>NC_136059.1:1065429821-1065736810 GCF_964261635.1 Lissotriton helveticus
GGTTTTTTTTTTTTTTAAAGCTTCTTTCCCTGATCAATGATACTGGGTAGTATGAGCAGAAACAGTGTCTTTTTTCTTCTAGCAGTTATGTTTTAAGCAGGAAGCAAGCTTCTATTTCAGTTTGATCCCATAGATGTTTGGGGCTCTCTTGTTTAAGGCATTATAGATGGAAAGATCATTTAGTGGTGAAGGCTTGGAGGGATATGAAGCAAATACTTACGCTGGAAGTCTATCCCCCAGATCCTCCTATGCCTCTAGATCCTGTGTTGTGTAAGCCATGGGACCCTGGACACGTTACTCTACTTCTTAGAAGTGTTTCCTCCTCTTGGGATTCCTGTTGTTGTTCCTGCCCGGTTTCCATCACTGGTTTTTGAGGGATTCAGAATTACTTGAGGAATGTGTTGAAGTCCTTGTTTCTATGTAGTAGGGCTGCCACTTTGGTTTTGAGACCTGCATCTGCTGTTCTCCACATCATGCGCCATTATTTTCGGAATCAACTGCCGCCTCTCCTTCTTTTTGCAGTGGATAGGGCCTTTTTGGCTCCTTAACCTTTGCCTGGTTGCAATTGCCTTTTGCTGTTGAGTGAGGATGAGAACTAATGCCCTCAGTGTTTTCCTTTGTTTTGGACCCATGGATTCCTTAGTTTTGACTCTGCCTTCGACCACCTTTTGTTATGGCAGTGAGGCGGTTTCAGTGATTTCTGTTAATGTAGTTCTCTGATCTTGTGGACTTGTGGTGCGTTTTTCTCAGTGTTTCCACTGCCTTGTATGCCTTTATGTGTACATCATCCCTCCGTGACAGTGATGACTGGTTCCAGACTAGTTCGAGGCTGGAGTCATTTTAAGGAAATAAACTTGCTTCTGCTCAATATCATCTGCCTGCTGATTTTTTTTTTAAATATTCCACAGACTCATTTTCTCTTCACCACACTCCAAATATTATCCAACTGGTTAAACTTTCCTTCGGCCCTGGAATCCAGTTTGCCATTATAATGAATAAACCCTCTGACCATTCACTGTCTTCCATTTGCATTACCTATTCAACCAGCCACTCCACTCTGTAGTCTACTCACTCTGCTACATAACAACTCCAAATATCTCTAAGACGTTCCCACTCATTCTTCTCAAACACAAAATCCAAGAAAGACTCATAATAAAAATATAAATTATATATCTCAAAGTACGGGGGAAGATTCCAGTAAGACACAATATTTTATAATTTAGCTCTACACATCTACTAAACATGTTACTAGATCTCCATGAATATCAACTGATAAGAAAATAAGTTACTTACCTGTAACTGTAGTTCTCCAGTATTGGAATCTTTCATAGATTCACATGCTTGGATCATTCCCCGTCGTCGAAGTGGGAGTCCCATGGTATTATATCAAAGCTTATAAAAATATATATGACTTTAGTTACACTCTCATAATAAAAATATAAAACTGTAAATGAGGGGGCGTGGCTAAGAAGGCGGCGTGAGAGGACGTGAGATCCTGTCCCTCCGCCGCCGAACATAAGCCTTGTTTTATCACTCACCTCCCGTGCCATCCGCCTCCCAGTGGGGTCGCCGTGTATCCCCAACACTGCTGTGCAGCCCCCGTTTAAATTTTCCGGGGTGGCAGCCCCCGGATGCAGTGAGGAGCGGCGGCCTAGCGCTCAGGGCGGTGGAGCGGCCCAGCTGCGAGGCTCGGAAGATCGGGAGCGGTCCCAAAAGGTAGCCCGCCGGCGAGGAGATGGGTGAGGGCCGATTTGAAACTGGCAAGCAGGTTGTGCAGGGTGCTGACGTACACCGGCGAAATGCAAATCGGTGGTGGAGCAACGGTCGTTGAAGGCGCCATTTTGTCACGGCTGAGGGTGGCCTGGAGAGAGGACCTCGGGGGACGTCCCGGCGCTGAAGGGCTCGGCTGAGGGAGCTCGCACATGCGTGTGCGAGGGTGGAGAATATAGGCGCTCTGGTTGAGCCGCTGTGCTGCCTCAGCACCTGTGAGAGCCCAGTAAAACGTTGCGAGTGTGAAGCGAAGAGGCCCAGCAAAGCAGACTCGGTCCGTAGGTAGGCGGATGGCGAGCGCTGACAGGCGGGGCGCGAATGCTGGTGGGGACGGCATGCTCTGATCCACAGCGGCCGGTAGATTGGAGTGCTGTGACTCGAGTTCTCCCGGTACAGGGCGACCTGCAGTGCCTCAGCAGTGAAGGGCCTACAGGCTGATTGCTTGGACCCACGGTGCAAGGGCTGCCCCTGCCAGCTGGGCTCTGAGTGCACCATACCCACAGTGACTGCGCCTTGGTGGGACCCGGGGCAGCAAACATCACTGCTGGCCTGGCTTGTTACACAGCAACAAAGCCGGGAGCTGGGGTCTCCTCCTAATCACCCCCATATCATTCGAGACGGTGCAAAGAACCCTCTGTGTGGCACCTATGCAAGTACCTTGCCCAATGCTCCTGGGCTTTGTGGAAGTGGAGCCTACTGCCGGAAGGAGGAGACATCGGTGAGGCCTCTGGAGCCGACTTCATGAGGGCAAGGTGAGTGAGTGGTCGCGTGGGAGTAGGGTCAGTGGACCTGAGTGACCT
Source organism: Lissotriton helveticus (assembly GCF_964261635.1). Taxonomy (NCBI): domain Eukaryota; kingdom Metazoa; phylum Chordata; class Amphibia; order Caudata; family Salamandridae; genus Lissotriton; species Lissotriton helveticus. The sequence goes on from NC_136059.1 coordinate 1,065,432,392, forward strand.
GGAGGGGAGTATTGGCAGTTCGGGCTGGACTGTTCCCATGAGGCACAGGGTCAGACTGATTTGCATATGGCCATGTCTGAACTGGGGTGGCGGAGTGAGCTAAAGAACGGTGATGGATTAAACCCAGATCAGTTGACTGGGGGTGAGTGTTTGTATTGTCAACGCTCCGTCCATCACCACCTTTGGTTTTTCTTTGTTCGCCCTAAGTTGGCAGGGTATGCTCAGAGGTGAGTCCCTTGCTCACTTTGCCACTGGAGTCAAGCAAGCCCGGCTGAAGACGGCTGTAATGCCAGAAACCGGTCCTGGGAAGCTTGATTCCGGTCCAGGGAAGACATGGCTTGGCAGTTCGGGCTGGACTGTTCCCATAAGGCACAGGGTCAGACTGATTTGCATATGGCCATATCTGAACTGGGGTGGCGGAGTGAGCTAAAGAACGGTGATGGATAAAACCCAGATCAGTTGACTGGGGGTGAGTGTTTGTATTGTCAACGCTCCGTCCATCACCACCTTTGGTTTTTCTTTGTTCGCCCTAAGTTGGCAGGGTATGCTCAGACGTGAGTCCCTTGCTCACTTTGCCACTGGAGTCAAGCAAGCCCGGCTGAAGACGGCTGTAATGCCAGAAACCGGTCCTGGGAAGCTTGATTCCGGTCCAGGGAAGACATGGCTTGGCAGTTCGGGCTGGACTGTTCCCATGAGGCACAGGATCAGACTGATTTGCATATGGCCATGTCTGAACTGGGGTGGCGGAGTGAGCTAAAGAACGGTGATGGATTAAACCCAGATCAGTTGACTGGGGGTGAGTGTTTGTATTGTCAACGCTCCGTCCATCACCACCTTTGGTTTTTCTTTGGGGAGTATTGGTGGTCTGCAATTCGGCAGACGGTGAGTCTTGGCGTAAATAGGTGCCCAAGAAGGAGCGGCGAGCGGTGCCCGAACGGTCACAGGGCGAACCGTCTGGATTCGGAGGGGTGCGTACCAGTCCCCGTGAGTCATGACTGCAGCAAGGGCACGCAAAAGGACCTCCTCCTGAAAAGTCTGGTCATTCAGCGGCACAGGGTGACAAGGAGACCGGCTCAGTAGAGGGCAAAGATGCCCCTGCTACCAAAGCCTTCATGGTGGAGCTCTTCTCATCGATCAAAGAGGACATACAAAAGTTAAGATCCCAGCTGGCCTCAGACTTAAAGGAAGTGCGCCGCAGGGTGTACGAGATTAGGGAGCGGGTGGTGACCCAGGAAGAGCATGACCTTTCTAGGGACGAAGAGATCCATCACCTGCAGCAAGAAATGCTCCACCTCAGCAAGCAGAATATTGATCTTTAGGCCCATACTGAGGACCTAGAGACCCGCTCTAGACGAAACAAAGTTCGCATCAGGACGGTTCCCTGGAAAGCGGAGGGGGATGATATTAGATCGTTTGTCAATGCGCTCTTCCAACACCTCTTCGGTGAGGAAGAGGCTGCGGACGTTCAAATGGACCAGGTCGACTGGGTGGGTCTCCCGCAAGGCAATAAAGCGCCTCCACCAGATATCTTAGTGTGCGTGCATGACTTTCAGGTAAAAGAGTGTATACTTCGGAAAGCCCACGAAGCTCAGCCTATTCACTTTCGAGGCTGCCAAACGGCTCTGTATCAGGACCTGGCGGCTTCCACCCTCATCAAAAGGCGGGCATTCAAACCTGTGACCATGCACCTACGAGCACACTGTTCCCTATGCTTGGGGCCACCCCTTTCGTTTGATTTTTAAACACCGGGTCAAGTTACAACAACTCAGATCGCTTGAAGAAGCAAAGGAAATTCTGGGCCTTGAACGTTCCACACCCGTGGATAATGCTGAAAAACCCAAGTCGCAGCGGGTGGGCAGAGTACCCGCGGTCAAGAAACCTGACCAGGCCACCCAAGTCAAAGAGAAAGAGGCAGTGTTTTCCGCCTTGGCTCAGACCAAGGACTGCCCTGCTACCCCAAAAAGATGTCAACTGTATGCATGGGAGTGGGTACATGGGGGGGCGTCGGAGGGAAGGGACGTAGTGACGGATTGAGGGTCTTGTTGATACTTCACGGTTGATGGGGTCACATATCAATCTCCATTTAGGATAGATTTTGGTTGCAGCCACAATCTCCCAGATGTTACTCACTGTGAAACTTTGGTCATGCTTTGTTTGCTAATGTTTTTTCATTTTTGGGTGTTATGGTTTTGGCAATTTTGGGGTCGGGAGGGGGTGGGCTGCTGTTGGGAGGCTTCGCATCAGTTCTGGTATCAGGGTGGCATATCGAAAGGGGACGCAGGATAGTGACGCTACCTCTTGTGAGGGGTGGAAGCCAGCACTAGCTTTACATGGCGCCTCACCAAGTGATAGATGGTCAGGGATCTTAAGGTGGTGAGCCTAAACGTCCGTGGGCTGAATAATCCGGTCAAGCGCGCTGCGGTGCTCTCACTTCTTGAAAACGCTGATGGTGACATTTGTCTTCTCCAAGATATGCATTATGCTCTCCAAGGACGTTAGGCGCATGCGCGATAAGCGATTCCCACAAAACGCTTGGTCTGCTGGGCCGTCCAAGAAAAATGGGGTGGCTATCTTAGCAGGAGCCTGATGCCAATGGAAGATCATATCAACAGTGACAGAGATAATTAGGATACAGTGGGGGGGGGGGGGTATTTACCTTACTATCGGGTCTATATATACCCTAAATGAGAAGAAAGAACCCTTTCTTTTGTCTGCCTTAGCTGCGGTGCTCACTTCACCGGACGCCGCAATCCTAGTCGGTGGCGACCTGAACCTGGTGATGCATGCGGCTCGGGATAGATCGGGACAGCGGACACACCAGGCTGGAACACTGTCATCGATAAGAAAGGAGTGGCTGGCAGATAGTGAGCTGTGTGATGTGTGCAATGACCAATACCATACATACTACTCTGCAGCACATAAAAAATAAGCGTGACTCGATCATTTTTTGGCTTCTACCTCACTCATGTCCAGTCTTGTCTCCTCTGACATTATGCCCCGCTCCCTTTCCGATCACGCTCTCATCTCTGTTAGCCTGCCTGCGCAGTGTACACAAGCCATTCCGCCTGGCTGGGGACTTAGAGAGAGTCTGTTGCATTCCGAAGATGTGGTGAAGCGCATGCGAGACACAATAGTGCACTACCTGCAGGTGAATGATGGGTCGGTATCCTTGTCATCGGTCTGGGAAGCTCTGAAACTAGTTGCTAGAGGGGAGTTTATTGCGATCGCAGCAACCTATAATGCCATTCGTAGAGATAAGCGCGCTGCTTTGGAGAGGGAAGTCAGTGAGCTAGAAACAATTCATAAGCGTACCGGGGCCCCACAGATTTGGAAGGAATTAGAGAATCGCAGGCGTGCACAGAAACACTTGGATCTGGACAGAGTAAAACATGCCTCAGATTGAAACACAAATTTTATCTTAGCAGTGATCGATGCGGCAAAATATTGGCGCAGAGACTTCGCGTTAATACGCAAACCTGGTTCGCGATTGCAAGGGAGAAGAACCGTCGGCAGATGAGCAGATTGTGGACGCCTTTTGCAATTTTTATCAACTTCTCTATTCTGACCAGGATTCGTCTTCGCAGGACCCGCAGACTTATCTAAGTACTTGCGACATTTCACCTCTTTCTATCACTGTCACAGATGACCTGGAGGCGCCAATTCACATTGAAGAGGTGAACTCAGCGATCTCTTAATTGAAGCTCGCCAACTCTCCGGGGCCAGACGGATTTACGGCATCTTTTAATAAGGCGTTTTGTGTGGAGCTGACTCCCTTTTTAATCCGTCTGTTTAATTCTTTTCTCGATACGGGAATGGTGACTCCGTCTATGGCAGAAGCGGCGATCTCGGTCATTCTGAAGCCAGGCAAAGATGCACGAATATGTGGGTCATATAGACCTATTTTGCTTCAAAACATTGACGCAAAACTCTTTGCGGGGATTCTGGCTGCGCGCCTTAACCCCCTTATGGCGGACATCATTGATCCTGATCAGTCGGGTTTTATTCCATCCAGGCAGGGGGTTGACAATACCAAACGCCTGTTACACCTTATAGGTAGCTCACAGAGATCTCAAAGGCCGGCCTTTCTCTTATCCATCGACACTGAAAAAGCCTTTGACCGTGTGGGGTGGGACAATCTATTTGCGGTGCTGCGCAGGTATGGGATCGATGAGAACTTCTTAAAGTGGATCCGGTGCATATACCACTCACCCAGAGCGATTGTGCAGGTCAATGGGTGCAGATCTGACTTCTTCTCTATTGAACGTGGGACGACGCAAGGTTGCCCCCTGTCCCCTCTCTTATTTGCGCTCTACATGGAGCCCTGTGTTCCACGTATCTGGGCCAAATGAAAAAGCCACGGCTCTCTTTCTTGCAAATGACTCACCCGAAGATGCAGGGGGGTTTGGGCCTCCTGAGAATAGGCGGCTATTACCAAGCAGCGTGTCTCCGCTACGTAATGGAATGGAACAGAACTGCGTCCAGTAAACACTGAAATTTTATGGAACAGTCAGTTGGTAGCACGAATATCTGGAGGGAACTTTGGTTACCCTGCAAACACAGATCGTGGGGGCTCTACTCCACGCCGGTCACTTTGCCTACTCTTATGGGATAGAGTGGCGCTGAAAAGAGGGTGGACGTCATTCCCATCGCCGATGACTCCAATTGTTGATAACCCTGAATTTCTACCGAGGCAGAAGTTGGTAGTGTTTCAAAGATGGAGGGAGGAGGGATGCAAACGAGTCGGGTCCCCTCTTTGATTTGGAGATTTGGAGGGGCTGATACCCTTTGCGTAACTATGACCTTCCGGCTAAGGATGCGTTTCCGTATTGGCAGGTTTCTCACTGGGTAACGTCCCCTGATAATTTTTCCCGCATGTCCAGACACTTGACGGCCTTTGAAAAATGGTTAGTGCGCAAGTCAGATGACAAACGACTTATCTCAGTCTATGCTTATGGCGACCCCACCGGGGCAGCGTACCAAAGCGCAGGTGCGATGGGAAACTGAAGTGGGCAGCCCCCTGTCACCCAAAGAATGGCAACATATCATTTACAGAGCGCATCACACTGCACATAATACTGCAGGGGAGGAATCTGCTTTTAAGGTCATCACATATTGGTACTACACCTCTGCTAGAATTCATTGTTGGGACAAGAACAAAACTGATCTATTCTGGAGGGGCTGCGGATCTACCGGTACACTAGCTTATTTATTATGGCACTGCCCAAAACTGGAACGTTATTGGTCCCAAATCCTTGATGCTGCATTCCAGATAGCGCTTCCCCGCGCCACAGAATACACTCTGCTAGGGCTCTCTCACCCAAAGGCGTTTCCGCTGCGTTCTCTTAGAGGTAATCAAATTGCTCTGGCGCTGCTGGCGGCCCGCCAGGTCATCCTAACCCAATGGGGAACGCCCACAATACCAGATGTTCCTAACATGGATACACCACTTATGGCATCTATTAGCGATGGAGCGCCTGGCGCTTAGCGTGGAGGGGAAAGGCAAAGATTTTCCGAAGCTGTGGGCTCCCTTTTCACATCTATTGACCAAGGATAGGAGAGAAGTGACAGGCCTGAGGTACTTACAGATTCTCAGATTACTGCCACTAGAACCCCTGGGCGCCACACAAGCAATAACATTAGGCCTGGTATTCAGGGATGTTATCTTGAGATGGAACTGAGGCGGAGGAGGGGAAGGGGGGGGGGGGGGTCAGGGGATGGGACGGGGGGTTTGTTTGTCTTGTTATTTCTCTGTTTTATTTTAACAGTATGCCAATTGTTCTTAAAGTGGAAGTCACTGCATACATTTTTCAAAATTGAGGCTCCAGTGCCCGATCTTGTATGTATGAATGTAATAACTATAACCATCGCTCTGCCGGCCTTGAGAGGTAGGCAGGAAGCTGTGTACATTGCTCTTCCATTCCATCAAATAAAAATGATTGATTCTAAAACTGTAAATGATATATTTCATTAAAAAACAGCAGATCCTAGTAAGAAAGTATTCTATTGACAGAAAATGTTTTTACACAATTTGTGGGCACTGGTTGTCTTCAAATGTTCTTCAGTATTGGATCTTTCATAGATTCACATGCTTGAATCATTTCCCATCATCAAAGTGGGAGTCCCACTGTATTATATCAAAGCAATTATAAAAGTAGCATAAGCTAAGATGGCATTAGGCCATGAATTTAATAGCCATCTATGACCTTTTAAAAAAAAAGGACCAAACGTAGATACCAGCCAATCAGGCGACAGCACCCTCTAGAACCTTCCCTACAGAAGCAAGTGCCCTCAAATTTTCGAGCACAAGTGGGAACACACAGTTCCAAAAGTAAAGGACAGCCTCTAGGGAAGGAGGATGGGTCACATGTGAATCTATGAGAGATACCAATACTGGAGAATTACAATTACAAAAAGTAACTTATTTTCTTCTCCAGTATTGGATCTTTCATGTATTCACATGCTTGAATCAGAATAGTCTGCAATATATTGATATGATATTAAGTATTCATATTACTGCTAACATATCAAGATAGTTGCACCATCAACAAATGACATTAGTAATCATAATCATAGAGGATGGTGGGATAGAAATGAAACATAAATGCAAAGAGGCTCCCCTTACTGAAAAGATGCAGCAACACCACCTGTCCCACTGCTATGTCAGTTTTATCCGCAGCATCCAGGCAATAATGCTGGGTAAAGGTATGCCTGTTGGACCATGTGGCTGCTTTGCAGATTTGCTGTATTGGAACTCCAGCAAATAATAATGCAGTGGACATAGAAACAGCTCTTGTTGCGTGAGCCTTGACTCTAGCAGATAACGGTATTACTGCAGCGTTATCGCAGAACTGAATGGCTGTTGCAATCCATCTTGCAATAGAACATTTAGAGACTGGAAGTCCTTTATTCTTATTGACATAAGCAATAAACAATTGATCAGATTTTCGAAACTGTTATGCTCTGTGTAGACAGAATTTACTGCACCTCTGAACATCCAAATTATGTAAGTCCCTTTGATGTTGCTCTGAGAGAAGGAGAAGTTCAGTGTACCAGAACTGTCTTGGCCATTTTGGAGCAATGAGGATCAATCTGCATGGTTTTCTCTTCATTTTCTTTAGGACCTTCGGTATTAGAGGAAATGAGGGAAAAGCGTAAGCAAATATTTTCGACCATCCGATCAAAAAAGTATTTCCCCACGATCCTCTCAGGGGATGCCAGCTTGCGTAATTCTGGAATTTCTTGTTTGTCTGGATTGCAAAAAGATAGAGCTTTGAAACACCCCACCGAAGGAGGATGTCTTTTAGAATCGTTGACTTGAGTTCCCACTTGTGGTAATCTTTTGTCAATCTGTTTAATGTGTCCGCTAGCACATTGGATACTCCTGGCACATGTTCTGCTCTCAGTGTTATCTTGTGCTGTACAACCCAATTCCAGATTGTTTGTGCCTGATAAGATAGAGCCACATATTTTGTCCCTCCCTGTTTGTTGAAGTAGTGCATGCTGGTGGTATTGTCCGTACGGTTGAGAACTGACAAGCCTGCAATCCTGGGAAGGAACGAACACAGCGCCAGAGCTATGGATTTCAATTCTAGGAGATTGATGTGTAATGTTTACTCCATAGTCATCCACTTGCCACTGACTGACAGCTCCTGAAGATGAGCAACCCATCCCTCCAGGGATGCATCCATTGTAATGACTAAATCTGCTGCTTGAGACAGAAATATCATCCCTTGAGAAACGTTGGTTGATACCATCCACCATTGCATAGCTTTTATCATTGTTGGGGTTATCCAGAATATATAGTCGAATGATCCCAGAACCTGCAGCCACTGCTTATCTAGCTGCTCCTGTAGAGAATGCATATAAAGTCTGAAGTTTGGAATTAGAGCTATGCAGGAGTTGTACATTCCTAGGAATGACTTGTATAGTCGGATAGAAGCGGACTTTCATATACAGAGCTTTTGTGCCAGCATTTTGATTTTTCCCTGCCGTTCTGGAGCAACACAGGCTTTGTCTGACAAGGTGTTTTAGACTGCTCCCAGAAACATTAACGATGTTGTAGGTTCGAGAGTTGATTTCTGAAGGTTTGGTTTGAGACCCAACTGTTTGAATAATGACAGGCATTGTGCAGTATCCACTTTGGCTTGATGGAATGAATGAGCTTTTATGAACCAGTCGTTTAAGTACGGAAAAACCTGCACTCTGTCTAGCCTCAGACGTGCTGCCTCTGGTGCCATGCACTTGGTGAATATTCTTAGAGATGAGCGTAGTCCAAAGGGGAGCACTTTGAACTAAAAATGTGTGCTGGCTACATGAAAGCGCAGAAACCTCTGGTGACGATGAATCGGGACATGAAAGTATGCGTCTTGAAGGTCCAAAGCGGTCATGTAGTCCCCATGGTTCAGAAGGTTTAAGATATCATGCAGGGTGACATTCAAAATGACAGTTTTTTGGGTATTTGTTTAATTTTTGAAGATCTAAAATAGGGTGCCAGCCTCCTGACTTTTTCCTGATATGGTAGAAACGGGAATATAAGCCTTCACCCCATTGGCGTTTTGAAACTTTCTCTATTGCCCCTTTTTGTGGCATGATAGCAACATCCTTCAATAGTTGCTTCAGATGGAGAGTAAATTACCTTTTTGGAGGAGTATTCAAAGGTTTGGTGACGAATTCCAGGGTGTGCCCTTGTTGTATGATGTTGAGGACCCACCTGTCTGTTATACTGGCTCACTGGTGGGTGTACTGAGAAATGCATTCTCCTAATAGTGTGGATTTGGGGGACACAGCCAGGCTTAAGGAAAGATCATTGCTTTCTGTTGACATTCCACCCCCTGGTGGGCTGCTTTTCTCAGGGTTGCTGCTTGTAAGCCGCTGCTGGCGGCTACCTGTACTGCTGCCTGTATAGTGGTCTAAACTGAGCTTGATAAGCCTGGTATTGTTGCTTATAGCTTTTAAATACTCCTCTGATGAAATAAGTACTTTTTGCTCTAGCTCGTCGAAAGGGTTGCGGTATCAGTACCTGCTTTAATGTATTGTAGTGCTTTGTCAATATGCTTTCCGAATAGCGCTATTCCGTCACAGGGCATGTCCAGTATTTTTGTCTTGACCTCCGGTCTAAATGTTGTCATTTTCAGCCAACCTTGCCTGTATAGGACAGCTGCTCCAGCAAGCTGGCGGAATCATGTAAACTCTATATCGACAGCACAGTCTATGACCCCTAAAGAAACTTTCTCCTTCAAGGAGAATTTTCCTGGCATCCGACTTAATATCCTCTTGTAGAAGATCGATGAACTGAGCCATGTCCGACCACATTTGCCTATCGAATCTTCCTAAAATTGCCAGAGAATTTGCTGCTCTGACTGTCAATGCAGCCATGCTGGTAAAACATAGTCAATCGTGTCCAGTCTACGCCCCATCCCAATCTGGTGGTGTTGTGATAGGAATAGCAGGATTCCTAGAAGGTCTCTGAGCTGCTTGGCTGATGACCAAATTTGGCTTTGGTTTTCCGACTAACCATGCAGGGGCGTTATCCGGTGCCTTGTACATTTTGTCCAACCTAGGCATAACAGCTGTTGACTTTGGCTGGGCTTTTCATTATATGGACCCCTTCTTGCCAAATAAAATCCACAATAGGGATGACCCTTTTTAATTGGTTCTTTAAAATCCTAAAGAAAGCAGTCTGTATGCTTGGTTGAGAAGGGTAATTGAAAGCGCTTTGCCGCTCTCTCCATAATATTGTGGAAATTTTCATTGTCATCCGGAGGAGAATCCACAGGAGGGGTTGCCACAGGAGATGTTGTTATTAAGTAAACGTCCCACTCGTTAATAGTGGAAGCACGATCCCTTATCCATCCCTCCCTCACTCCTGCGTTATCAAGGTCATGCGTCTGGGGTAATGAGGATAAAGGGGTTCCTGGAATTTGCAAAGTGCACGGCATAGGAGGTGGTGTCTTTTGTGTGGATTGAGCTGAAGGTGGAACCCGAGGAGCAGGAGTAGAGGAAACTAGCTCTGAAAAGCGTCTATAGTAGTCCTGCAACATTCCCTGTAGATTGGTTACTAAGTCCAAGGGCATTTGTATTGAGCGCTCTTGAGGAATATACTCAGGATAATATTGATATTTCTCCTCGTAATGTTCCTCGTCATCAAAGTCTTTGATAAATCCCTCATCAGCTAGGATTTTAACACTTTTACAGGTAAAACAATACTTTCTGACAGAAGTACCATCGACGAGACGGTCGTCGTCGCCGACGGTAACTTCGCCGACGAATATTCCATCGATGGTGGTTTCTTTAGGATATCCGTCGACAGGCGCATCGACGGTGCAGGATCCTTAACCATGGACGAGGATGTCGACGAGCGCTTAGAACGCTTAGTCGGCGAGAGTGAAGACTTAGAAGCCGTTGATGGTAACAGTCTACAGGTAAAAATCATTGTCGACGCTGTCAGAGAGGATAACATTATTAAAGGCGACGATGCTGTAGTGAATGTGGATGTCAGCACTGTCAATGTCATCGACGACGGAGAAAAAGAAGCAGAACTCCTGATTTTTTTTTGTCTGAGAAGATCCCGTTGTTGATGGGAGGGATTTAGAAGACTTTGTCCAGAACAAGTTTCTCAGACGGTGTACAAGGCTCAGAAGAAACCCTTTAAGGAGTTTTGGGTGAGACATTTCCTTAGATTTCCTGGAATGACCAGGCGCTTCAGGATGGGATTTTTAAGGGCCTTTTTAGGATGTTCAGGAGACTCCTTTTCTGTAGATCTCTCTTTTTTTAGATTTGGCAGACATAAATGAATCATCACTTTCCTCAACAGACACAGGGTTGTTTTAAGATGTAAGTCTCTGCAACCACAATAGAAGCCTTCCCTCTCTGTCCTTGAGGGTCTTCTGTGAGAAAGTGCGACATATCTTCCAGTCTTTGACTGTGTGGTCAGGATAAAGGCAGTAAATGTACTTTTTATGAGGGTCATCAATGTAAGTCTCTTTTTGCCACAGGTGTTACATGACCTGAATAATCCCTTTATTGAATGGTCTGACATGATCATAAAATTCCCAGGGATATAGAAAGCAATATATATCTGACCTGACAGAAGGTTCTTGAAACCAGAAGCAATTACTCAGCAGAGCTCAGGTAGACTACCTTCACAAAACGTGCGGTAGAAAATCTGAGGGAACTAGCCTCTGTAGGGAAGGTTCTAGAGGGTGCTGTAGCGTGATTGGCTGGTGTCTAAGTATGTTCCTTCTTTTAAAAAAAAAAAAGTAATAGATAGGCTATTAAATTCATGGACTAATGCCATCTTAGCCTATGCTACCTATATAATTGCTTTGATATAATACAGTGGGACTCCCACTTTGACAACGGGGAATGATTCAAGCATGTGACTCTATGAAAGATCCAATACTGGAGAACATATGAAGACACCCAGTGCCCACAGATTGTGTTAAAACATTTTCTGCTAATAGAATACTTTCTTACTAGGAGCTGCTGTTTTTTAATTGAATATATCATTTACAGTTTTATATTTTCATGACGGTGTAACTGGTGTAACTAAAGTCTATATATTTGTATACGTTCTTTGTGGTGCTTTGCTTTTTGCCCTATTGTGAAGAATGGGGTATGAAGGAAAGAGATCTATGGTTGATATGATTACCGCAAAAAGTTGACAGTTATCAAGGGAAGCCTTTGTGATTTGGTCTAAACAGCCCTGTTCACTTGCTCTGAGAGGTACTCTTCTTTATTTTCTAAGAACTGCCTTACATTGACTGCAATGAGTGCTGCCACAAGGATCTAGTACAACGGCCGCTTGCTGAAAAACTACAAATTCAAATGGTACGTGCCGAGGAGAAGGTGGCATATGATTTGCTTGAATGGAGAGGAATGTTTAAGATACTCAATGATGTAACTTGAGGTCTGAAGCGGAGGAGTAGGGGCACGCAGTAGAACTGACAGTGTGGTGACTGGGTACATGGAATTAATCTAGCTGGGATCCAATAGATAAGATTAATATTTACAAGCTTCCGTTTCAGACCAAAAAGGAGGGCCCTCTTGGCTGGTAGTGACGAAAAAAACACGCAGCAGGCAAACTCACTCTTCTCGGTGCTGTAATTTGAATGTATGGGGGTGCTCTAGGGAGAATGCTTAGCTTGCTGCACAGCACAAAAGGTGTCATTTTGCTTTCCTATACAGAAATAATGGCTTAAAGGAATTGCACAAAATTCTGCAGAATGTTATAACTTAACCTAGAAAGTGTGCTTTTTGTGATTTGGTATAAATCCATTCAGATGTTTTCGGGAAATTAGCATTTAGGGAGGGGCTAAGGTTGGGCTTTAAGGAGTTAAAATGTTAGGTGTATCTGGGACACTGGTGTTCAAATATGCTCTGACTGGCAAATTTAAAACAGACTAGTCAATTAACATTGACTAGCCACAACATGAAATATAGGTTGTGGAAGTCATTACTGGACTCTGGAACAAGGTACTTATTGAAATGCATTGTAGTCAACACCAAGATTTGGGGGTAACAAAAGGGAGCAGATATAAAACGTAATAACATATTTTATTCACAATTTTAAAAAATGTGTTGGTGTTGTTTTACTCATTTTAGGAATTCTGGTGAGATCTCGGGTGATTTTTCTCTGTGAAAAATGCTGACCCTCTACTGCGATATGATGAACCATGTTTAAGAGAAAACTTTTCTCACATGAATTTTGTCATAGAGGTTATGGAAGGTGATCCAGAAGCTAAAATCAGAGCATATTTTCTATAAGGCTGTATTATCTACCCATTATCTACCCTATGAAAGTAACATCAGATATTCTGATTCAGACACATACTTCCAACAGCAGCAGCTTCTCTTTGGATCCCAACCATGTACTACTCCTGTTTTCCACAGTACTCTAATGAACAAATGGAGTGCTAACGTTCTGTATTTATGACGAATGTGTATATACTTGAACGCCATCTTGACGGAATCGAAGCTTTAAAACTGAAAGGAATTTCCTACAGAGGAGACTGCAGTAAAGGAACAAAATGAAGAGGTTCTTTTATTATAGAAATTATAAGTAGTGCTCTAGAAGCTCAAATGAGGCCACATTTTCTACAAGTTCTCAAATATCATCCATGTCACTAAAGGTTTTTGCAACATAGAAAGAAACATGTACTTCCAAAACCTGCAGCAGTCTGTCAGTTAACTCCCTAGTAGCCAACTGCAGCGTCACCAGAGAATTTTATTAAAAAACAAGACTGCTAACACTTTGCATTCAAGAAAAAAGTGTGCCACTCCAGAAAGTCCTTTTGTTGGAATAGGAGGTGTTGAATTTAAAGCAATTCCTGGGGAGCAGGCTGAAGTAAACGAGCATTGAGATGTTAAGGCCGGTAGGAAACCAGGGAATTAAAAATGTGAGAGGATATATGGGTTTTTAGCCACCTGAGCCATGATGTATTTTAAATGGGAAAAACAGTTAAAGAGAGAGGCATCTGCATAAGTGCAGCATCCCCTTACATCTAGTTACTCAGCCTACAAAAATATATATATATATATATATATAGAGAGAGAGAGAAATAGGCGGTGTCCCAAAACGCCTTTTCCCCATTAATGTTGCCATAGGAACTTTGGACACAGCTATAGATCAAACCACTGAATGGATTTACACCAAATGTGACAAAAAGTTAGATCTTGGTAAGGAAGGAGTGCTTTTTGTGATTTGGTCTAAATGTGTTCAGTAGTTTTTGAGCAATTAATGCTCAAGGAAATGTATATCTAAGGACACAGAGCCTCTGCGGATCCGACAGATCTCAAGAGATATGATTGGCTGCCCACACCAATTAGGAAGTGGCGACAGCTATTTTAGGACTTGGGACTCAGTCCAGAGTCCTAAGAAAAATGCAAAAGACACAGGGAGCAGGGTGAACTACCCTGACGCCTAAGCCTGCTGGTGAGGACCCAGAGGGCCAAAAACGTTTTTTGTTTTAATTTTGCAGCAAATTTGCGGAGGATCAGCGAATCCGCAGCAAAATTTAAAAAAAAGTATGAGATCATACGTGTCTTTTTAAAACCTACCCTGTAGGTAGGCCAGGTCCCAGGGGGCGACATATATTTTATATTTTGGGGTGGGGGCATGTGGCCACCCTCCCCAAGCTTCTGAGAGGCCACGGGGATCGCAAAATAAATTAGGGACTGTTGGGCGCGGCCCCCTCCTGGAGCCTAATTACGCCCACAGTCCCCTCCCGAGCCTTTAAAGGCTCCAAGGACCACTTCCCCAGGGGCTGGCTCAGTAACTCAGTCCCTGGGGATAATGCCCCGGGAAACAGTCATTTCCCTGCCCACACTACTGCGAGCAGGAAAATATATGTTTGCTCCCATCTGGCGAAGCATTTTAAATTTTCTGCGAAACGAGTACAAACATACAAGTCTGCTCCCAGCTCGCGGAAGCTTTAAACATTTCTCCCACCGGCTGAGAGCAGATTTATGTTCTGTTTTCCTGCCTGCATTCCTGCAGGCAGGGAAACAGAACTGAAATTGCTCCCACCCAGAGGGAGTAAGAAGAATAGTTTCTCCTTCCAGGCAGGAGCAATTCCAGCTCCTGCACCATGCTCCACCCGCAGCCCCAATGAGTTACTTGGTGGGTGCCCTGGGTGGAGCCCCGGTGCACCCACCTATAAACAGACCCTCCAGGATTTCGCAATTTGCAAAAAAATTGCGAAATCGGCAGTTTTGTAAAAATGCAGCGATTTTTACAAAACTGCCCGCGAAATTTGGACGGTTGGTCAGCTCATGGAAGGAGGCCCCTTTTAGGTCTGTGCTGACAGTACAGCTCTGCTCTAGTGGCTGAGAAGTACATGCTTCGGTATCAGATATGTCTTTCTAATGTTTCTGGAGCTGGGGGGAGGTCTCTTTTTAGCAGAACTAGCCCAACCTGCTGGAATGTCGCCCCCATGTGTCTATTCCTGCATGTCGCCCTCGTGGGGAACATGGGGCGGCTTCACTCCTAGGTGACTCGCTGGTAGATGCCGAGCGAGATTTCGGACAGCCTGAGCATCCTGTGGGGGAGCAGGCGAAGGAGGGGTGGCTGATGTGACAGACAACTGACAATACCCAGGGACCAGCGGCAACTGCGCGCATTTAAATGTAGAAAAAACTGCACAGGACGGAAAGATGTGCAGCATGGAGAGGGGGAAGGTGTGGGGCTGAATAGTAAGAGTTGAAGGAGCTGCGAATGAGACGTGAGAACAAGGATTGGAGGGGGAAGGGAGGGAGAGGGAGAAAGAATGAGGGGACGCAAACCGGGAGGGCAGGAGGATGTAGAGGCGAGGGGAAGAGAGATTGGAGGAGGGGGAAAGGTGAAGGACAAGAAGGGGAGAAAAGGGTGATGTGAAGGAAGAGTGAAGGAGCTAGAAAGGGAAAGGTTGGAAAGAAATGGAAGGTATGAGTTGGAGAGGGCGGGAAGGAAGATAGAGATGGCAAAAGAGAGATGGGATAGAAGAATTAGGTGTGTGACAGGAGGCCAAGCCTAAAGAGGGGAGGGAAGGGAGAGGCCTTGAGGGGGGGCAGAACGAGGTTGAGATGGGGAAAAGAGGAGCAGAAGAGATATGAGAAGAAGGGAGAAAGAGTACAAGATGTAGAGAGCGGTGGGACAGGAGAATAGAGATGCGAGGAGAATGAGTAAAAGGTTCCCCGAGCGGAAATAGAGGGGGAGGGCGAGCTTGAGAGCTGAAGTGGGGGAGAAGGGCAAAGAGGAGGGAAGAGAAGAGGGGCAGATGGAATATAAACGAGAGACAAAAATAAAAGAAATGGGAAGACAAAGGAGAAGTGCGGGAAGTGAATGCGCAAGAGGCGGGAAGGAATAAGTGAAAGACAGGGAGGGAGGGAGAGAAAGATGCAGAGGGAATAGGAGCCAGAAGGTAAAGAGGAGAGAAGAGAACTAATTGGACTTGAGAAAGAGTGAACAGTGTATAGAAGGATGAAAGTGAGAGGAAGAGGAGGGACGCCTGGGAGGAGGAATAAAAGGGGTTGAGGGAAAGCTAGAGGGCGAGACGTGGGGAGACGATGAGCAGTAACCCAAGGTTCAATGCTCTTAATTCATGAGAAACACAGACTGTTCGACTGTTTTTTTAATAGTTTCAGACTTAGAATAAAATGGCTTTAAGAGGCCTGACAGGCTGGCTGAGTCTTTATTAAAATTATTTATCTACTTGATACTTTTTGGCAATTCTGATTTTGTGGGGCAATAGCATGTTATTGTAATCCTTAATGCACAAAAATGTGCCTGTACTGTACATACCATGCCTTTTCCTCTGGCTAAATTCCCGCGGGGTTGCTTTGCTGAAATCGAACAAAGGGTAATTACTGAGTGTGATAGGCATCACAACACTTACAATCTCGGTCTCTGGGCAAACAGGTGTTTGAAGGGGGATCGCAATTTAATGGGCGTGTTATAATCAGGCCGTATACTTTTATGTATTCACTATCCAAGATCCATAGAGAAACTTATGCCTGCAAGCAATGTTACTTAAATGTAAATACTAAGCAATAGACTCTCCAGCAACATTAAAGAGTTCATTTTCATTGCTTGATTTCATTGCTTGATTTTGCAACTAAGAAAGTGTCACTCGTAGTCGTTGAAATGTCACTCATTATTTCACTGAAATTATAATAAATGTCACACATCGCAATCTAAAACCTTGGCAGCTATGTGTGGGTCAGTTTGGGGAGGATGAGGCGGGGAGTAAGTGGTGGGCCATCATGGAAAGGTAGTCATGGCGCCCAAAATCTGTGCCAAATCCAGGCTGATATGTGGTGCATACCTTGTATTTCCACTTCGCATGACCTTCCCAGTGGCCATGGTTAAGCCGGGTCCTCATGGTCACAGGTTCAAATCCCGGTAGGTCCACTCAGCCTTTCATCTTTCTGAGGTCAATAAAATTAAACCACAGAGTTGGGTAACAATAAACATCTGTTATTCAGCGTCAATATGCCCTTGGGTGAACGTTTGTTTTACAAATACTTATGCTATGTTACAGGTGGAATCTCCTCAGCGTTGGATGTTACTCAACAGAGTATCTGCACCCCCATGTGAGGAGCCACTTTGGTGATAAAACATTAAGGACGAAACCCACCAAAGTATTTCCTCCCATGGCGGATGCTGCAACCTTGTTGGACAACCCTCCTGTGCACTGCTGGTTAATCCTTCATAAGGTGAATTTTCAACAGCTGCCTTTGTCAGAGGGAGTAAGTCTGCCAGCATGGGGGGTGGAAAATCCGCCAACCCGAGTCAAAAGGCGGCTGTTTGTTGTGTTATTAAAAACAAGATAAACGGTTTTACTGTCATTTCAGTAATCCCATTTCAGCCACATCCGGTAAGGCGACCCTAAGCTTAGCTGACCGTCTCTCAGTGTAGGACAGAATAAACCTTTCTAATTCAGAAGTTGCTTTAAAATATGAAAGTATGGGTTGTCTCAATGCATCAAGATATATTTTAAATGCAGGCACATTGGACATGGAAGGTGAGGGGGTAACATGGCCAACTAGAGCATGGGTGTCAATTCACTAAAATGCTTGGGGTAGTGGAAGGGACATCAAAGGAAATGACTTCACATCAGGGCCTATTTCCAAGTGGAATACTCTGCTAAAACAGTTTCCATTGTTTTTAATGCTGAAAATGAATGATTAGGAGTAAAATAAAGTGCCGCAAAAATGCAGCTAAATTTCCATATTTGTGCCGCTAAATTTCCATATTTGTGCCGCTAAATTTGCTAATCCATGCTGCTATATCCTGGGGGGTCTGTATAAAGCAGAAAAGCCCCAAGGAATGGGATCCCAGGGGCTAAAAGAGGCTCTGGGAGGGGTGGCCGCACGCCTCCTCCCCTTTATAAGAAAATGCAGGCCTGGGGTCCTTGGCGCAGGAAGGGGTCGGGCCTGTGGCCCACCTCCCTTTTTAGGTCTCGCCTACGCAGCGTCAAAAACGTGCACACTTGCATTGCTTTCAATGGCAATGCGTGCATGTTTGGCCATTCCCTTGCGGGAGCGAGCTTTGGCGACATCTGTTTGTAATTAGCTTGTAACCAAACAGATGGTGCCCCTGCTCGATCCCACAAGGGAAAGGCTTTGAGTACTCTCGGCTGAATTCCCCCCCCCCCCCCCCCCACAACTCCCCACAGCTGCATTCCTCGCATCCCACTGCGTTTTGCCTGCAGGAGTGAGCAGTGCCTCCTTGTTTGTTTCTGTCTCTTTCCCATCTCCTTTTCTTATATCAATATCTCCACCACTCACTTACATGGACTCCCCACCACTTTCTACCTGTATCTGTCTTGTCTCCCTTCATTTGTATCCCTGAAAGTCTCCTCTGTCCCACTTGATGTTTAGTTATGTTCAGTTACATTTTTCTGTTGCTCACACAGCATTTCCAGCTTCCTTTCTCAATGTTGCTCTCTATGTGTATGAGTCGTGCTTTCTCACTCCCATCTCTCTCTCTCTCTCCACACCACACTACTGGTTTGGAAGGTCTTGAGTGATGGGTTAGAATAGGAATAGCTTACCTTGGAGATGTCTGGGCAAGTAGTGACATACAAGCGTTCTAAGAGCTGCAGGAGCAGTACCAGTTCTCCCACACCCAGTTCCATTAAGTATCTGCAGCTGCCACAAACCCTCTCGGTCAATATTCCCCCCAACACGCAGTTTGCTCTATTCAACCCCCTCAAGGCTAAACTGTTGATGGGGAGGCTGGGGAGCTATCACCCAGATCTATTGTTCTCCAGTTATCAATGCTCCAGACCGCTTTCCTGGACTATGAAGGAGGTAGGGAGTCTGGGTAGGTAAGTTTGAGGATGAGGAGTGGTGTGAGGCTAGATTGGATCCCATGGAAGTGCCTCCGGTTGGTCCAACTTAATTACCTACACATTAAGTACATAACTCCCCTGGGGCTCCACTGAGCCAGTATGCTCTCCCAGGCCAACTGTGATCGCTATTCACTACCAGAAGCCGATTTCTCCCACGCAGTGTGGTTATGCCGGGGGCTGACTCCCTTATGGGAGAAGATCGGAAGGGAGCTACCTGCAATTTTGAGCGGCACCTCATTCTCACCCCAAGTTGCTTTGTTTGGGTTTCTGGAAGATGTGGGTGAGTAGAGGATGGAACCATGTTTATCGGGGTATTGTGGACAAGCAACATATTGCAAGCAAATGGAGGTCTACCAACTTCCCCTACCGGTGGTGGAGTGGCGGAGGGGAGGGGAGTGGTTTGGTATGCTCACCAGGAGCGACTCATACATTTGGCTCGAGGCTGCCCGCACAAACAAAAGAAGATTTGGGGCAGGTGGTGGACTGACTATGGACTGGATGTGGGGATAGCTGAATGACCTTGTGTATGTACTTATTGTGTTGGCTTGATATACTGTGGTCATGTTTGTATTTTTTGTTGTTGCTGCAAATTCAATAAAATTGGTAGTTAACAAAAGACAACTCACCAACTATGAAAAAAGGGAATGGGCTGTGTTCCCTTTTTACAATAATTCTAAGTAAAAAAAGACATGTCAATACAATTCAAGAGGGATGCAGTCCACATCAAAAGCTGTGTCAGTGTAATTAGGCTTTCCGCAAACCAGTACTGTGCACAAACACAGCCTCTACTTACCTTGCACACATTGTGTAGGCAATCTGTTGTTACTGGCTGGTAAACCAACTCTTGACAGCAAACACACATAAATGTTTGCTCTACATTCTTCAGGAAATTCTGTTGTGACAGAAAACAAAATGTATAAAAAATACGCAATTCGTCCACAAAAAGCAAACTATATGCCAATCTAGTATACAACAACTATACAACACAACCTACAAGGCTGGATCTCATTCTATTGTACCCTCTGTTGAATGCACTATTCACTTCTACTGTTATATACCATTAGGATCTATGGACATCACTTTGATGATTCATTGGTATTAAATGCTTAACTTTACTTGCATGTCATATTTGGTTTGCAGTGGAAAGTGCTGTAGATCACATGCTGTACACTGTCCTAACGTCTAGTGTTGGGAACAGATCATTTGATGTTGTTTTTTAGTCTATGTTTCAGTTTCTTACATGACACATGCCGCTTGACATGTCCCTGAAGCTCACAAAGCGCAGGGAATTAGACTACTCAATAGATTGTGTTCTTTCTAGTATGTTGGAGAGGTGTGTTTCCTGTTGCATAATTGAAGAATCAGGTACAGTCTAATACAAAAATGGTAAGTGTAATAGCTATTTTCCCCAACACTAGGGAAGTGGGAGGGTTTTCTGTCAACCTACAACACTATAAGCTGCAAACCGAGGGCTACAAGTAACATTTTCCATTTGTAGCATGTCTTGTTGCAAACCACATGCTGTGTACAAACTGAAAACCAAAAAGTAATTGAAGAAGTGGCAAAGTTTTAAAAACTGAGTAACCCACATGTGCCTATCTACACATGGATGTCTGTTTAGTAAAAGAGTGGAGGAAAGTCAATGAAGCTCATACAAATATCCGCTACTGGAATGTTACGAAGGAAAACCCAAGTGGGACCTTTCTTTGCGCATGGATTGAGGTTGTGGCATGCAGACATTTACGCTTAGCCCAGGCAAGTACATTTCAATGCAAGAAACAATACATCGGGCACTCACTGCACTAGAGATGGAATTACCCTGATGTGGTGCAACGAAGGCTACAAACAGTAGTCTTTTCGAACTGCTTATTTATTTTAGTGTTGTTCTTTGGAGGTTGCACATGAGGACACGTTTGACATCCAACATACGTAACAGCCTTTCCACTAAGTAATGAATATGCTACTTACCAGTATGCATCTGTTCTTGGCATGTAGGGCTGCTGACATTCATATCTATAGCATAGATCGCCGCCTAGTGTTGGGTCCGGATGATTGCACATTGTTGTCCTGGAAGAGTCTTCGAAGTATCACGAGATAGGTGGCTCCTCCCCTGGACTACAGTGCGCATGGGCATCAACTCCATCCCCAGATTGTTTTTAGCCATTGTGGCGAAGATGGAGTGTAACTGTGTGAGCGATGGCCATGCTAAGAGTAAGTGTAAATTCTGCAGCCGCTACAGGCGCTGGGGAGGAGGGCGGGCGATATGAATGTCAGCAGCCCTACATGCCAAGAACAGATGCATACTGGTAAGTAGCAGATTCAGTTCGAGGCATGTGGGCTGCTGAATTCATATCTATAGCATAGAATAAATAGCAGACCCTCCATTAATGGCGGCCGCCTGTGCCAGCTGCAGACGTTTGAAAAAGTGTCTTAAGAACAGCCTGCCCTACAGCTGCTTGGAGTGCACATCTACACAGTAGTGTTTAGTAAATGTGTGTGGTGTAGACCATGTGGCTGCTCTACAAATGTCTTCCAAAGGGATATTACCAAGGAAAGCCATGGAGGCCCCCAGCTTACGGGTGGAGTGGGCTCTGGGGGGGGGGACCGTTAAAGTGCGCTTAGCCTTGTGATAGCAAATCTGAATACACTTAACGATCCACCTGGCTATACCTGCTTTGGAAATGGGGTTGCCTTTGTGCTGGGATGAAAAGGCAACAAAGAGTTGTTGTGTCTTCCTAAATTCTTTGGTCCTATCGATGTAATACATCAAGGCTCGTTTGACATCAAGAGTGTGGAGCATTCTTTCAGCCACTGTCTCTGGGTTTTGAAAGAACGCGGGCAGTTCAATGGTCTGATTGACATGGAACTGCGAAACCACTTTAGGAAGAAATGTAGGGTTAGTGCGCAGCACTACCCTGTTGGAGTGAATTTGAATGAATGGCTCTTGTACTGTGAGCGCCTGTAGCTCACTTACACGTCATAGAGACGTAATGGCAATGAGAAAAGCCACTTCCCACGTTAAGAACTGAATCTCACAGGAATGCAGAGGCTCAAAAGGTGGGCCCATCAACCTGGTGAGGACCACATTGAGGTTCCATACAGGAGCTGGCGGGGTCCTGGGAGGGATGACCCGCTTCAGTCCTTCTAGGAAGGCTTTAATGGCAGGAACTCTGAAAACAGAGAGATGCTGCCTGTTTTGGAGACAAGCCGCTATGGCGGATAAGTGTATCCGAATGAAAGCATATGCTAGATTGCATTTGTAAAGATGTAACAAATAACAGATGATGTTGGGAGTGGATGCATCTAGTGGGTTGATGTCATGTTCATTACAGTAAACGACAAACCGCTTCCATTTTGCTGCATAGCAAGCTCTGGTGGTGGGCTTTATTGCCTCCCGTATGATATCCATGCAGTTAGGAGGCAAGTTAAGGTAGCCAAACTCTAAGACTTCAGGAGCCAGATCGCCAGGTTGAGCTGTTGCGCATCTGGGTGCTGAATGTCGCCACGGTTCTGCGTCAAAAGCCGGGGTGTGAGGTGCAGCCTTTGATGCGGCACCACGGAGAGGTCTAGAAACGTGGTGTACCATGGTTGGCGTGCCCACGTTGGAGCAACCAGGATGAGCGTCATCGAGTGTTGCCTTAGCTTTCGTGCCACCAGCGGTATGAGAGGTGCCGGGGGAAAAGTGTATGCAAATTTGCCTGACCAGTTCATCCATATCGCATTGCCCTGCGACTGTGGGTGAGGGAACCTGGCGGCAAAGCTTTGGCATTTTGCCTTTTCACTTGTGGCAAACAGGTCTATCTCCGGATGACCCCACTGCTGGAAGTACGGGCGGAGTACTGATGGATGTATCTCCCATTCGTGCATTTGGTGGCTGTACCTGCTGAGCAGATCCGCCATCTGATTGTCCTTGCCCGGGAGGTGTTCCGCCATGAGGAAGATGTTCCTCTGAATGGCCCACTTCCACATGCTCTGAGCCAGATGAGACAACTGTGGAGAGTGTGTACCTCCCTGCTTTTGAATGTAGTACATGGCCGTCATGTTGTCCGTCGGGATCAATACGACTTTGTGGCACAGATGTACTTTGAAGGACTTCAATGCCATGAAGATTGCCATCCGTTCTAGGTAGTTGATGTGCATCTTCTTTTGCTGCGTTGTCCAGAGTCCCTGCACCGTGTAATGGAGTACATGAGCTCCCCATCCCTGGAGAGATGCGTCCGTCGCCAGGATAATCTGTGGCACAGGCTCCTGGAACGGTCGGCCCTTGCAAAGGTTGTGTGGATTCCACCAATGCAGAGAGTTGTATGCCCGACCGGTCACCAACACTAGGTCGTTCAAGTGTCCTTGAGCCTGCGTCCACTGATGAGCTAAGCATTCTTGGAGCGGACGCATATGTAGCCTCGCGTGCGGGACTATGAAGATGCAGGATGCCTATCAACTGCATGAACACTCTTGCAGGAAGCGAGTGTTGTGGTCTGAACTACTGGATCAGCGACTGAATGCTGTCGATCCTCACAGAATTTGGCTGAGCTGTGGCTGCCAGAGTATCGATCGTCGCACCCAGATATTGCCGCACATGGGCTGGCTGAAGGTGCGACTTGGGATAATTGAGTGAAAATCCCAGATCGTGAAGAAGGTGAATGGTGTGGGACATTTTGGCGGCGCACTCCTGGGCCGACTTTGCTTGGACAAGCCAGTCGTCCAGGTAAGGGTAAATGTGAACGTTCTGCCTCCTGAGGTGCGCAGCCACTGTCGCCAGGCATTTCGGGAACACCCTGGGCGCCGTGGTCACCCCGAAAGGTAGGACCTTGAACTGATAATGCCGACCCTGAATAGTGAACCTGAGGTATTTTCTGTGTGATGGATGCAGTGGAATGTGGAAATAGGCATCCTTGAGATCCAAGGTTGCGAGGAAGTCTCCCTGATTGAGCAACGGGAGAACCTGCTGCAGTGTGAGCATATGGAAGTGTTCTGATAGAATGTACTGATTCAGGGGTCTGAGGTCCAGTATGGGTCTTAGGGACCCGTCCTTTTTGGGGATTAAGAAGTACAGGGAGTACACTCCGGTGCCTTCCTCCTCCACCGGTACGAGCTAGATTGCCCCTTTTTGCAGCATGACGAGTACCTCCTGCTGCAATAAGTGCAAATGCTCTGTGGACATAGGACGGTGCTTTGGTGGCATGTTGGGTGGAGTGGATGTTAACTCCAGACAATAACCGAACTGGATAAGTTTCCTGACCCACCTGTCTGTGGTGATGGATTTCCAGACGGCAGGAACTGCTGGAGTCTCCCCCCGACAGGTGTAGTATGGTCGGGGGGCAGTGGCAGGGCGTCACTGTTTGTTGGTGGCAGAGGAGCAGGAGTTGTTGTTTCCACGACCTCTGCCCTTGGTGCCGTTGCCCCGATAGCCGCCTCTACTCTGCTTGGCGTACGAGGACTGCGCCCCACCTTTATTGTATTGCGTTTGCTGGGACATCTGGCCTCTGGAAACACCTCTATTGCCTGAGCGACGAAAAGTGCTGCCCCGAAACTGCTGGGACTGGAGAGCCCCCATGGATTTTGCAATCTCGGGCCTACGCCTCCACGAAGTGGGGGGCGGAGCTTCCGAGCTCTTATGCGTTAAAAAAAAAAAAAAAAAGAATTCAGAAAGGGGTCCGGCTGGCACATTCCTTAGTTTTTTATGGCATCTGCCTAGTGATTGGTCTTCGCTGTGCTGTCTATTTAGTAGCGTTTACGTGATAGGCTATATGTAATGTACGTGTGCCCGATTTGGCATATTTTCGGCGGTTTCGCGCACGGCAGACTTATTAATCTTAATTAGGAGCTGTCAGAGTGCCCGTGTAATGCAATCCAGATGGTGCGATCGCGTTCACCATTGCATTGCATACAAAAAAGTAATCTGATCTCTTCAGAGAGTGTCCGCAGGCGCTGTACTGGGCATTTTTTTCCAGGCGCGAGGGGTCTTTGTAAAATCGTAGACTGTGTCCAATGGCTGTCCTGTTCCGCTGCCAGTGCATAGCCCAGCTGCAAGAAATACTAACTGCAAAAGGCAAGACACACGTTACAGATGCGTGCCCGCAGTTTCCCTGGCAGTCTGCCCTCCCATTCTTCCTTTAGAATGAAGCCTGTGAGGCCACGTGCCCCCCCCGGGCTAAATCTGGAAGATGAGCTCACCCCAGGCAGGCCTTGGGTTTGAGTTACAGGCCCGCCGGCTGCTGAGGGCGCCGTCTGGACATTATCCTTGTCAACTGTCTTTCCTCAGCAGCCGCCTGGCCTTAGCGTCCCCATGCTGCGCACGGGATCAAACCCTCTGTTTTGTAGGATTACATTTATTTGGGAGCTTGTGACCGTATGCTGTGTGTTGTCTGCAGATATTCGCGAGTGCCACAGTGTGTGCGTGGGGTCGAGGGGTCAGGGCACACGATTATAGGATATGCATTTCTAAGTGACTTTTTGGATGGAGGATGTGGCGCAGAACCCACAGCTGCCGATTTTGGAGATAGGGAACCTGGCTTGAATTTCGGCGTCTGCTCAACATCCTGTAATCTTGGGCAAATCACTTAATCTCCCTGTGCCTACCAAAAATGAATGTGTCCTTGTGTAATGTATATGCTCATGTAAAGCACTCCAATACCTTAGGGTTGATTTTGCACTGGATAAAACTGGAAACAAAAAGAAAACGGAGCATGTTTGGAGGTGTAAAATTACCAACCATTGGAGGATGGGCTAACACTTCAAACAGTGCGGCAGAACGATGCTTAGGGCCACCAGAAAAATCCAAAGTGATTGGTGAAACTTGATAACAAATAAAACAAACAAGTTATAATACATTTGACACAATTTTTCGTCTACTGACCGCTCTTTAAAAAGGGAAATGAGTAATTTTACAACTAAAAAGTCGCTTTACAGATTTCAATGGAAAGCACTTTAGAACCAGTTTTCTTAAAGATTTCAGCAACCCCATTTGACAATTTTTTTCTGTGAAATGACAGTGAATTTATTAAATATTTTAATTCCTTCTTCAAGTGAGTAGAGTAGTGAGTAGAGTAGTGAGTAGAAAGTAGTGAGTAGAGTAGTGAGTAGTGAGTAGAGTAGTGAGTGGAGAGTAGTGAGTAGTGAGTAGAGTAGTGAGTAGAGTAGTGAGTAGAGTAGTGAGTAGAGTAGTGAGCGGAGTAGTGAGTAGTGAGTGCAGAGTAGTGAGTAGTGAGTAGAGTAGTGAGTAGAGTAGTGAGTAGAAAGTAGTGAGTAGAGTAGTGAGTGGAGAGTAGTGAGTAGAGTAGTGAGTAGAGTAGTGAGCAGAGTAGTGAGTAGTGAGTGCAGAGTAGTGAGTAGAGTAGTGAGTAGAGTAGTGAGTAGAGTAGTGAGTAGAGTAGTGAGTGGAGAGTAGTGAGTAGTGAGTAGAGTAGTGAGTAGAGTAGTGAGCAGAGTAGTGAGTAGTGAGTGCAGAGTAGTGAGTAGTGAGTAGAGTAGTGAGTAGAGTAGTGAGTAGTGAGTAGAAAGTAGTGAGTAGAGTAGTGAGTGGAGAGTAGTGAGTAGAGTAGTGAGTAGAGTAGTGAGCAGAGTAGTGAGTAGTGAGTGCAGAGTAGTGAGTAGAGTAGTGAGTAGTGAGTAGAGTAGTGAGTAGAGTGTAGAGTGTAGAGTAGTGAGTAGAGTGGTGAGTAGTGAGTGCAGAGTAGTGAGTAGTGAGTAGAGTAGTGAGTAGAGTAGTGAGTGCAGAGTAGTGAGTAGTGAGTAGAGTAGTGAGTAGAGTAGTGAGTAGAGTAGTGAGGTGAGTAGAGTAGAGTAGTGAGTAGAGTAGTGAGTAGAGTAGTGAGTAGAGTAGTGAGTAGAGTGGTGAGTAGTGAGTGCAGAGTAGTGAGTAGTGAGTAGAGTAGTGAGTAGAGTAGTGAGTGCAGAGTAGTGAGTAGTGAGTAGTGAGTAGAGTAGTGAGTAGAGTAGTGAGTAGAGTAGTGAGGTGAGTAGAGTAGAGAGTAGAGTAGTGAGTAGAGTAGTGAGTAGAGTAGTGAGTAGAGTGTAGAGTAGTGAGTTGAGTGGTGAGTAGTGAGTGCAGAGTAGTGAGTAGTGAGTAGAGTAGTGAGGTGAGTAGTGAGTGCAGAGTAGTGAGTAGAGTAGTGAGGTGAGTGCAGAGTAGTGAGTAGTGTAGTGAGTAGAGTAGTGAGTAGAGTAGTGAGTAGAGTAGTGAGTAGTGAGTGCAGAGTAGTGAGTAGTGAGTAGAGTAGTGAGTAGAGTAGTGAGGTGAGTAGTGAGTAGAGTAGTGAGTAGAGTAGTGAGTAGAGTAGTGAGTAGAGTGGTGAGTAGTGTGTGCAGAGTAGTGAGTAGAGTAGTGAGTAGAGTAGTGAGTAGTGAGTGCAGAGTAGTGAGTAGAGTAGTGAGTAGTGAGTGCAGAGTAGTGAGTAGTGAGTAGAGTAGTGAGTAGTGAGTAGAGTAGTGAGTAGAGTAGTGAGTGCAGAGTAGTGAGTAGTGAGTAGAGTAGTGAGGTGAGTAGAGTAGAGTAGTGAGTAAAGTAGTGAGTGCAGAGTAGTGAGTAGAGAAGTGAGTAGTGAGTAGAGTAGTGAGTAGAGTAGTGAGTAGTGAGTAGAGTAGTGAGTAGAGTAGTGAGTGGAGAGTAGTGAGTAGTGAGTAGAGTAGTGAGTGGAGAGTAGTGAGTAGTGAGTAGAGTAGTGAGTGCAGAGTAGTGAGTAGAGTAGTGAGTAGAGTAGTGAGTAGAGTAGTGAGTAGAGTAGTGAGTAGAGTAGTGAGTAGTGAGTAGAGTAGTGAGTAGTGAGTAGAGTAGTGAGTAGAGTAGTGAGGTGAGTAGAGTAGTGAGTAAAGTAGTGAGTGCAGAGTAGTGAGTAGAGAAGTGAGTAGAGTAGTGAGTAGTGAGTTGAGTAGAGTAGTGAGTAGTGAGTAGAGAGTAGAGTAGTGAGTAGAGTAGTGAGTGGAGAGTAGTGAGTAGTGAGTAGAGTAGGCATCCCCGCTGCCTCCTTATACTGATCTGGAAGATGTTGCAACAGGGTCTCTAGTGTGTCATAGTGTGCCCTGTCATATCTGGCCAGTAGCGCTTGAGTGTTAGAGATACGCCAGACATTGGCCGCTTGAGCCGCCACCCTCTTCCCTGATGCCTCCAGCACTTTCGATTCCTTGTCAGGGGGAGGAGCATCACCAGTGGTCTGCGAGTTCGCCCTCTTCCGGGCATTAGAAACGACCAGAGAGTCCAACGGCAACTGGCCCTTGATGTAGGTGGGGTCGCCAGGCGCCGGCCTATATTTCTTTTCAATCCTAGGGTTGATCAACCTGGCTCGTGTGGGTTCCTTAAAAAGGTCTGTAGCATGTTTGAGAACCCCTTTCAGCATGGGGAGTGTCTTGACAGTCTTTTCTGCCATGGAAAAGTTATCAAAGAGGAAGTCCACTTCAATAGGGTCAGCATGCAGCTGGACGCCGTGGTTTTTAGCCGCCCTTTCAATTAGAGCATGAAATGCCGCCGAATCCTCAGTAGGAGAGGTCTTGACATTGTACACCTGAGGGTCCTGGGCATTTTGCGGATCGACTGGGTCCCCCGCATCTGCCCATGAGTCTTGGTGATCCTCAGGGTCTGTGTTGGCAGGAAAGTTGTACTCCTCGTCCTCACCTTCTCCACCCTCCACATCAGAATAAGTGGGTGAGGGTGTGGTCACTCGTGGAGTCCGTGGAACAAGAGTCTCCACCAGAACAGGGGAGTCCACAGCAGGCTTCTTGCGCTTCAAAGGAATGGTGTAGGAATCCAAAGGCTAGGTTGCCGTGATTTTCCTCTTGTAGAGGGTTAGTTTCCCGGTGTCGGCGTCAATAAAGTGTTCTGACTGCTCCTCCACCGAGGGCTGTCGAGGTTTGAAGCTCCCGAGCGGCTGAGAAGGCTTAGACGCTGTGGACACTTGGACGGGAGCTTCAGTGACCGACCGTGGTGCGAAGGCCTTTGGTGCCACCTTCGGCGGCAACGTAAACAGGAGTGGCGTCGAAGACTTCGGCGTTGTGGCAGCCGGCCTCGCAGTGGAAGCATCCTTTGGTGCAGCCGCGGAAGCCTTGTTCCTGATGCGGCGTAGAGAGTCCGACACCTGCTTCGTAAAGGAAGCGGACGGTTTCGTCGACCCGACAGACGTCTTCGGACCACCTGCGAGTGAAGACTCGAGCGTCGATGCCTTGTCCTTATCCGGCTGAGGCACAGGATCGGCCCTCTTCGGCACACTGTGCCCTCTTTCGGCGCTGACAGCCTTTGGCGCCGACGTAGTCTTGTCGGAGGACTTGAGCACTGGGTGTGGGGCCCCAGTCTTCGGTTCGACGCCGTCGGCAGTTTTTTGTTCGACGCCCTTAACCGACTTCGACTCGGCGCCCTTGACCGACTTCGGCTCGGCGCCCTTGGTCGACTTCCCCGGGTCGACGCCCTTCTGTGGTTTCGGCTGTCCCGACGTGTCTGAAGACGAGGAGGCGGCCGTAGGGACAGACGTCTTCTGTTTCGATGGCGTCTGTATTACTTTCGTTTTCGTCGACACCGAAGGTTTCGGTTTCGTTTTGGCCAATGCAGGCTTCGCAGAAGTGTCCGTAGCCGGGCCCGTAGGCGAGGCCGTGGATTTGGGTGGAAGGTCTTGGGTAAGGCTGTGTGGCGATCCCTCGACCTGAGCCTTAGTAATTGTTCGTTCGGGGCTTAGCTCTTCACACGAGTTATCTCCTGTGGCCCCGTAGGCCTCATTGTCGTCTCCTACCTCGTCGACGACTTCATCCTCGACCACTTCGACGTCCACGTCGTATTCGTAGTCGAACTCCTCCGCCGGAGGGGAAATCTGCATATGAACCTCTTGTTCGTCTGCTTCTTCTCTGTCGAAGATGTCCACCGGTGCCGGGGCCGATTGCCGGGCCTCCTGGCGCGCCACGCGCCGAAGTCGAATCGTCTTCTTCGATCGAAACCTGGAACAAGCCATACAGTTGGCTTCATCGTGGTCCGGCGACAGGCACTTGTTGCACACCGGGTGGACGTCGATGTGTGGGTACTTGGATCCGCACACGGGACATTTCTTGAACGGACTCCGTTCCATGATGTGTCGTCGAAAGTCTTGCTGCGTCGACTGGGCCTCGAGCACCGAAGAGTCACGCGACTCCTCTGAACGTCTGACTCGGGAACTGAGCCGGAACAGAGCAGGGCACAGAGCACAAAACAATACCGATGGTATAAGAAAGGCCTTTGGGCCTTAAGAAAAGCCAATATCGATTCCGAACTGGAGATGTCGAATATACATCCGAACCCAATGGCGGAAAAAAACAATCTGGGGATGGAGTCGATGCCCATGCGCACTGTCGTCCAGGGGAGGAGCCACCTATCTCGTGATACTTCGAAGACTCTTCCAGGACAACAATGTGCAATCATCCGGACCCAACACTAGGCGGCGATCTATGCTATAGATATGAATTCAGCAGCCCACATGCCTCGAACTGTGTGTTACAGAAGAAGATTAGAAGCTCAATTATTTGATTTCTTAGAAAAGTAGAGTTTGCCTTGAGCAGAAAGTGATTGTATGTTTGTAAAACAACCCTATCTTTATTTATTTGAAAATCATTTTTTTTCAATTGCTACAGCCACCAATTTACTGCCTGAGCAGAGTGGTAATGACCATCAGTAAAGCAGCTTTCAAAGCATTGTACTATATGGTAGTGTTATGTAATAGTTTAGTAGGTACTTCCTTAAGTCTGGAAGGACTAGGTCTGGGTGTTATTCTTTTAAGGCCTTCAATGGAACTTGAAGGAGTAATTTGAAAAAGTAAAGTTGTGTTTGGTTTTACAGATAACTAGCTAGTGATGCTAAATGAAAACAAACTGACTTGTTAGCTAACGGTAACATATGTAGGAATAAGAGGTAATGTAGAGTGTGCTGTGTGGAAGCATGTATTATGTTATTTGAAAAGACTTACAGTAATAAACAGATCATCTCTACTTGGGAACACTGCAAGCTCTTGCCGTTGAGTGACACGCTTCCTTAAGTACAGCCATACATTCTGTAGGTAACTGTAAATGCATACATTTTGAGTCTTAAGATGCCGGATTGTCAGAATCAAAGAGCATGGGTCTAGGACACAGAAGAGCACCCAGTTGCAGTCCAAAGAGATTGTGTTGGGTAGACAGCTTGGAAAAAGATGTATTGACATATCAAGTAGATGGGAATTCCATCGGCAACGTGTCCATGTGGGGAATACTAAATCAATGTCATTGTAGCTTGCATCATCTTGCGAATCACATAAGTAAAAGGGGAAGGTTGCAAAGGCGTAAGCAAATGTTCCTTACTAAAATATTGTGATGACATTCACATATAGATTGTGGATGTGTACTACTATGATTAAAGTTGGCACTTTTTTAATGGTGGGAGCTGCACCTACTGATCCCTCTGACAAAAAACCCGGTAAAGACCCCCTTGACCTCACAAACTATCGGCCAATTTCTCTCCTGCCCTACCTCTCGAAGATCTTGGAGGCTCATGTCACCAATTGCCTATCGAAATTTATAGAGGATTCTGAATATTTGCAACCTAATCAGGCAGGCTTTCGGCCCTGCCACTCTACAGAGGCAGTGATACTGGCCGTCCAGAACACTCTGAGGTCCAATGCCGATAATAACCTCCATCAAGCTTTAGTGCTTCTTGACCTGTCTGCAGCGTTCGACACGGTTGACTACTCCATTCTGGTCAAACGTGTCGAACAGGCCGGCCTTAGAGATTCTGCCTTGGCCTGGCTGCGTTCTTTTATATCGGAACGCACTCAGTCTGTTCGGCTAGGGTCATTCACAGCTTCTAAAATTAATTCCTTCTGCGGGGTCCCCCAGGGCTCCTCTTTGTCTCCTTTATTATTTAATTTGTACATGAGACCTTTATTGTTTTCACTGAGAAATTACAAAGTAACTACATATAACTATGCAGATGACTTTCAGTTAGTCTTTACATTAAATTCGCCCGATGCGATTGAGGATTTTCAGGCAACTATGACCCACATTCAGAGGTGGATGTCCTCAAACCATCTAAAACTGAACCCAGGAAAGACCGAGCTGATCTTGCCTGGGAAAAGCGAGATTAGTTGGGGCCCTCACTTTTGTCCTTTAGACAAAAAATCGCACTCGGTAAAGAGTCTGGGAGTGACCATCAATGAGGATCTTTCCCTAAAATCACAGATCGGAACAGTGGTCTCCTCAGGTTTTTTCCAATTAAGGAAAATAAAAAAAAAAAATCGCACACCTCCTTACTCATTCAGCTTTGATCCAAGTAGTCACTGCCCTAGTTCTCTCCCATATTGACTTTTCCAACAGCCTATACCTGGGTTTGCCTGCAGGTCAACTTAGAAGATTGCAATATCTTCAGAATCAAGCTGCCAGGCTGATCTGTAAGGTACCCAAATGGGAATCTATCAAAACAGGACTTGAGAAACTACACTGGCTACCTGTGGCCCAGAGAGCGGCTTTTAAAGCAGGGTGTATTATTTTTAAGGCCTTACAAGGAAAGGGCCCACTGTGGCAGCTGATAGGGAGATACATCCCCTCGCGTAGTTTGCGATCAGCCCATAAAGACTTACTGGAGGTACCCCGGTTTAGGAGAAAGCGACAGGGAGGCAATTGTTTCCACTTCTTGGCAGCCTTCTTGTGGAATTCCTTGCCTCTGACTCTTAGACAGAGTAGGGACCTCCTTACTTTCCGACGGGCCTACAAAACCCTGCTTTTCACATAGGCATATCTTGAGTAGTGATTGTTATTGGTATTTTCCTTGTTGTGTTATTTATCTCTTTCCCAGCGCCAAGAAGCCCATGGGCGTATGTGGGCTTTATAAATTTTAATTAACATAACATTAACATAACACATAGTTCTGTTTGTGGAGTTGCCCACTCTGTGACCATGTTGGATGGTATGTCAAGTCAAGTCAAGTCAAGTCAGAGAATTTATATAGCGCACTACATACCCGGAGGGTTTCAAGGCGCTTAGGAAGGGGAGGAGGATTACTTGTCAAATATCCACGTTTTAAGTTGCTTTCTGAATGTTAGGTGGTTCTGGGTAAGGCGAAGGTAAGCGGGGAGTGAGTTCCATGTTTTAGCAGCCAGGTATGAAAAGGATCTGCCTCCCATGGTGGTCTTGTTGATGCGAGGTACAGTGGCGAGGGCTTGGCTGGAAGAACGTAGTTGGCGGAAGGGGGTGTAGAAGGACAGTCGTGAGTTGAGGCAATCTGGACCGATGTCGTAGAGTGATTTGTGTGCGTGGGTAAGCAGTCGGAAGGTGATCCTCTTATGGACGGGTAGCCAGTGGAGGTCTTTAAGGTGGCCAGAGATGTGATCGTTGCGTGGGATGTCTAATATGAGTCTGGCAGAGGCGTTTTGGATTCGTTGGAGTTTCTTCTGGAGTTTTGCGGTAGTACCTGCGTAGAGGGTGTTTCCGTAGTCCAGTCGGCTCGTGACCAGAGCGTGGGTGACTGTTTTCCTTGTTTCGGGGGGGATCCAGCGAAATGTTTTTCTGAGCATACGAAGAATGTTGAAGCAGGAAGAGGATACGGCGCTGACTTGTCTGTTCATTGAGAGTGAAGAATCCAGGATGACGCCTAGGTTCCGTGCGTGGTCTGTCGGGATGGGTGCTTTTCCGAGGGCTTCCGGCCACCAGGAGTCGTCCCATGCGGAGGGGGATGTACCTAAGATGAGGACTTCTGTTTTGTCTGAGTTCAGTTTCAGACGGCTTAGTTTCATCCATTCGGCAACTTCTTTCATTCCTTCGTGTAGGTTGGTTTTGGCGGTGCTGGGGTCATTGGTGAGGGAAAGGATCAGTTGAGTGTCATCCGCGTATGAGATGATGTTGAGGTTGTGTTGGCGTGCGATGGCCGCGAGGGGGCTCATGTATACGTTGAAGAGGGTGGGACTGAGTGAGGATCCTTGTGGTACGCCGCAGATGACTTCAGAGGCCTCGGACTTGAATGGTGGAAGGCGGACTCTCTGGGTTCTTCCGGTGAGGAACGAGGTGATCCATTCAAGTGCTTTTCCTTGGATTCCGATGTTATTGAGGCGTTGTAAAAGGGTGCTGTGGCAAACTGTGTCGAATGCTGCAGAGAGGTCGAGGAGGATGAGGGCGACTGTGTCTCCGTTGTCCAGTAGAGTTCGAATGTCGTCTGTTGCTGCGATGAGGGCGGTCTCAGTGCTGTGTTTTGCTCGGAAGCCAGATTGTGAGGGGTCGAGGGATTTGTTGGCTTCGAGGAAGGCGGCGAGCTGGTTGTTGACAGCTTTCTCGATGACTTTGGCCGGGAATGGAAGAAGTGAGATGGGGCGGTAATTTTTGAGTTCGGTGGGGTCCGCTGTGGGTTTTTTCAGAAGGGCGGTGAGTTCAGCGTGTTTCCAGTCTTCCGGGAAGGTGGTGGAGTTGAAGGAGCAGTTGATGACGTCTCGGAGGTGCGGTGCTATGACGGAGTCTGCTTTGTTGAAGATGTGGTGAGGACATGGGTCTGTGGGGGATCCTGAGTGGATGGAATTCATCAGGCGGATGGTGTCTTCAGTGGAGATTGGGTTCCAGTCGTTAAGGGTGTTCACGGGGGGAGAATGTTCAGCAAATGGTTGGGTGGGTTGGTCTCCGGGTTGGTTGTCGAAGCTGTTGTGGATGTCTGCAATCTTGTTGTGGAAGAATGAGGCTAGGGAGTCGCAGAGGGCTTGAGAGGGGGTGATGTCGTTGGAGTTGGCCGAGGGATTGGAAAATTCCTTGACGATGTTGAAAAGTTCCTTGCTGTTGTGGGCGTTGTTGTCAAGTCGATCCTTGAATGCTGTTTTCTTGGCCTTTCGGATTAGTTGGTGGTGAGTGCGGGTGGTGTTTTTGAAGGCGTCCTTGGTGCTGGTGGTTGGGTCTTTTTTCCAGGCCTTTTCAAGGGAGCGGCAGAGTTTCTTGGACTTCTTGAGATCATCGTTGAACCATGAGGCCTTCTTGCTGCCAGGTTTGCTTTGACGTTTTTTCAGTGGTGCTAAGGTGTCAGCGGTGTTGGATAACCATAGGGTGAGGTTGGCGGCGGCTTCGTTAGCGTTAGAAGAGAGGGCTGGGGTGTTTTGAAGGAGCGATGCGGAGATTTGGTCCGTGGTGATTTTGTTCCAGTTCCTTTGTAGGGTAGGTTGGAGGTGGATGATGGGTTTTGGTTTGTTGTAGGTGAAGTGAACGCAGCTGTGGTCAGTCCAGAGGAGGTCCGTAGTGTGGCTAAAGGAGACATGGTTGCTGGATGTGAAGATGGGGTCAAGTGTGTGACCTGCGATGTGGGTGGGGGAAGTGACTAGTTGTTTAAGTCCGAGGTTGGCGAGGTTGTCCACGAGGGTGGCGGTGTTGCGGTCGTTGATCTTTTCGAGGTGAAAGTTGAGGTCTCCCAGAAGGATATAGTCTTTGGAGGGGAGCGCGTGTGGGGTGATGAAGTCCGTGATGTCTTCACTGAATTTAGCGCGGGGTCCTGGTGGTCTGTAGAGGAGGGTGCCTCTGAGTGTGGTTTTGGGGTCGATGTGGATCTGGAAGTGAAGGTGTTCGGAGTTGGCGAGGTTGACGTCGGAGCTGGTTGATATGCGGATTGATTTCTTATGGACGATAGCGATTCCTCCTCCTGTGTGGCTGTTACGGTCTTTGCGAGTGATCTTGTAGTCTTCAGGAATGGCGATGGTGATGTCTGGTGCGGAGGAAGCGTTCATCCATGTTTCCGTTAGGAAGGCGATGTCTGGGGAGATGGTGTCTAGTAGATTCCATAGGTCAATGGCGTGCCTGTGGATTGATCGGGTGTTGAGAAGGATGCATTGTAGATGGTTGGGGTCGGGAATCTGTGGTGTGGTCGTTGCGGAGATGTTGTCGGTGCCGCTGAATTTGCAGGAGTAGCAAGAGAATGGTCCATGGGTGTGTCCAGGGGCGGCTTGGACGCAGTTGGGAGCGCGACCGGGGTTAAGGGCTAGGAGGGTGGCGGCATCGTAGGTAATGCGGGTGGGCTGGGAGGGACGGGGGCCAGGGGGTCTGGCGCTGGGCGCGGTCCAGGCCCGGACGGGCGTAGACGGGCTTACCTTTGGCGCACCTTCGGCGCGGAGTGGGCGCGATCGCTGCGCGTAAACGCTGCGCGCGGGAAGAACTGTCATATATGGATGGTGGAGGGGGAGGGGCGAGGGCGTCTCAGCTGGGAGGCGGGGCGGGCACACGAGGACTAGCACAACAAACAAAATGGAGGCGGAGGGGGGGGGGCACAGCGGAGCGCTAGCGGCAAACGCGCTTAAACAGATGTAAACAGCACAGAAATAATGCACAAAGCGCTACTACAGCAAAGCGCTAAGCCTGCAAACAACACGTGAAAGTACAAGGCAATGTTAACTGCAATTCAGCGCTACGATACCAGCAGTCAGCAGGGACCCTGGGAGCGACCACTCGGCTCGTGGAAGAGGAGTGAGTCACGGTGCCTGTAGGGATGTGAGCGCTATTTCAGGACAGTGGGAGGGCGTCTCAGCTGGGAGGCGGGGCGGGCACACGAGGACTAGCACAACAAACAAAATGGAGGCGGAGGGGGGGGGCACAGCGGAGCGCTAGCGGCAAACGCGCTTAAACAGATGTAAACAGCACAGAAATAATGCACAAAGCGCTACTACAGCAAAGCGCTAAGCCTGCAAACAACACGTGAAAGTACAAGGCAATGTTAACTGCAATTCAGCGCTACGATACCAGCAGTCAGCAGGGACCCTGGGAGCGACCACTCGGCTCGTGGAAGAGGAGTGAGTCACGGTGCCTGTAGGGATGTGAGCGCTATTTCAGGACAGTGGGAGGGCGTCTCAGCTGGGAGGCGGGGCGGGCACACGAGGACTAGCACAACAAACAAAATGGAGGCGGAGGGGGGGGGGGCACAGCGGAGCGCTAGCGGCAAACGCGCTTAAACAGATGTAAACAGCACAGAAATAATGCACAAAGCGCTACTACAGCAAAGCGCTAAGCCTGCAAACAACACGTGAAAGTACAAGGCAATGTTAACTGCAATTCAGCGCTACGATACCAGCAGTCAGCAGGGACCCTGGGAGCGACCACTCGGCTCGTGGAAGAGGAGTGAGTCACCATGGTATCAAAGGGATTTAACAGAGACTCGTGAATTTCCAAACTTCCACAAGTGCAGTTCCAATTGATAAAACCATTTTCTAAAGCATTTTTTAAAAAAACTTTTCTGACATCTTTTATAATAACATCATTTTTCT
Source organism: Lissotriton helveticus (assembly GCF_964261635.1). Classification (NCBI taxonomy): domain Eukaryota; kingdom Metazoa; phylum Chordata; class Amphibia; order Caudata; family Salamandridae; genus Lissotriton; species Lissotriton helveticus. The sequence continues at coordinate 1,065,469,416 of NC_136059.1, forward strand.
TTATAGTTTGATATTTTGACCAAAACATCATGTTATAAATTTCGATCCCCCTTAACATTTTTAAATAAAACGTAAAAAAACGTAAACGTGGTTTCTTATATAGCGCACGTATCACCCCCGCAAAGGGGTCTCACGGCGCTTGCTTAGGGAACCCGTCCTGGTATTCCCCTGTGAGATAACCCCGGCAGGGTATGCACAAGGTGAAAGCCAGGCATCCCGCCGCGAGGGGCCGTAGTGGAGATTAAGCAAGCTATTGCCCAGAGTCGCAGAGTGTGAACCCGTGAGTCGAGTAGGCACTGGAGTGAGAATTATCGAGTCCGTGGAATTTTTAGCCCAAGACCCGCCGAGGCGGGGAATTAAACCCTGGTCCAGGACCGATCTCAGCTTCCAGGTCTGCCGCCTCTAACCCCTGAGCCACACTTCTCCACACACACATACATTTAAAGCATATGTGTACCACACACACGTATAATATATAAAGTGCTATTTGAAGGCACATTTTCATGTTTGAATAAATATTATGCATGTGTGCGTCAATATTTTTATGTTCTTAAAAAAAGAAGAAATTGTGGACACCTTTTTATATTTATACGTATGTAGCATTTTCGATATATATATATATATATATATATATATATATATATATATTTATTTATTAATTATTTTTTGTGGAAACTCAAGACCCCCCCTTATTTTATATATACATGTTTGCAACTGACACCTATGTTTCAGCAATATATTTAATACTTTTAACTGTAAAAACCTAAACCTATTACATCTGTGTGCATAGATATGTTGATATAGATATATGTATATATTGTTTTGGGGGAGGTAACAACCAGTGGCGTCACTAGGGGAGTGCGGGGGTGCGGACCGCACCGGGTGACACCATCACAAGGGGTAAGAATTATTTGCACACGCATAAAAGAGTGTGTCCTTCCTTTAGGGCACACCGTTTTGGGTCGTTGGTTGCAACAGACTCCGTGAAGTTTATTCAAATAATGGACATACGAATTCTGTAAGTTTGTTGGTATCTGAATCTTTTATTTTGCAGATATTTGATTTCATATCTTTGTTTTGAATGTTTCAAAAGTTCAATAAACATGAGAAGCACAAAACGCTCCAATGCATTTCGGGCAACGCCCTTTTTCGAGGAGCTCTGTAAGCGAGAAAGTGATGAATTTCAACTTTGAGCATCATAAAATGAGGTATCGCATACAATTTCATAAACAAAACATAAGCAAGGCATTGATCAATTTCAACTTTAAGCATCATAAAATGAGGTATCGCATACAATTTCATAAACAAAACATAAGCAAGGCGTTGATCAAGTTAAGTGTCATGAACACACAATGTTTAACCAAAGAAAAACGATAGATGGATTGCATCATGTTATGTATTCGTGGGTGGTTAGAAAACAGAAACATACCGGAGATTCCTGGTCTGTGCGATGTGGAAAAAATGGGTAGAAATTCAATCTGTTGGTGGGAGAGAACGGGGAATTAGAGCATTCGGGGATGCGTGGTTATCGGGTGCGTGTGAGTTGTTTGTTAGCGTTTTACTTACTTCAGAAGAAGCTTAACGCGGCTTAAGGTCGTGGATTCACATCGTTCCCGGATGGGTCCGTGGAAGTTAAGGGTCACTGTGTGTGCCGGTGGGGGGAATTTTAAATACAAGAGCAGCTCGGGAGTTTGCGCTGTCATTAGAAATGGAAATGGGACTGAGCTTATAGGGTGGGTTGTGGCGGCCATGTTGCTACTAGTGATTCTAATGTGAATGATAAAATTGGCGGTGTGTGTCATGTGGTTTAGCCAAGCAGTAAATGAAAAATGATAAAAAATGAAAAGATACAAGGGGGGCGCAGTGCGTGAAAAAGTTGTTATATTTACAAATAGCAACTGAGTTCAATGCGGTCATTAAGACCGAACGGTTTCAGTGACTGAAGGCGATAAATCCAAGTGGTCTCACGTTGCAATAGTGTTTTATTGTTGTCTTTGCCTTCTTTCTTTTCCACTATTTCGAGTACCATGAATTTGAGTTGGGCAATGTTGTGCCTAAATTCATTAAAGTGCATGGCAATGTTGGAACGTTCATTGTTGGTTCGTATGTTAGACTTGTGCTCGTTGAGCCGTGTTTTGATTTTTCTCTCGGTTTTTCCTATATAGATTTTACCACATGGGCATTTTAATAGGTAAATGAGATTCATGGAATCGCATGTTGCGTTGACATTCACTTTGATATTGTTTCCTTTCATAGGATGGTTGATTGTGTTTCCCCTTATGATATTGTTGCAACTGTTGCAATTGTAGCAAGGGCGGGTGCCGTTGTACACAGTGGTTGCCTTGGTTTCTCTTGATAGAATTTCTTTCAAGTTAGATGCTCGTGTGTACGCAAAAATTGGTGGACTTTTGAACAATTCCTTAAAGTCTGGTTCAGTTGCAAGTATGCACCAATGGTTTAAGATGATTCTTTTGAAAGAGTGGCTTTGCGTGGAGTGCTGAGAGACCACTATCATCCGGTTGTCTTCTTTTTTGGTGGTGCGGGTTAAAGCCGTTTTGCGTGAGATGGTGTTGACTCTTTCATGGCTTCAGATATGACTTCTTGAGGGTACCCTCGGTTTTGAAATCTTGTGGCCATTTCTTCAATGCGGGTGTTATAGGTCATTGAGTCAGAGGTTATACGTTTGACACGTAGCATTTGGCTGTAGGGAAGGTGTTTTTTCAAGAAGTCATATCTGAAGCCACTGAAAGAGTCAACACCATCTCACGCAAAACGGCTTTAACCCGCACCACCAAAAAAGAAGACAACCGGATGATAGTGGTCTCTCAGCACTCCACGCAAAGCCACTCTTTCAAAAGAATCATCTTAAACCATTGGCGCATACTTGCAACTGAACCAGACTTTAAGGAATTGTTCAAAAGTCCACCAATTTTTGCGTACACACGAGCATCTAACTTGAAAGAAATTCTATCAAGAGAAACCAAGGCAACCACTGTGTACAACGGCACCCGCCCTTGCTACAATTGCAACAGTTGCAACAATATCATAAGGGGAAACACAATCAACCATCCTATGAAAGGAAACAATATCAAAGTGAATGTCAACGCAACATGCGATTCCATGAATCTCATTTACCTATTAAAATGCCCATGTGGTAAAATCTATATAGGAAAAACCGAGAGAAAAATCAAAACACGGCTCAACGAGCACAAGTCTAACATACGAACCAACAATGAACGTTCCAACATTGCCATGCACTTTAATGAATTTAGGCACAACATTGCCCAACTCAAATTCATGGTACTCGAAATAGTGGAAAAGAAAGAAGGCAAAGACAACAATAAAACACTATTGCAACGTGAGACCACTTGGATTTATCGCCTTCAGTCACTGAAACCGTTCGGTCTTAATGACCGCATTGAACTCAGTTGCTATTTGTAAATATAACGACTTTTTCACGCACTGCACCCCCCTTGTATCTTTTCATTTTTTATCATTTTTCATTTACTGCTTGGCTAAACCACATGACACACACCGCCAATGTTATCATTCACATTAGAATCACTAGTAGCAACATGGCCGCCACAACCCACCCTATAAGCTCAGTCCCATTTCCATTTCTAATGACAGCGCAAACTCCCGAGCTGCTCTTGTATTTAAAATTCCCCCCACCGGCACACACAGTGACCCTTAACTTCCACGGACCCATCCGGGAACGATGTGAATCCACGACCTTAAGCCGCGTTAAGCTTCTTCTGAAGTAAGTAAAACGCTAACAAACAACTCACACGCACCCGATAACCACGCATCCCCGAATGCTCTAATTCCCCGTTCTCTCCCACCAACAGATTGAATTTCTACCCATTTTTTCCACATCGCACAGACCAGGAATCTCCGGTATGTTTCTGTTTTCTAACCACCCACGAATACATAACATGATGCAATCCATCTATCGTTTTTCTTTGGTTAAACATTGTGTGTTCATGACACTTAACTTGATCAACGCCTTGCTTATGTTTTGTTTATGAAATTGTATGCGATACCTCATTTTATGATGCTTAAAGTTGAAATTGATCAATGCCTTGCTTATGTTTTGTTTATGAAATTGTATGCGATACCTCATTTTATGATGCTCAAAGTTGAAATTCATCACTTTCTCGCTTACAGAGCTCCTCGAAAAAGGGTGTTGCCCGAAATGCATTGGAGCGTTTTGTGCTTCTCATGTTTATTGAACTTTTGAAACATTCAAAACAAAGATATGAAATCAAATATCTGCAAAATAAAAGATTCAGATACCAACAAACTTACAGAATTCGTATGTCCATTATTTGAATAAACTTCACGGAGTCTGTTGCAACCAACGACCCAAAACGGTGTGCCCTAAAGGAAGGACACACTCACTTTTATGCGTGTGCAAATAATTCTTATCAATCCAAGCGTACTTGGACGGTTACGCTACCTCCAGGAGCACCCAACATTTCAAACAACACTTTTGCTCATTAAAAACTTTTTCAACAGAACAATCAAACTCAATATAAACCACCAGCTGTGCACCTAGCCACATTACAAATTCTAACCATCACAAGGGGTGACACCGACGTGTGGGTCTTTCGTGCCAAGGCAGACTTTGTAAAGGTTAATTTTGCAGGGAGTTTCCACTGGTATTAATTATCACGCACAGCCTTTGTTGGCGCTGATGCGATGTTTTTGAAAATAACCCAAACAGGTGGTGTAGTAAATGTGATTTTTATCTCTGTGAAATCTGACCAGGCAGCCTCAAAGAGGGGATATTACAAATACTTGTTCTAGCAACAACATAGTCTAATTGAAGGGGATTCCGTCATTGTCAGAAATGTTTTACCCCGCCTGCACGAAGGTGACCTCGGGGAGGTCTTTACAGGCAAACACGTTGATTACTAGAGGACCCAACCATGGGGGTGGGGGCGGGCGGCAGAGGGAAGACTCCTTTCTCTGTCAGCTGCAAGCCTTTCTGCTTAAAAAGCCTCTTATAATCACCATCTGATCTGAGATGTATTCTGTGTTTAAACAGTAATTCACTGCGTTCTTACTTGTGCGGGTTCCTCTTTTTAAATCGTTTTCACACTTTCTGTTCCCTTCTTTTGCTCCAGTGCAGCAGCAAACAAAGGGAATGGTTGTCTCCTGATAATAAGTGCAAAGTGTGCAATGATATGGTTCATGCAAATAGTTGGCCCAATTCCTTCTGTGTTCTTTTATGGAGAAAAGATTCATGTTATGTCCGACGGTTTACTCTCTTCATTGCTGCCTGTAAGTATGCTTGTCTTGGTGGTTTTTGGTGTGATTCTCAAAGTATTGCATTGTTACTTGAAAGTACAGTAATCCTTTGTACACTAAAGTAGCATTAAATTCAGCGGTAGCAATGATTTTAATGCTAGATGGGAAGTTATTCTATTTTTTGCAGTTTTATATAGCGCCAACTCGACCCGATGGTATTGGAGTGCTTTACATGAGCATCAGTTACATTATATAAGGGCACATTCATATTTTGTAGGCGCAGGGAGATTAAGTGATTGCCAAGAGTCACTGGATGTTGCGCTGAAGCCAAGACTTGATCCTGGTTCCCTAGCTCCAAAGTCAGTACCTCTGGACATTTATTTGACATCCAGGGGCATATGTAGAAGAAAATGCCAGCGCGTTGTGCTACTTCAAATTTGGCAGCACTGCGCTCTGACATTTTCTAAATGCAGGAATGCGCAGTATTTAAAAAAAATAGGCAGCGCCCCTGTGTTTCTCCTAGGGCTGGTGCAAAAAAAGCTGCCTGGAGCCAGTACAGGCACCTTGCAGCCAAGTTGCAAGGGTGCCTGCGCTGCAGGGGCGATTGTTTATGTGCAGGAAGGGACACTTTCCTGCACATAAACAATCAATAATGGCAATTTGCTCTTTCTATGTGGGCTGCAGCACACATAGAAAGAGCAAACAATGAGGAGAAATTGATAATTTCTTCTTGTATCACCATTTTAAGACCAGGAATTACCTGGTCTTAGTTTTTGCTCTGGACCAGCTTTGTAAATCTGGGCAGCGTCAAAAAGCAATGGGTGTTGCAGTGGAACGCCCACAGCAACACCCATTGACCGCCCCTTTACTGCAGAGGACTGCGACTGAAAGGGGTATATTTACAAGGTGGAGTTAAGCCACATTAAGTGGCGCATGGCAACGTCACTGGAGCATCAAAAAAGTGACGCTACGGTGGCAAAAGGGGCTTGTAAATGTGCCCCCCAGTGAGTTGTAATCAGGGATTTATAAAAACATAGGACTTTATGTTTGACCTCACCCTTAGTTTACATAGGCAACAGATCTTCTATCCTATGCTTTTTTTAAACTCCCTCTCCATCTATTCTCTTCCACTTAGAGGCCAATTTCAAGCTGCACAGTACAAGGATCCCCTAAATTAATGGGCCCGACTCACTGATTCAGACTATTAATAGCACTGTTGCACCACGCAAATTCAATTTTGTCAGTAAATAATCTTCAAATCTGAAAAAAACAGGTAAAAAAGTGCATGATTTTCCCAATTCCAGAGAAATTATACTCACATTTAGCATCTGCTTTGAGAAAAGTGATACATTTGAGCAGTGGGGAAAGGGCTGGGGTTCACATGCAGGTCACTGTGCAAGGGTCATGATGTGAGGAGGGTGTTGGAATGGCGGCCAAGTTCTATGGCCACTGGGGGGTGTGGGTGTGATCCATGCTTTCCGTGGGGGACTGGTGTGGGTCAGGATGTGCATTAGCCCTCTGGATCTGAACCATGCCTGTAGGTGGTTTTACAATCCCCTGTGCGTCTGGTGGACCCAGCTCCATGAGGTAACACCAAATGTGACAAAACCTTGTTAATGGCCAGGTCTGTGCCGGCCCCCAACTCCTAATCGGTCTCTGAGTACTCTGTCAGGCACAGTCAACACCCTTATAGAGCCACCCCATTAGAGAGTCATAGGCGTCGGGCTCTTTCTGTCAGTCAATCATTCTGAGTTTTCTGTGCTGCCACTTGCAGAGCAAAAGGCTAAACCCTAACCAATTGTAGTTTAATTATCTGACCCTCAGAAACACAGAAGTTCTGCCCCAAGATCACAGAAGTGTCTGAGCTGCAGGACTAATGTGTAGGGGCTCCTCGTCTTAGGGTGGCCAGTACACCACTCCCCCAAAAAAAAATCACCTCAAGGGGTATTTTTCACCTTACGAGTGCATTTTAACCAGTAAATGTTAGAACAAAAACACTTTAAATGGGTTCCAAAGTTTCCCTGATGATCCCTGACTGATAATTAAACAAAGGACATGCTAAAAATGAATACAGACAATTTCATCTAAAGTATTACTTAAGAAGCATAGTGTGTCGTGGGTACGGGCTTTTGCAGATTCTTAAAACATGAGCTGGTGGCCTGCATTTTTCTCTGGGAAAGGTGGAAATCCTACTCTCTGGCCCAACACAAGGGTGTCTTGCCTTTGAATTCCAGTCTGTTTCCTGCAGCACGGGGAAGGCGTGTTCCGCACAACAAAATGGCGTAGCCCCTGGCTCCGCACAATGGTGCACAGATTAATAATATTGCTTCGACCTGTCCTGCTCGCTCCGATTCCTGGATTTAATCAGGTGTCCGTGAGTCACGGAGCGGGTCTGGCGGACTCGGAGGAGGTCCATCGACAGTCTAAGGGTACCCCCTAGTCTAAGGGTACTGCTGTGACTTTGTGTAAAGTTCCACTTCCAGAAAAATATCAAAGTGACATTAAACATCAGGTATCGCTACATTGATTAATTTACACCCACCCGGTCTTGCTCTGTGCACCTGACAAATCTGTTGCTGTGAGTGAAGTTCATTCTGGCCTTAGAAAAATCGCATGAACATGCAGTGATAAACAGGGATCTAGGCCTTGCATGTACATAAACATGAAATAAACCTGGCGCCAAAAGACCTCGGCAGTGAGACAAGTTATTGCAACATTGCTGATATTTTCAATCAGAATATGTTTTCCCGGACCTTGCGGTCTGTGCAAGGCATGGGGTAAGTCGTGAGGGGGTGACACCATGAGTTACCGCACTGGGTGACACCAACCCTAGTGACGCCACTGGTAACAACTAAACACCATTTTGGGGGGTGCTAGGTGGCACACATGCAGAGGGCCGCACTAGCGTGAGGCTCCTGTAGTCTGGCACTCAATATCCTTAATTTATCCTGCTCACAGACCTCACTGACTGATCTGACTACAGACGGAGGTAGATCTTAACTCGCTGCAACTCCGATACAGATTTCGGCCAGGGCGAGATATTATTGCAGAAGATAAGACCGTGTTAAGCTCTGGCAGACTGAGACTGGGTGGCCCATGTGACGCTCAGACCCCAGGTCGCTGTTCACTTCAGGGAGACTCTACAATTGTGGCCAGATAAAGACTCTGCCCTCGGACCAGTCTGATGCCTGCGCTGGGACCCTGAATGCCGAGACTGCTCTTGACGGCGATCGGAAGGGGAACTGAGGACGAGGAGTGGCGGTAGGTGCTGCACTGCATGGGGTCTTTTTGCGGTGGAGGCCCCGATCGATCCGGCTGCCGGCCCAGCTTATTTGCAATATCCGGGCGGGACTCTACTGGCCCGGCTGCAACACGGAAGGTAAATGGAGGTCATCCCTGCTACTAAGCCCATACCATAATTTAATGCTGGAAACAGTGCGGCATTCTGCTCCCGCACTCGCAGGGGCCGCACCTGACGAGCTCTGCTGCCGCGGCCCGTCCCTGCACTAGAATACTGCCTTGCCGGGGGGAGGTCGTGAAACATCAGATTGGGCGCTTCACACTCCTGGGTACCCCACTGATAGCAACCTGTTAACTCTCTGAAGGCCATAATGGGCGTCATCCGGCAACCGGGGACTGTTGGCATCCATTTTAAGTGGCAAGGACTCAGATGCTCCCTCCCTCTTGGACATTAGCATCTGCATGGGGCCTTACATTCGCATAGGAACGCGCATGCAGTAGTGAGGAACACACTGTAGTAACCTATCGGAGGCGCAATTCTGAATCCCTTCACCAGTGCAATCTACCAGCTCCTTGAATGCCATAAACAGGCGCCATATCGAAACCAGGAACTGCCGGCCTCCATTTTGAGTAGTGGGGGATAGATGCGCCTTCTTCCATGGACATTAGCAGCTGCATGGGCCCTCTCACTCGCATAAGAATGCGCATGATGTAGCGAGAACCACACTGAAGTAACCTATCGGAGGCACAGTTCTGAATCCCTTCACCAGTGCAACCTGCCAGCTCTTTGAATGCCATACTTAGGCGCCATCTTGAAACCAGGGACTGACGGCCTCCATTTTGAGTAGTGAGGAGATAGATGCACCTTTTCCTATGGACATTAGCACCTGCAAGAGGCCTCACACTTACATACGAGCGCGCCTGTAGGAGCACAAACCGCTCTATAGTGGCCTACTAGATACAGTACTGAGCCCCCTCACCAGCACACTAGCACAGGCTGCGTGGTCACTTCACTGAGGGCTCATTAAACGTGACACATTACTCCACTAGCGGGCACGAGAAAGCACAAGCGGTTTCACTAACGCACATCAGAGACATTGGTCTCAAGCTTTGGTTCTATCGCTACTAACGCGGGAGCGGCCGCAGAGTGGCCCTCATTCCTCAGTCTGGGGGCAAACATACCAGGGATGCGAGCACACTACCATGCAGGTCATAAGCCCTATCATGGGGAAACTGGATACCCGCCAGCCGAAGTTAAACTTTGAAACAGCGAAGCGGAGTGCCCAACATCTGCAAGATGAGCAGGAGGGTGACAGGGAGGACGGTGCCCAGGAAGGTGCGCCATCGCAATCTGCGGAAATGCAAAGTATTATTCAGGAGGTTCGGCAGGGTTTTGCCAACATAGTTGATAAAGTGGACAGAATGTCGACGCGCATGGATGCCATTGCGCACAAACTTGAAGGGCATGAGGGCAGTCTCAAAGAAGCCGAACGTCGCATATCATATACCGAAGATAGAAAGTTTTGGGCCACAACGCAAATTGCCCAAATGGACAAGCTGTTGAAACTCATTGCGGCAAAAAATGAGGATTTAGAAGTGCGCAGTCAGCGCAATAACATCGGCGTCCTTGGAATCCCTGAGTCAACCAACACTGGGAGAATGGAGGAGTACGTCGAGAAGCTGCTGGTGGCGTCGATAGGAGCTGAATCCTTTTCCAATCAATTTATAGTAGAACGAGCTCATCGTACCCTGGGCCCGCGGCCGCCACTGGGAGGTACACCGCGCCCTATAATAGCAAGACTCTTGAACTACAGGGACCGAGATGTTGCCCTCCGTGTAGCGAGATGTAAACAACAACTATCCTACGACGGAAATACCTTCTCAATCTACCCAGATTTCACCCCCATAGTTCAGGAAGAGAGGTGCAAGTTTGCGGCAGTGAAAAACAAACTACGCCTGGCCCAAATCAACTATGCACTGTTATATCCCGGCCGCCTCAGAGTTACACATCAGGGCAAGCAACATTTTTTCACGAAGCCGCAACAGGTAGATGAATTCCTAAAGCATTTGAAACGTGCGAGCAGCAACAACGGATCACACACTTTGTCTCAACAATCAACCTCGATTGGTGCAGAAGACGACTCACAATGACGGCTTCCCATATGAACAGTGTTTTTGCATAGCGGCGTTACCATATTAACTGATTGACTGCTGGAACTGCATCGCGGAACATACAAAACTGGTCAGCTAGTGGTTCGTTTTGAGTTAATTTTGATGGCATGCCAGACGCCCTCTGCCCAGGTCTGTACCCACTTATCCCACCTGGCACAGGCTAACAGGGCGAGGGATACCTGTGCTGTCACCTGGGAGTTACCCCCGACGAGCATTCCCCTCCTAGGGCTAGCTGCGTACTGACTGCAGCATATGTCTGGACCTTATTTTTTTCTACTTGTTGGGGGTGAGGGAGGGTGGGCATCATTTCTGGCAAGTAGGGGTTCTGTCAGTGGGAGGGGGTGAAAAGTGGGGGGGGTTAGCATAATTGCAATACATTGGCGGGTGGGGGGGTTAAGGAAATGGGATTTTAGGAGTTGTAATGGCAAATATGCACAAGATGTTTCATACATACTTACTTTGTTGAGTACACACGCGCTGGAGTGTGAAGGACCACAGAGCACAGATCAGGACAGTGCGAAAAGAAATCATGGCACAGGCGGATAGAGCTACACTAAGAATACTGTCTTGGAATGTCAGGGGCCTTGGGGATCCGAGGAAGCGGAGGCAGGTGTTAGCATATTTAGATAAACAGATACATGTGGCGTTTTTGCAAGAAACCCACCTGGATCCGAGGGCCCAAAATCACTTTGCAAAGAAATGGGCGGGATGCCGATTATTTACTTCCTACTCCACGTACGCACGTGAGACGGCAATACTATTTAAAAAACAAACTCGATTTGACCTGGCAGGGGTGATGGAGGATACACAGGGCAGATATGTTATAGCATGGGGGAGACTGGGCAGGGACTCAATTACGTTTGCAAACTGTTCCGGTCCTAACGTGGACATCTCAGAATTTTTTACTGACCTATGGGGCAAAATCCTGACAGTGGGATCCACCCATATAGTTTGGGGGGGAGATTTTAACGGTGCCTTGCAGCCTCATCAGGATAGATCCAACATGGCAACGCACCACTATACAAATGCTCAGGAGGTATTGAAAGGCATAATGGAGGAGGGTGGGCTGATAGATAGCTGGAGATATATACATCCACGGGCACGGGAAGGTATGCATTTCACGTCACACAGGGGAACGTGGGCGAGGATAGATTACTGTTTGCTGTCCAGGGGACTGGTGGCAGAGGTACGCGATGTGTTTCACTTGGCTAGAACATTATCGGACCACTGTCCAGTGAAGGTATCGCTCACGCTTCCATGGTATGATAGCCCTAGGCCGTGTTGGAGACTACAACCTAAGGCTTTGTTGGATAAAGTTTTTCAAGCGGAATTGGGGGACGAAATCCAAGACTTCTTTTCCAGGAATAAGGGACCTGTAGAGAGTGTGGAATTGATCTGGGAGGCTTTCAAAGTGACAATAAGGGGGTTCTGCATTTCAAAGAGCTTCGGGGTACTAAAGGACATAAGGCATACCTTACAAACACTAGAGCGAGACTTAAGGGGATTGGAGAGGCAAATGGGCAGTGGGGTAGCAGGGCAGGTGCAAAGAGATTTTTGAGAGAAATTATCAGAATATGAGTAAACTGCACAGCGAGAAGTGAAGCTAAAGGGACGCTATTGGATAGCTTGTAAATATGGGGAAGGGGAGAGGCCGGGTAAGGCTTTGGCGGAAGTGACCAGGCGCCGCCGCTTCAACACACACATAGTGGAGATACAAAGACCAGGTGAACTAGTATATCGAGATTCATATTGGATGTATTTGCGGCACACTACAGTACGTTATACACCTCTCAGAGAAGTGTTTCACCAGAGTTAGATGACTTCTTGGAGGGTGGCGCTGGGATGGCTTAGTGGTACACAGCGAGCCTTCCTCTGTCTCCCATTTGAGTTAGATGAAATTAGGGAAGCAATTATGCAGCTGAGCAACGGGAAAGCGCCTGGATCAGACGGCTTACCGGCTGAATTTTATAAAAGTTACATTGATATCATGGCACCGGTGCTAAAAGAGGTGTATGAGGAGTCTCTAGAGATAGGAATACTTCCCTCCTCGATGAGAGAAGCCATAGTTACCTCCATTCTGAATCCGGGGAAACCCCCGGAATTATGCGATTCATATCGCCCTTGTCACTGATGAACTGTGACACAAAGATATTAGCAAAAGTACTGGCGAATTGCTTGTCCCTCCTAATGGACAAACTCATACTTCCGGATCAGTCAAGGTTTGTACCAGGCAGGGCTACGTCACATAACCTTAGGACCCTGTTCTCAATTGATCCAAACAGTTGCGCCGGAATTCCCACTCGCCGCAGTGTTTTTACATGCCACCAAGGCGTTTGACTCAGTGGAATGGGACTACCTATTCGGGGTTCTACAGAGATTGGGGTTCCACAGAGATTGGGGTTCCCGCAATTGTATATATCGTGGGTCAAATTGTTATATACCCAGCCCACTGCCAGAATATCAGTTAACGGGCACTTGTCCCTGAAACTTACAATCTCCAGAGGAACACAGCAGGGGTGCCCGCTCTCCCCACTCCTGTTCGCCATTGCGGTAGAACCGTTGGCCTCAAGAATACGCCAGGTTCATCAGGACAAGGCATTTCGCTGCTGCCTGCGACAAATATTAATATCACTCTATGCAGTTGATATAACTCTATACGTCAGAGATCCTCAAACTAATAGAAATCCTTTATTGCGAGAGTTTATAAGATTTGGTAGACTGTGAGGCGTTAGCATCAACTGGGGGAAGTCCCAGGTTTTTTCTCTTACGCAGCAGTGGGTCGGTTCCAACCATTAGAATGGTGTCACACAGACCTGCGGTATCTTGGTGTGCAGATAACCAGAGATAGGGAAGAAACCATACGAGCGAATTACAGCACGGCCATTACACGGCTAACTACCGATGTTACACGCTGGATATCACTACCCCTTTCACTAGCGGGACGGGCTTCCCTCATAAAAATGATAGTGGTACTGCAATTTCTGTATTTATTTCTTAATGTTCCCTACCATCCTGGGCGAAACTTTTTCAACACACTGCGCTCTGAACGCACTAGACTGCTCTGGGGGGAAGCAACCGCGATTTAAATGGTCTATACAGACTAGGCCTTATGACCAGGGGGGGCTGGATGTCCCTGATTTTGAGGTATACTTCTTGAGTGCCCAGGCTCACTACGCTTACTACTGGATATATCCTCCTCGCTATATGCCCCAGATGGCAGTTGAAGACTGGCTTGCGGACCCAGTACCACTAAATGGGCTGATATATGGACCTGTATGCACTCGCGCGACACCGCCCACCACAGTAACTAGCACGGTAGATGCCTGGAACCAAATAATTTCACTCTTAGATGTACCCCTTCTCTGTTACCCCAGACTTCCGCTCACTTACCATTCTAGCCTATCCCTATTACAGGAGAAGGGATTCCTAGACTTATGTAAGCGTGCTCATATCGCTACATGGGGAGACCTCTTTCAGGCGGGGACATTTCGCACACTGGAGCAATTTATGCAGGGGGTGCAGCACACTCCCCTGGATGTATTCCTATATGTACGACTACGACAAGGAATGCGGTCGATTCTTCCCGACTTCCCACAAGAGCCAGAATGCCTCATCCCACTACATCAAATGCTAGGCTTTACTGATGGAAAGCATTTGGTGTCAAGCTTATACAGCACTATACGCATGCATAGTGCTGTATAATAGTAGCGTTTCCAAACAACTTTTGGCCCCCGGAAACAGGGTCCAAAGTACGGCCGGTGGAATCAGTCCGCAATTTAGGGGTCATGTTGGACCAAAGGCTCAGTATGGAGACGCACGTGCAAAAAACATCTGCCTGCTGTTTTGCCATCCTTCGCTCCCTGAGGAAAGTCCTGCCTCTCCTACCTACCCAGGCCCGTGCCCAAGTGGTAAGGTGTACTATCCTCAGCAGGTTGGACTATTGTATTGCCCTTCTGCTAGCCTCCCCTGGGTTACCTTTGGATAGGCTCCAAAGGGTCCAATTTGCGGCTGCTAAGCTGGCCTTAGGGCTCCCGAAAAGATCTCATGGGCCGTCTGCTCTGGGCAAACTTCATTGGTTGCCGGTTAGACAGAGGATACAATTCAAGGCCCTTTGCATAGTCTTTAGGGCTCTCCATGGATCTGGCCCAGCTCCCTTGCAATCGAAGTTTGCCTGGTACTCGTCAACCAGACAACTTCGATCCTCTGATGCTAAGCTGGTAGTGGTACCTAGATTCAAGAAGGTCCGAGCAGGAGGCAGATCCTTTGAGGTGGCAGCTGCTAAACTCTGGAATGCTCTCACTGTCGACATTAGGCACATCACTGAACTCCTCCCTTTTAGAAGAAAGATTAAAACCTGGCTATTTCCCAAGGTAACCGCCTGAAAGCTCGCACTCCCTGTGTTTACTTCCGCTTCCTCTGATTTTATCAGCGCCAGGATGCCTGCAATGGTGACAGTCGCGCTTTACAAGTTCGTTAAATAAATAAATAAATAGAGTGGAAAGTTTCAGCCCAGCCAGACTGCAGTGGGGAGAATATTTAGGGCAAGACATCACTGATGACCAATGGGAATATTGCTGCCTACAGACAGCACAGATCTCGGCTAGCTGCAGGCTGCGAGTGATACACTTGAAGTATTTACATCGCCTATACTATACCCCGGTGAAGAAGTTAAGGTTTCAGTTGACTGATAATGACAGATGTGAACGATGTAAACAGCCTGGGGCAGGGTTTCTACATCTAGCATGGGAATGCATAAGGATACAAGAATACTGGGAACATGTGTTTATTGCATTGGAGAAAATGGTTGATAGCGAGTTGGAGAGAGACCCGCTGCTTGCACTGGTTGGGTACACATCATGAATACCTAAAACGTACAGAACGTTTATAGCTATATCTTTCTTACTGGCGAAACGAAGGGTGGCCTGCAGGTGGGGGAGAAGCCGAGCTTTGAAATTTAAAGAATGGATGTCAGATCTCATATATTGCCAAGAACAGACTACCACATATGCTGAACTGTTGCCGCATGCCTCCAAACCCGGAGATTTATGAGGGCCACTGCAGGGTTACCTCCTCTCACAGGACTCTGAGGACGCACCTGCTATGCCACCATCGATACATGATTAAGGAAAGGTATGTTTCAGTCACTGGTCTAATTACCTATTCCCTCCTATGCTATAGAAACACCACGTCTGACGTAGCCACTAGACTGACAAGGGTCTGAGTGCTCACTGCTTGTGTGTGGAAGGCCGCCCGGGGCAGCCCGAATGTGATGCTGTATGGTTAGGATTCATCGCTCGAGGTCATCGCTCTTCATGTAGTTGTAGTGCTCTATATAAGATATTGGAAACGGAATGTATGTCGGAGGAGACTGAGAATATTGTTTATTAATTCACTCTGCTCAATGTGACTATGTGCTGGGTTGTAATGTCATAAAATCACAAATAAAGTTTAAAAACAAAAAACAAACAAAAAACAAACACCTAAACAACATTTTTTATATTTATATGTATGTTACCTACTATATATATATATATATATTTAGGAAATTAGAAGGATAGTGGAGGAGGGCCTTTGCAGAAAATGATCAGCTACAATTCAAAGCAGCACTGAATAATTATAAAACTGAAATCAGGAAAGCTAAAGAAAATTATTACACTAAAATATTAATGGAAGCTACCAGTAAATGTAAAAAGACATTTAAGATGGTGAAGACTCTAGTTGATCCAGTTTGTTCAAAACAATCAGTGAAGCCTTCAAAAGATCTGTGCAAGAATTTAACAGAATACTTTAATAAAATTGAGTCGATCCTCACAGATATTACTAGTGATCCATTGTTTAACATCCCACAAATGAAAAGAGGGCAGATCCGATACGCCTAGAAGGAAAAAGGCCAAAATTAGACAGAATCGTGGAAAGATAAAGAGGAAGTACTGCTCCCAAGTTTGGCAAACATTTACAACCAATCTTTGAAGAGTAGTACTGTAATACAGGTTTGGAACAAAGATTTAGTCGCTGCACTACTGAAGAAACCAACTGCTGACCTAAACGATCCGAGTAATTATTTTCTGATCTCCCAACATACTTATCCAACTAAAATAGAGGAGGAACACATGAATAAATTACTAGCAAATTTTCTGAAAAACCATAGCACTCTGGAGATGGAACTGAAGGGCTTCAGACCAGCGCATGATACAGAGTCAGCACTAAACCGGAATTTGGATGAATTGAGGATGGTGGTTGATAGTGTTAAAACAGCAGTTTTGATACTTTTAGACCGGTCTGCTGCTTATGACACCGTCAACCACCAGATACTGCTTCAGAGACTGAAAGATAAGCATGGAAGGATCGTTCCTAGAGTGTATTGAATCATTCCTGTCAGATAGATATCAAGCTATCTCACTCCATCCTTTCTGGTCAAAGTTTAGGAAAAAAACATGGGGTGCCTCAGGACTCTGCACTGAGCTCCATTCTCTTTAACATATGCATACCTCCATTGCGGACTCTGATTAGAACCTTTGTGATCTCTTTTGTGAATTATGTGGATGATACACAGCTAATAGTGCCTCTCAAGACAAACTGCTCTAACTAGACAGGTAACCTCCACACATACATACAAGGAATGGCCAGTTGGCAAAAAAAAAACTGCCTGAAATTCAATGAAGATAACACATAGTTTTTATGTTGCTCTCCTTCGAAAAGCCCTATAACACTCCTGAACAATTTCTGGCCCTGGACCAGTACAAAGGGCTCAGAAACATTGCAGGTTGTGCAAAACCTGAGTGTGTACATAGATGAAAAACCAGCAAGAAAGCTGGCAGTACAAAGGGCAATCTTGAGCCGGTTAGACTACTGTAACGCTCTCCTTTTAGGTGCCCTGGATTATCTAATTAACAGACTGTTCAGAAATTTGGTGCAAAACTGGCCTTGAATAAATTAAGAACTGATTCTTCCCCAGGTGCGTAGAAAGCCCTACATTAGATGCCGGTGAGAGAAAGATTAATTTTCAAGGCTTTATGCATTGTATGCATTGTATATAGGGCCCCCAAAAGAATTTGAACCAGTACTGTTGCAAAATAAGAAAACAAGTTACTTACCTGTAACTTTGGTTCCCCAGTATTGGTAACTTTCATAGATTCCCATGCTTTTGTATCATTCCCCGTCGTCTGAATGGGAGCCTCGGTAACAAAAATACCATAGCAGTAGGTACAAAAGAGAAAGAAAAAGGCCTAGGCCTCATTCCCTTTTGTAGCATATCACCCTCTTTTTGTAAAAGAGACCAAACTTAGGCATCAGCCAATCAGAAGAGCCTCACCCCATAGAACCCTCCTGAAGGAACCTCAGAGCCTCAGATTTTCGTAGCCGTTGTGTAACAGTCACCATATCTGCTGTAGGCTGAGCTTTCCCCGGGGAGGTGGGTGGGCGCATGGGAATCTATGAAAGTTACCAATACTGGGGAACCAAAGTTACAGGTAAATAATTTGTTTTCTTGCCCCAGTATTGGAACTTTCATAGATTCCCATGCTTTTGTATCAGAGTAGCAAGCAGTTAGCAATAAAAAACACATTTTGGGTAATAAATACATTGCAATAGCTAACATGACATAAAGATACAAAATGTGCAAAATAACGGAAGGTGGGATAGAAAGGAAAGCTCACCAATTATTGGAAGAGGTTCCTCAGGACAGCCTGGCCCACTGCCGTATTCTCTTGCTGTAAGGATTCCAAGCAGTAATGCTTAGTAAAGGTGTGGACGCTGCTCCAGGTAGCAGCTCTGCAAATGTCCTTAATCTGCACCCCCGCAAAGAGGGCTGTTGAAGAAGCCACTGATCTTGTGGAATGTGCCCGAACCCTGCCAGTCAGTGGTTTCCCTGCTGCAGTATGGCAATGTAGAATGGCACTTGTAATCCATGTCGCTATCCCCTGTTTTGACAGCGGGAGACCTTTGCTTGGACCACCAAAAGCAACAAACAATTGAGATGATTTCCGAAATCCTTTGGTACGATCCAAATAGAATTTTAAACATCGTTGTACATCCAGAGAATGCAGCGACTGCTCCGCTGGTGTAGCCTGTTGAGGAAAGAACGCTTTCAGAATAACCGGCTCATTCAAGTGGAAGTCCAAGGTTACCTTGGGTATGAACCTAGGGTTAGTTCTCAAGATAACAGTGTTCCTTTTAAATTGAAGGAAAGGCTCCTGGATTGTAAGAGCCTGCAATTCACCAATACGTCTTGCCGATGTGAGGGCGAGGAGGAGAGCTAATTTCCATGAAAGGAACTTCATGTCAGAACGATGAATTGGTCCAAATGGGTTTTTCATGAGTTGAGTGAGGACTAGATTTAGGTGCCAAGTAGGAGGCGGAGGGCTCACTGGTGGATAGACCCGGAACAAGCCCTTAATGTTTAACAATCCTAGAAGACCACAACGAAGGTCCAGACCCAGACCGTCTGTATCTCGAAATGGCTGCCAAATGAACCTTTATAGAAGAATGGGCCAGCCCTGACTTAGCCAGGGACAAAAGATAAAGCAGAAGCTGATGAGGCTTTGAAGTAAAGGGGTCAATTTCCTCTCTCCTGCACCAAATACAAAATCTTTTCCATTTAAAGCAGTAAGTCCTGTTCGTGGAAGGAGCCCTCGCCTAGGAGAGGACTTCCTTAATTTCGTTTGAGATGGGGAGATTCATAAATTCTCGCTGCTCAGGAGCCATGCTGTCAGGTGTAATGACTGTGGATCTGGGTGCCAAACCTGACCTTCGGACATTGTGAGGAGATCTGGAATAGTCCTCAAGGGGAGAGGAGGAGCCAGCGACAATAGATGGAGCTCCGTGTACCAGAACTGTCTCGGCCAAGCAGGGGCTATAAAGATCATCCTCCATGGTTCCACCTTGATCTTCCTGATGAGCCACAGGATCAGAGGGATAGGGGGAAAGGCATAGACAAATGTCCTTGACCAGGCTATCGAAAGCGCATTCCCCAATGATCCTCGGTGGTGAAGCCTGCTTGCATAAGACCGGCATTTCTTGTTGGCCGGTGTGGCAAAGAGATCTATTGCTGGTCTGCCCCACTGGCTGAAGACCTCTTCTAGAACTCGCTGGTTCAACTCCCACTCGTGACTGACTGAGGATAACCTGCTCAGCCTGTTGGCATTTTCGTTTAGAACTCCTGGCAAGTGCTCTGCCTTCAGCGATATTCCGTGAAGGATCGCCCATTCCCAGATCTGTTGAGCTTCCTGCGACAAGGGAAGAGATCTGGTTCCTCCTTCCTTGTTTACGTAATGCATGGCCGTGGTGTTGTCCGTTCTGATGAGCACTTGTGAACCTCCTAGGCGGGGAAGAAAGGCTTGTAAAGCCAGTTTTATTAATCTTAGTTCCAAGAGATTGATGTGGAGCCGTCAATCGTGAGGAGACCAATGGCCACTGACATGTAGGTCTTGCATCACTGCTTCCCAAACCTCCATTGACGAGTCTGTTGTCACTACCTGAGGAGACGGATCGCTTACGAAGGATAGACCTTGGGACAAGTTTCTCTGATCTGTCGGAGGAGAAGGATCGCTTACGAAGGATAGACCTTGGGACAAGTTTCTCTGATCTGTCCACCATAAGGCCGCTCTTCTCATCATCGGAGTGACGGTCACCCTGCCGTCGAATGATCCGTGAATCTGTTTCCATTGGATGTCTAGTTGTTCCTGCAGAGGACGCATTCTCAGTCTGCAGTGAGGAATCAGAGGTATGCATGATGAAATTACCCCAGCAGAGATTTGTAGCGGCGTACTGAAAGGCACCTTCTTTTTTGTAAGTCCTGAGCCAAGGACTGCAGTTTTTCCCTTCTTTCCAGGGTTGGGAAAGCCTTTGAGAGCTTTGAGTCCAGGAGGGCTCCCAGGAAATGCGCCTTTCTGGACGGAACCAGAGATGATTTGTCTTTGTTTAAAGTGAGTCCCAGATTTTGAAACAAGTTTGTACAAGCCTGAACAGCGTCCCGCGCTTCTTCCCTGGACGGGGCCTTCAGTAACTAGTCGTCCAGGTAGGGGAAGACTTGAAAATGGTTCCTTCGCAGGAATGCTGCTACTGGCGCCAGCACCTTCGTGAAGATCCTCGGGGCTGAGCGAAGACGAAAGGGTAAAACCCTGAATTGAAAGTGGCTCTTGGCTACTGTGAATCGTAGAAACCTTCTGTGTGCTGGGTGAATCGGTACATGAAAGTACGCATCCTCGAGATCGAGCGTGGCCATGAAATCCCTCGGATTGATCAGCCGCAAGATGTCTTGAAGAGAGACCATCCGGAAAGACAAAGAGATGAGATAGGTGTTGAGCTCCCTGAGATCTAAAATGGGGCACCATTTCTTCAGCGTCTTCTTTACCAGGAAGAACCTGGAGTAGAATCCTTGTCCTCTTTGGTCGGAGGGAACCGGCTCTATAGCCCCCTTCTGGAGCATCTGATGAACTTCGAGCCGCAGAAGACGCAGGTATTTCGATGGAATGGCTGCAGGGGGCTTGGGTGGTGGGATTTGCGTAAATTCCAAGGTATGGCCTTTTCGAATGATGTTGAGCACCCAACGGTCCGATGTGATCCTGGACCAATTCCGAAGGTATTTGGTTACCCTGCCTCCAACTGATGACTTCTTGGAGGAGGGAACAGTAGGAAGAGCCTGGAGGCCGCTATTGTCACTTGGACGTAACACGTCCCTGGCGAGCCTGTTTCCCCTTGTTGTAAGGCCTGGAGTAATTGGAGGATTGTCCCTGCCTTTGTTGATAAGGCTGGCGGTATTGCTGTGATCCTGAGACGTAGGATGAATATCGCTGTTGCTGATAGGATCCTCTGTAGTTCGTACCTCGGCCTCTGGATCCTTTAAAAGGAGTTTTGCGGTACTGAAGCGTACCCAAAGATCTGGCGGTCTCCGTGTCTTTTTTGATGTCTTGGAGAGTGTCGTCAATTAGCTTTCCGAATAGTGCTTCCCCATCAAAGGGAAGATCTAGAACCTTATTTTGGATCTCAGGTCGAAACCAGGTCGCCTTCAGCCACCCCTGGCGACGGAGGACTGCAGTCCCAGCCAACGAACGAAACACCGTTGTGGCAATGTCCATGGCGCAGTCAATGATCTCCATTGAAGTCGCCTCCCCCTCTTGTATGATCTTTTTTGCCTCTGATTTCTATTCTGGAGGAAGCTGATCCAGGAACGGAGCGACATAACACCAAAGCTGGCGGTCATATCTGCCCAATATTGCCAGGGCATTGGCAGCTCGCACCAGAAGACTCGCCATCGACGAGAATCTCTTCCCAGCATTGTCCAATCTCCGTCCTTCCTTGTCTGGAGGAGTTGTTAAGGGAGCAGAGGGGTTGCGGGATTTCCTCTGCGCCGCTTGTGAAATAACGGAGTCTGGTTTTGGTTGGCACGTTCAGGCAGCTGGTCCATCGTAAGGTGCTTTGTACTTTATATCTAGACGCGGTAGTACAGGGACCACCCTCGCTGGGTACTTCATAGCCTTAAGGCCTTCGTCCCACAGATGTTGCACTATAGGTATGGACCTTGTCGTCTTCTGATAAGGTTCCTTGAAGTCATACAAGAAACATTCCGTGGCCACCGCAGGCATAGCCAACTTGAACCTGCCAGCCGCTCTTTCCATCAGCTGATGAAAATCCCCTATGTCCGCTAGCGGGGAATCCACAGGATCCGGACATGGGGATGGAGGGTCCGGAATGATGTAGTCATCCCGTTCAGTAGCTTGATCAGTTTCATGATTCGAATCACGATCCTCATTCGAGGAATCATCATGGCCGTCTGCAGGTGTGGAAGGCTCTTGCGGAATAGTTGCCTGTGGCTGAGGGGACGCCTGAGCAGGTAATTCAGGAGCAGCCGCTGAGGCAGGAGCCGAGACAGGTGCTGCTAGCGCTACTGGAGCCAGAACCGGCCTCGTAGCCTTAGATTTGTAGTCCTGCAGCATCTTATGCAGGTCCTGCAGGAAAGCGGATGGTACCGTAACCATGTCTTGACCTGAATAATGCTGTGATTGGGCAGCCTGATGATGATAACCATCTTCCTGGTCACACCCTCCTTCAGAGTCCGTGTCCTGACATTTGACCAGAAGTTGAGAGGGACTATTAGCGTAGCCATATGAGTCCTGATCATCCTCATCTGACTCCTCTTCATCAAATAGCAGAGCTGGTGCAAGGAGGTTACTCTCATACGAGATGTCATCTCCGGCGTAATCCTTGTGACAGAAATAGTGATCCTTTTCTCCGATGGCAAAATTGTCGACGGTTCCGTGGACGATGGTACTGTGCGTGTCGACTCCGTTGATGGAACATGCCTCGCGGACGCCTGTACACTCGACGAGATAGGCGTCGTCAATGATGAAATTGTAGACGATCCAGCTGTCGACGTCACTGTAGTCCTCGACGCCTTCGTCGACGATGCAGTCGTCGGTGACCCTCCCGTCGACGCTGTTGGAACTGTCGTCGACGCTTCCTTTCTCGACAACGATCCCTTCGTCGTCGAATGTTCCGTCAACGAGCCCGTCGACGGAACCAATTTTAAATTTGGCTTCAATTTCTT
The DNA here is from genome assembly GCF_964261635.1 of Lissotriton helveticus. Classification (NCBI taxonomy): domain Eukaryota; kingdom Metazoa; phylum Chordata; class Amphibia; order Caudata; family Salamandridae; genus Lissotriton; species Lissotriton helveticus. The sequence goes on from NC_136059.1 coordinate 1,065,492,625, forward strand.
CGCCAACGGAACCTTCGTCGGCGACGCCTTCATCGCCGAGGGCTTTGAACTTCTGTCAGAAGATTGGGAAGAGGGTTTCTTGAAGGCTGGATCAGTCTTCAAACCCTTAGAAGGCGTAAAAGGTCCTACCCTCTCCTTTTCACTATGGTGAGGAGATTCGCCTGGACCTGGGCTCTCAGACTCTCTGGGGGTCTTTTTTGAGGCCTTAGAAGGATGTTCCAGAGAAGGGGAACCCCTACCCCTTTTGACTGACCTTCTAGATGACACAGCTGACGATGAATCCTCACTGTCACTGGAAACTCCATGTTTCCTTTCCTTTTGTTTCTGAAGCCAGGTCAGAAGTCTACCAACCCGATCCCGGAGGGTCTTGGTAGAAAAAGTGCGGCAGATCTTGCAGTCCTCTGCCTTATGATCTGGATAGAGGCAATAGATACAATCCTTATATTTATCCTCCATAAACAACCTTTTCTTGCCACAGGTTGAACATGGCTTCATGGCTTGAAAAGGGCCTTCTTCTTTTCCTTGTCAGCCATCCTATTTTAAATCCTGAAGAGAAAACTTGAAGAAAAAACCTTTGAAAAGAGATGAAATGAGCAGAGCTGAAAGGACACTCCCTAAGCACAACGTGCGGTAGAAAATCTGAGGCTCTGAGGTTCCTCCAGGAGGGTTCTATGGGGTGAGGCTCTTCTGATTGGCGGATACCTACGTTTGGTCTCTTTTACAAAAAGAGGGTGATATGCTACAAAAGGGAATGAGGCCTAGGCCTTTTTCTTTCTCTTTTGTACCTACTGCTATGGTATTTTTGTTACCGAGGCTCACATTCCGACGACGGGGAATGATACAAAAGCATGGGAATCTATGAAAGTTCCAATCCTGGGGCAATCTGCCAATCCACCTTCAAGCTAGTGAAAACATGAACAGTTTTAGGAAACAATAAAAACTTGGAGCTTTCCAAAAATGGACTAGGTATAAATCAAGAGAGTCCTGGACCAACCAGCAGAGGCATCAGTGTATTGTAGATATGTATTCCATAAATATGGTGGGGAAACTTTTCCTGATAGAATTAAGAGGGAAGAGACTAGGTGCTGGATGAATTATAAGGGACAGTTAGGGGTGTCATGTTTCATAATAGAGCGGATGCTCCTAGTCAGGCTGGTGCTGCAATGCCCTATGGGTCCGCTGAAGGGTCACTTTAGCGGAGATCTTTTAGTTTTCTCGCTGTTTGGTGAGTATGAGAGAGTCCTAATAGGGTGATTAGTGATTTGTGTCGGAAAGTGAGTTTAAAAATGGCTAGGATATATTGATTTTATGTTTAATGGGTTGATTCCCCTATCAAAACCTGGTAGGTTGGTGCTACGATGTGGGCTGCAATGTCCCTTTTGTAGCTGAATGTGATTTTTGAGTGAAATAAAAACATGTTTCACGCCCTTGTTGGTCTTGAAAAGATCCCTGACGCTTCTTCAGTACTAAAAAATAGTGAAGAGAGGGTGAGTGGCCTATCCCAAATATCATTCAGATGTGAGTGGTACTAGTCTTCGCAGAGATGCTCAACATCCTATGATTCTGGGCAAATCGAACAACCTACTTATCTATAGTAACACATTATCTGGTAGAGACTCTAACTAGCTGCAGATTTCTTACCTTTGAATTTCCCAGGCATCAGGCTGGATCTGGAAACTTTTGCTGAGAAATTCCCTTGTGCGCACCGTAGGACGGCTCCATTTGGCTCAGCATGATGTTGTCAGCGTCGGTTATGACGTCGTGGTCCCTATATAGGCACAACCCAGGCACACGGATGTCAGTCAGAGCCACGAATTAACTGACACAGTTGTGTACAAAACTAGGGCCCTGAAGGGCATGGCTTGGGCTGTAAGGAATCTGCATCTAGATAGTCTCTAACAGATAATGCGTTACCGAAGGTAAGTAACTTGTACATCTGATAGAGACTTGTAGCTGCAAATTCCTTACTCTTGAATTAGATACCCAAGCTAGGGCTGCGGACCAATACCCTAAACTAGAGTCCTGCAGGACCGAATGGGCAAAGTGCCCGTCCCTGCGGACCTGACCATCCAGGCAGTGGTGTCTTGCAAACTTGTGCAATGATGCCAAAGTTGCCACCTGACAGATGTCTTGGATTGGGACACCCCGAGCCAAGGCTATGATCGCAGCCTTTCTCCTGGTGGAATGGGCCCTTAATTCCTCAGGGGGCTGCTTCTTTGCCAGGGCATAGCAGATCTTAATTCAAAGAACGACCCAGCAAGAAATGGTCCTTTTCTGCACTACCTTCCCCTTCTTTGCTTCCATGTACCCCACAAAGAGTTGGTCGTCCACCTGGAACTCTTTGGTGTGGTCAAAGTAGAACAATAATCCTTTTTTTGTGGGCAGTCGTGGAGACGCTCCTCTTCCTTAGAGGGATACGGAGGAGCAAAGAAGTGATGGATTGATCCAGATGGAATGGGGTCACAACTGTTGGCAAAAAGGAAGCAGAGTGCAAAGCACCACTTTGTCCGGAAAGGACATTAAATAGGGAGGCAAGCAAGATAACGCCTACAACTCACTCACCCTCCAGGCCGCTGTGATCGCCACTAAGAAGGCTGTTTTGATGGTGAACAGCCGGAGGGGACAATTGTGTAGAGGTTCAAAGGGAGCACACAACAGGTAGATGAGGACAAAATTAAGGTCCACTGTGGCATAACAAAGGACATAGGTGGAAACAAGTGAGCCAGCCCTTTTAGAAATCTATGTTCAATAGGAGATTTGAAGGGAGAGGGTTGGTCTGGCAGCTGCAAAAAAGCAGACAGAGCAGCGAGATAACCCTTGAGAGTTCCCAAAGCAGAGCCCTGTTGGGAAAGGTTTAGAATGAATAGCAGGACAGTAGAAAGAGAAGCAGAAAGAGGGTCAATAGACCTTTCTGTACAGTATAATACATATTTCTGCCAACAGCAGGTGTATACAGTCTTAGTGGAGGGACGCCTGGCTGCCAGAATAACGTTACAAACCTCGGGAGGAAGACCAAAAGCCATCAACTGCCGACGCTCAATCTCCACGCATGAAGGTGCAGATTTGATAGGTTTGGGTGGAGAACACTCCCTGCTGCTGCGGCAGAAGATCCTCCCGAAGGGGCAGCCTGATCAGAGGATCGATGCTAATCTTCAGAAGCTCTGGATACCAGACTCTCTACGCCCAGTCCAGAGCCACAAGAATGACCTGGGCCCAGTCGCTCCTAATCTTCTTCAGAACCCTAGGCAGGAGTGGTATGGGCCGAAAGGCGTACAGCAGGCCTGAGCTCCACTCGCGAAAAGGCGTCGCCGAGCGATAGCAGTCTTGGAAACTCCAGCGCGCAGTATAGCTGACACTGCGCATTCTCTTCGGAGGCAAACAAATCTAACCAAGGTTCTCCCCATTGATGAAAGAGACCTTGCGTCACCTCCGACTGGAGACTCCATTTGTGATCTGCTAGGTATTGACGGCTGAGTTTGCCGCCCTGGCTTCAAAGACCCTGCCAGGTGTTGAACCATCAGGGTTACGCCCTGCTGTTCCAGCCATGTCCAGAGACGCAGGGCCTCTCTACAAAGGGTCCACTACCCCACTCCGTCCTGCTTGTTGCAGTACCACAGGGCAGTGGTGTTGTTTGTGAACATCTGCACTAGCTTCCACTTGACAGAGGTAAGAAATCCCTTCAATTCCAATTGAATCACTCAGAGCTCCAACAGATTTCTGTGGAGCCATGACTCTACCGGAGACAGTATCCCCTGATCGCCACCTCTCCCAGATGGCCGACCCATCCCAGAAGTGACGTATCTGTCACCACTGCTAATTACGGTTGGGGAAGGGAGAGGGGTCTGCCGTTGACCCAACCACGGTTCGTCAACCACCACTGCAGATCTCTCACAGTTCCTTCGGTGAGGTTTCCTCGATGCTGTGTCCACTGGAACTTCAGGTCCCACTGCAGAGCCCATATATGCCACCCGGCGTTGTTTACCAACAGGATGCAGGAGGTCATGAGGCCCAACAGCCTCAGTGTCAGTCTCCCCGAAATCCAGGATAGAGGCCGTACCATCGGAATCATAACTTGAATATCCTGGACTCGCTAATCTGGTGGATATGCCACAAATCTGCACTGTGTCCAGAACTGCCCCGTTGAAAGGGAAGAAGTCAGGTGTAACTTTGGCAAGTTCATAGAGAACCCCAGCGAATGAAGGAAGTTCGCCATAGTCAGAAGGTGGGAGACGACTGCCTGGGGCAGGGACAACACCAACAGCCAGTCGTCAAGGTAGGGGAAGACTGACACCCCTAACCTGCGCAGATGAGCTGCGACCATCGCCATCACCTTGGTGAACACCAGAGGGGCACTAGTGAGGCCGAAGGAGAGCACAGTAAACTGAAAGTGCTCACGGCCTACCTTGACCGTAGTTAATGCCTGTGGCCCAGCAGGATGGGGATGAGAAAATATGCATCCTGCAGGTCCAGCGCTACCATCCAGTCCTCTTGGTTAGGGCAGACACAACCTGAGCTAAAGTGAGCATCTTGAACTTCTTCTTGAGGAAAATACAACGATTTCAGAATCAGAAAGTAGAGGGAAGAACAACCACTGTCTACTTCTGAAACCTGGAGCCTTTCTATAGCTCCTTTGGCCAAGAGAGCTGTAACTTCCTCCTGAAGCAATTTCAGATGATCCTCCGCCAGCCATTCCTGATTTGGCAGAATGGGAGGAGGAAAAGAAAGGAAAGGCAGATAATAGCCCTCCTGAATGATCTGCAAGACCCACTTGTCTGATGTTATGGATCTCCAGTGGGGGAGATGATGATAAATTCTCTAGCCAACTGGGGTAGTGTAGTCTTGCAGACTCAGACTAGGAGGCTGCAGCTGTCGGGGGCAGGGTGACCGATGGCTTCTAGCCTCCATTCCTTGAATGTAATGCACTGCGTCCACGTACGGCTTGGGCAGTCTGTGCAGGATGTGGCTGGGATAACGATGACGAGGCTGGAAACCCCTTCCGTTGCCGCGAAAGGAAGACTTGCCACGTGGAGTAGAGCAGAGGCCCAATAATCTGGCCGTAGCTTGAGATTCCTTCAACCTGACCAGAGATGAATCTGCCTTTCCCCCAAAAAGACGGGTTCCATCAAAGGACATGTCCATGAGAATGGCCTGGACATCGCTTGAGAAGCCAGTTGCCCTAAGCCAGGTATGGCGCCTTAAGGCCATTGTCGTTGAAATAGATCTGCCAAGCAAATATGTCGTATCTAGGCCACACTGAATGGTGAATTTTGCTGCAATCTCTCCCATCCTTGACTGCTTGGGAGAGCACAGTTGGGGCCTCCTCTGGCACTTGTGGCAGCACTTGCGCAACCGTCTCCCAAAGGGAGTGGGAGAAACGGCCCAATAAGTATGCAGTATTCACCGACCGCAATGCCAGGCTGGAAGAAGAAAACAATTTCTTCTCAAATGCATCCAACCTGTTGTATTCCCTGTCCCAAGGGGCGGATGGGAATGCGCCCTGGTAGGTAGAGGCCTGCAAAACAAACGCTTTGGGGTGGTGTGTTGGCTGAAGAACTTCGATCACCCGGTGCTGGGCGATGGAGGCGTGCAACCGTCCTATTCACAGGAGCCCCTGTGCTAGGCTTGGAACACATGCCTAGAGGGACGTCTGTAAGTGCCTCACTAAAGGGCAAAAGGGGTTCTGAGGTGGAATCCCAAGCTGAAGCTCTTTGGTTAGGCGATTAGTCCTGACTTACACTGAGGGCAGCTCTAGTCAAAGGACCTCAGCTGCCATTTTTACCACCATGGCATAGGATGCCAGAGTTGGCGGAGAGAGCATGCCAATATCTGGAGAAGTGTCCAGTTCACTGGCCTCTCCAAGTTCCCCATACCAGTCCAACTGCTCCCTGATGGTCATGCTGGTGTTCCAGAGGGTCCATACACCCCTCTCATTCCTCTCCTGAGCCAAGCACATCTTCAAAGTGCTCAGGCAACAATATAGAACCCCTGGGTTCAATAGACGTCGGAATCGGCGTCGAGCAACGCCGTTTCGACTCTGTCATCGGGGGATGAGGATGGGGCTGGCACCGGCGGCGCCGCAGGCACAGACCTCGGGTCCGACACCAGAGGAGGTCACGTTGGCACGACCAACGTTGACCCAGATCCGATCCATGAGGCCCCACCGGCGCCGTGGCCGGAGCTGACCGCATCAAACCTGATGGGGCCTCTTCCGACCCCGTGGGCTCACCAACGAGGTTGGCCCGCTCAAATACACGGCGCATGGCCTCGTAAAATTCTTTAATTTGAGCAGATGTCGCTGCAACTCGCGGAAAGGGAGGCGCGAAGTCGACCCAGGCTCCAGCTACACAGAACTGTGTCTAGAACGTTGATGCTCCTACCTCTCTTCGGCGGACGACAGCAGAGGTGCAGATGAAGTCCGCTTGGACTTCTTCATCTTCTTATGCCTCTTCCCTGAGTGTCCTGTGGACCTCAAGTGGAATGCAGAGGACTTAGGGCATCAGGAGCGGTTCCGCAACCTCCTTTTCTTTGATCAGGAACGAGACCTCCGCTGAGTCTCACTCGATGGTGTCGACTGCCAGGTCGCAAGGAGCTTCATCCCCGCTCCTTCAAGGGCGTCTGAGCCAAAGCCCAGCAGTCCGAGCACGATTGAGTCGTGGTCGTGCTCGGGACACCAGAGGCAGGTGAAGTGGGGGTCGGTTACCGACATGTGGTGGCAGGCATCGCACAGCTTCAAACCTGTTTTCCTCGAAGACATCCCTCACACACGAAGTTGGAAATTGTTTTCCGAATTCGACAAAAGTCGAGAAAAAAACGGTCAAAAAGTTACAGAAGGGCAGCTCTTCCCGGATCGGCGCTTAACTGGTGCGGAAAGAAAAAAAACTGACGTCCACCCGTCTGGGTGGTGCCTTTATAAGCACGGCTACGTCAAACCGAAGCCGCCACACGCAGCCAAATGGCGCACGCAAGGGGTATTTGCTTAGCATAAGTTTCGGTATCCAGCCTGACGGTTGGGAAATTTAAAGGTAAGGAATCTGTAGCTAGAAGTCTCTGTCCGACATTTAAAATGGAGCAAGCTAATGGGAAGCCTACCGGCGGGCTGAAGCCCACAAAGTATATACACATATGTCTCAAAGAGACCGCTGCAGATCTGCCAACTTCAATAAAAACCTTAACCTGTGTGGAGGGGACGGGGCCTCAGACGAGAAATACCGAAGAGGCCTTTTTACCCCTAAGTCCCCCCCTCCTCCCCCAAAAATAGAAGCTTACTAAGACTTTTTCTGATGTCCTGGGGTGTTTTCACACCCATTAATGGAATTCGGCAGTTGAAAGCCTCCGTAAATGTAAAAGATGATATCCTTATATCATGGAAGAGCAACTCGACCACTTGCGAGATCTTCCCCGAATAGATTAATTCTCTTAATCCTTATCTTAGTTTTACAAAAACAATATCGAATAAGGAACTTTCATTTTTGGATTTGACCATCACTATTGAGGAGGGGAGACATACAACCATAAACATACAAAAAAACACTGATTGCAATAGCCTCCTAATATACTACAGTCACCACCCTAGGACCCACAGGGGTAACCTCCAGTTTGGCCAATTCTTGAGGATTCGCTGTAACTGTAGCACAATCACCGACTTTGACGAACAAGCTATGTCTTTGACAACAACCTGAGCCAAAGGAACTACCCTCAACATATTATTAACCCGGCTCTGAAAAGGGCCAGAAATAATCATTGTGAAGCTCTTGAGACTAAAACAAAAGAGCCTGATGACACACTCACCTGCGTGACTATCTACACCCCCAACTCTAACAGAATCAGAAAGATCACCCACAAACGTTGGGGCATTCTACAAACTGGCTCTCGAGATATCCCTATCCCCAGGTTCGCTTTTATACGCACCACCGAACTGCTAGATATGTTGGTGCATACTAGACCAAAATCTTCATCACGGAAAGAACTGCACCAGGGACATCTTATGGTTTTGGGGGCCCGGGGCCAAGTGTATTAGGGGGGCCCCCTGTTCATACATGAATGTATGATCCAGTTTAAGCTCTTTCAGGCTCTCTTTGGCCAAGTCACAGAGAGTGCACAGGCACACTGGTCCACATTATAAATGTGTTTACATGTAATATTCAAGGATAGTGATGTGTGTTTTCAATATTGTAACACAGCAGCACCTCACTAATTTTGCAAATAATCTAGATGACACTCTCCCTTTTCTCATACGGGAGGTCCTGTTTTTATCTAAAAGATCCTTTTTATGGATGTTGGATGAAACAAGCAGCAGTTCTCTGCAAAATGTCTACAATATACTGACACATCATCCACATTAACAATAAATCAAAGGAAAACAGCATTTAAAACAATCTGTTTAGGAATTACTCAAGGTCATCAGGGCAATACTCTCGTCAGAACAAAGCAGGCTCTATCAGGGGGGCCGCTGAAAGGCTGGGTCTCTGGGCCACAGCCCACTTTTCCATGCCTTAACCTGTCTCTGAACAGCACAGCCGATGGGATTTGCCACTGGATACGGGCCATCACCCTGGCCATCACCCTTGGCCATCACCCTTGTGGCAATTGTTGTGACTGCCACTTGACAAAACTCAAAGAGATAATGTTGGACAGTACTTACACCTGGACGTTATTGTGTCCTACAAACTGCAACGCAAAGAATTGCATCTATATGATCACATGCCCAAGCAGACTCCAGTATATGGGCATGACCACAAGACCCATTAAAAATCCAGATAAATGAACACAGAAGTGACATAAAATTTAGAAGGATAAGCACAAAAAAAAGTGCACATTTCCTAGACATGAACCCCACTCCGATGACATTGAATGGGAAGTTCTGGAGATATGGCATCATGCAAATAAAAACCCTAACCTCGGTGTTCCGCCTGCAGATCCACATTACTGGCTTTAAAAATGGCATCCCTTGGAGTGTACTGGATCAACATCGATCACTCTAGTATGTTCTGCTATTATGCACTAATCAAAATCCATCACCCCTGGATGTCTTGCCCTTGATGCATTGTTTGACACTTTTTACTTCAGTATGCCCTGCCGTTTTGGCCCCGTTACTACCTTTACATTCATACTACCGAGTGTCACACACAGGACTTTATATAGTACCTCTATTCATCTGGCCCCCTTTATGGCACTGGGCCAGCCCGATGAGCATTACCGACATTTCCTTGCTTCCCCCATAATACCACCATCAACACAACTCCATTAGAAATGGCAGTGTCTTTTTCGAGCCTCATTTCCATGAATTATTATCACTATATTCTGCTGGTGATAAATCAATCTTGTTTTTAGCAGAAACAGGTTTGTTTTCAATATCTTACTGTGATATATTATCACTATCTGTGAACTTTTGTTGACCCATTTTTAGTAGAAAAGGGCATGTCCAACATGGTGACCTCCCTACCCCTGCATCCGCAACCCCTACAGTCTGTTAGTCTCTGTGCAGCACATCTGCATGACGCGTGCACGTTTGCATGCGCCTCGGCCACAAGTGCTGATGCACTGCAGACGCGGATGGTGGAGATTTAAGCCACAACCTCCCCTTCCAGGACAACTCCAGGATTGTAGAGAGGGGGTAGGTCAGCAGCAATTACCATGCTTGACACAGTGAGTATGCTTTTTTTGTTCCTGTTCCTCGACTTCCGGCAAATGAGGCATTGCTGTTGACTGCTTTTTATTTATTGATTTACAGAGACATCACAAAGTGTGGTTAACCCTGCAATACCTAGGAGGCATGTATCTTACTCCGACAGAGTAGGGTAATATTTAACGGATAACTTACTCACTGACCTTCACGATGTTTGACACAGTTTAGAGTGACCGTTTGACTTTTGTTTTTACTTGTTATGCATTTGTTTTGTCCAGCTTGTCATTCCTTGTGGTACCATATACAGGGAGTGGTGCTTGCCACTATGCAGATGTTTTGCATCCAAGTTGAATGCTATCATACTATCCACATGGTATATGGTATATTTACTATGTTAATACTCGATAAGAGATGCCAAAATAAACATACCTCTCTGTTTACTTTCTCGATGTGATGCAATTGTAGGTTGGAAAGGTTTTTTACAAATAACTTTGCAAAGGAATATGGACGAACATTTTTGATTAAATCCTTGAGTTAAAAACATTTAGCATGGTTTGTAACATCTGACTCATTCAGGATTGAGGTTACGAGTGCTTGACATATGAGTATTGGATTTGGTTGTCTGAATGTACACCCAGTGTACAGGTGAAATATATTGTGGTTACAAAGGGAAAAATGAATGACTTGACAGTGTTTTATGGAGCTCTTTCCCTTTGTATTGTGGGGTCCCTCTCATTGCACTTACTTGTGGACCAAAAAGCACAGAACTGAAGGGTAAGTTCATGAGCTTCAGTTGGGTATTGTTTTTAAATGAAGGGAATCTTAACCAGGAAATTTCTTTTAGTGCTATACCTTGGCAGCACTCTGTCAAAGCCAGGCCTGGAAAATCTATAGGAAGGGTTCCTGCCACTGGTGGAGGAAGACCTGCGCTACCTTGTGATGTAGAAGCCAGTCATGATCGGCCAGAAGATGCAGCAGAGTTAGATCTGGCACTCATGGACTTCGCCAGATGGTTGATGACCAGAAGGGGGGAGACGCGTGGCTAGTAATCAACACTATATAGGTAACTGTAAGGTTCAAAGTATGCCTCGGAGCATTGAATAATTGTTGAAGAAAACATTCACTTCATGAGGGAAAACTAACAGGCCAGGTAGTAGCACTATGTTCAATTAATCTGAGTATTTAATGTTGTACTTTGTTCGACTGAGGTGCAGGTCTTTTGAGAAGTACTAGATTACAGAAGCATTTGTTTTATTTTGATTTCTCTACATAAAGTTTTAAAATAATTTTAGTTAACCAAACATAACAGAACTCATTATAGTGATGGCTAGTCCCTTATGGCGTTGGGATATTTGGTTAAAAACAAATAGTGATGTACGTTCTTATAACACACAAGCAAAACTCATATCAGAATAAAGCAAAGCATGCAAAATAATAAACACACCGGTCCTTCCTTGAGATAAACAAGTACTTGCTCCCATATCTTCTGGTTCAAACTGTCTTCACTGATTAACAACTCCTGCTGTGGGGTCAATTTGTAAGCTTCTACTCCATGTTCCTCTTCTGATAACTTTATGATTTTCGGCTCTGAAACAGGCTCATCAACCTCAACTGAGAAAAATACAAGACACTTATCAACGTAAGAAAAGAAACCATGAAGAAAAGTTCCAACAAACACAGGTACCAACTTTGCAAAAGGAACAGTTGTTACTTTTTTCTTAAAAAGGAAAGTGGCTTTCTTAACAATTACATTGCTGTCTGCTGAAAAAGGGTTAACTATCTCATTGAAACTCAATACAACTAGCAGAAACAAGGCAAAGAAAATGTTTTGTACTGCTACAGGAAACAGCAAATGAGCACCCTCTAGACAGACTAGTAAGAGCACCATGATCCTGAATGTGACATTGTGGGGACCATTTTGTAGGCTCTGTAAACTGATGAAATTCTATCCACTGCGTCTTTGGTCTTTCAGCTGATTTCAAATCTCTAGGCCGAAGAGTCCTTTTAGACAGGCTTCAGCTCGTGGCCGGATGCAGTTCTTTAACAGCTTAAATCATTGCTCTGCAAGCACGCTCAGCAAATTCAAACGGGTCCATTCGCCACTTATTCATCTGCACTATTACATGTGCTGTAACCCTTCTCCTGTTTAACATTTACACTAACTCCCCACTGTGCATACTAAACACATGTCGATTGAAACCTAGATGCCATCCATCTTACTGAAACTCCTCCCTAAAAAATAATAATGAAATCAATATACAAATATTTTCTGTTTGCAAAAGTGTTGATCTCAAGAATAAATAATTCCATACTAGATTAAAGTGCTCAATCCTTTCTTCATTTAGTCTTTTCTTTTATACAAAGTCAATCACACAGTGGATTCTTATTGAAAAAAAATATATGAACTTAGTGTATTCCATGATTCAAGATTTAGGGGCCCATTAGGATGGCGGGCGGATCGGCCCGCCAGGCTGGCGGTAGCCACCGCCGGCCTGGTAGGGTCGATCCGCCCGCCATCCTTGCTGCAAAGATCCCTTGCCATATTAAGATGGCTGGGGGGTCCACGGCGGAGGGAAAGACCGTCCGCTGCTTTTCCGCCCCGGTCGCCTTGCGACCGGGGCGGAAAAGAGTTGTATAAGGTGGCGGTGTCTATCAGACACCGCCAGCCATATTAGGATGGCCTTTAAACAATGCCTTTCCGTGGCGGCAATGCCGCCACAGAAAGGCATGCGGAGACTCCCTGCGGGGGCCCGGGACACCGGGGGTGCACACATTTCAAAGTACAACGTGGCAGGCACCGCGCGGTGCCTGTCACGTTGTGCTTTGAGATGCACAACATGCATTTTTACCATTGCGGCGGGCGGTGCTTTCAGGCATAGGCATCACACCATTAGTCAGGACGCTTCTTTGATACATTAAAGGCAAAACAGATTTCCACAAATGAGTTTATGATATTCCATGAGAAATTGGCTTGTTACTTGCTAAACGGGATGTCAAATCACTGTACACCTGCATCACTCACAAGGATTTATTTACTTTATTTAGAAGGTTTTGTATAGCGCAAACGTGACCCACGAAGGCATCAGACCACTTTACAGTGTACAGTATAAAACATAAAAAGATGAGGTAGTATACAAACATTTGGTATTTGTCATTACGTACAAAAGAAGTATGTAGTATATGGATAACATAGGTGACCTGTAGCCAACAGAACATTGCACTATATACAGTTATTGAGCATTAGGTGGTTGTGATATTAAACATACTTTTAAATTCTCCTTCAGTCTACCGTCGGAATGTGGTATATGGATAATATAGGAGACCAACAGAGCATTACACTATATACAGTTATTGAGCATTACGTGGATATAATAATAAACATACAAATACTATTCTCCTTCATTCCACCAGAGGTAGGTAGTGATAAGAGGATCGTATAGATGACTCAATGTCAGCATATAATTAAGTCTTAGGACGTATATTTATTCATTAGTAGTATTTTTACTTCTTTTTTTAATGTGGTAAAGGAAGAGATTCCATGTACCCATGGAGGTAAGGAGTTCCAAATCTTTGGTACAATCCCTAAGAAAGCCCTGCAACCAGTTTCTTATGGAAGGATTGTGTTTTCAGCAGTAAAGTACTCGCACTCCGTAGTGGTCTGTATCCTCCCGATCTTTCTAGCTTTAGAGCGAAGTAACTGGGTGTATTGTTATGTAGTGCTTTATGGGTCATGCAGGCAACCTTTAGGTGTATTCTTGCCTCGTATGGCAGTCTTTTCGTTCCTGATACCAGTCTTGCCGCACCATTAAGTGATGCCCTCAGCGGAGCCAACTTGTATTTGGGGAGACCGCAAAGAGTGGTGCTTCCATAGTCTGATCTTGGTAGCACTAGAGCTTGCACTGCCATTTTTAGGTCTGTCTGCCGGTGGAAGAGTTTGAGTTTCCTTAGTAAACTCAACTTGTGATTAGCTCCTTTAGTGGCATTAGTGATGTGCGTCTGCATATTCAGGTGTTTGTCTATGGTGATTCCTAGGGATTATTGCAGAGTCAACGATGAGGGGATTACAGTTAAAGGAGGTTAGGTGTTTCAACCATAGGTTTATCTTATGTGTGTGATTCGGTGGAGATATGAGAATGAATTCCGTTTTTTGGGTATTCAGCATGAGGTGGTTGTTAGTGAGCCAGCTTTGCGTGTTCTGTAGAATAGCGCTGAGGGAAATTAAGTCTTCTGGAGTGGAGATTTTCAGATACAGTTGGGTGTCGTCCGCATACAGGTGATATAGAATATTTGCTGATTTCAATGCGTTCGCCAGGGGTTCCATTAATAGGTTGAAAAGAATAGGTGATAGGGCTGATACCTGTGGAACGCCCAGGGTGACCACGGAGGGTTGAGAGAGTGAGTTCTTCATCTTGATTCTTTGTGTTCGGTTATTTAGAAAGGAGGAGAACCATTGTAACACTGTGCCCGAGAGGCCCATCCTTTGTTCCAATAAGTTGTCATGCTTGACCGTATCGAAGGGGGTGGATAAGTCAAGAAGTATCATTAGGCATGATTCGTTGCGGTCTAGCATTTTTAGTATGTCATCCATTATGTTTTTGAGTGCAGATGTGTGTGAAGGGAGACGCTGTCTGAGAAAAGGATGCTGCTCTTGTCCATGTTTTCCGCCAGACCGCCAAACCATTTGCCAGCAGCAGAGCGAGGAGAGAAGAACGAGGAGAAGGAGAAGGATGCTGCCTCTCCCCTCGCATTTCATTACATCTCTGCGGGCCGCAACTTTCATCTTGATCTACGGCCCGCGGCTCCACAGCCCCCGCGTCCCCCAGCTGCGGCCCCCCTGGCGTCAGCGCAGACTGCGGCCTTTAACCCCTCATCCCGGCACCTTGCAGAGCTGCGGCCCACGGCTTGCACATAGGCCCGTGGCTTGCACCTAGGCCCGCGGCTTGCACCTAGGCCCGCGGCTTCACGGCTCCCGCGGCTTCAGTACAGACTGCACCCTCTATCGCCTACTGCAGAGCGAGGAGGAGGACGCTGCCTTTCCCCTCGCGGCTCCACATTACATCTTTGCGGACTTTACCTTCACCTTGGCTTGCGGCTTCACAGCCCCCGTGGCCCCCCGCAGCTTTAATGCAGCCTGCACTCTTCATCCCGGTAAGCGGTCAGTGTGAGGGAGGAGGGGGCAGCAAAGTTGCTTGGGTATCATGCTGTTTCTGGGCCAAGGTACTTCGGCCCTCCTGTGGCTCCCACTGATCCTGCCAGGGCAGGGCGTTGCCAGCAATATTATTAAATTGAACACCGCCTGGACCGACTGCTTGCAGGCAGCTTTCACGTTTTCAGGCATATGAAGGTGGTCCTGGGAGCCCTGCTTGCCTGCGCGAGGGTGCACGCGCCCCGGAGAGGCAATTTTGTCCTTGCCCTTTAAACTGCGTCATTGTTTACACAGTGAAATAAAAACTGGAAAAGGGGAAGAGAGGACATTTTTATTTTATTTAGTTTATCTAATGTGTCAGTGGAGATCTACGGAATATATTCTTGGCAAAGTGTGGGCCCACAAAAAGAGTCACTTTCAGCAAAGGAGGAGTTTGAGCCGTGGTGTTGGTGCAGTGTCGAGAGCTGCCGCAACTGGAACTGCAGGGATACGCTGGGACATTGTGCCCAGAGCAGCAACAGAGTGGAGAGAACATTGTGCCCAGAGCAGCAACAGAGTGGAGAGAACGCGGCCCGTAGATACAAATCCCTGGAGAGAGGCAAGAGAACAAATAAGTGTAGTGGCTACCGAGTGCTTCCCCTTGCTGGCCCTGCGATTCCTTGGTAGAACCTCATCCTTCCTACTTCCTTATCCTATTCCATCCTTTATTCGTCAACAAACGGAAAAGCACCAGGAGTAAGAGTCTTCTAAGTCTTCTAAGCATTGGTAATGCCATCTAGGTGATTGCACTCAAATATAAAAACAAAATTTGTAGTAGACTCAGAAAGTTGTAACTTGAGCGAAAAGAGTACCCTTAAGCCCCAGAAAACCATTAGTCGCCGGAGAAACGGGGATCACGTCTCACTCCTGAAAACATACCCATCGGTGATGTCAATGTTCACAAAAGGGGTAAGATGCTCTAAGCGAGGAAAGGGGCTAAAAGAGGAAGAGATAAAGGAGGTTCCAGGTGAAGAAGCGATGGACACCCATGTAATAGCGGGGAATAGGGTGGAGAGCCGATGCTTAAACCCGGAAGCTCTCTACCCCGCTATAATCATACATCAGAATTATGGGGGTGAAATTGATGTGTTGCAACCCCCACGCGAAATTGATGTACGACAAATAGAAAGGGAGGGTAGCATTCCGGAAATGGAAATTGACTCATCGATGGGCAAAGTAGAGGGCCACCTCCTGGAGAAGAACGTTGAAAAAAAGGAAGTCACCCTATTATCTCCACTGGCAGTATTGGTAACCCTCTTGGATAATTCAAGAGGCACACAGAGATCTGTGCCTGGCTTCCTGTCGACTAAATCAAGTGATCTCTCCTTTAAAGTACAACAGCGGATAGAATCCAGCTTTAGATCTGGGCAGGCGTAAACAGAGGATTACCTAACCGGACATTGCTAATCATTTGGAAAAGAATGTAGAACTAATGACGCAGCTGAAAAAGACTGGCACTTTGGAGATGGATCCTGAACTGTTTCCGGATTCAGAAGTGTACCCGGCTCCAATAGGAGCTCAAACACATATGCCTACTATGTACAGCAGTACACCTACTAATCTATCCCAAGCTGCTGATTTATTAGATCGCTCTGTTGAAAGGACATCAGGAGCCTCAGAGGTTGACGATAAAGGGGCAAAGAATTTTCTGAACGTAAGTGAGAATGCGTGGACGGGGGGGATTATGGAGGTCTTTTTGCATTAGAAAGAACCCTCTCCGCAATTTTATCTTTGTTGGAAAAAAGTACATTAAACACTGATCACATATTGGAAGTTCTCTCGCCCATATTGGTAGGGGTTCAAGACCTTAAACAGATCAAGCAAGCCCTAACGAACCCAGAAAAGGCTCCTCTAGTATCCAGTCAAGCATGTCAAACTCACAATGGGATGCAAAATATTGATACAAATTCAGTGAAGGGGGGAATTAAAAGAAATGTTTGTGGGTCCTGAAAGTGCTTCTCCCGAAAGAAATCCAATTATAAGCTCGTTCCGAGCTAATCTTCACTAGAGTGCACAGGTCACTACAATAGGGGAAAACTTCAAATTAAAGGTATCCTCAGCTCCTAACCCTTTACGTGTTTATCCAATTTTAAAAGAAATTAATTTAAAAAAATCAAGCCTTGAGGTACCTGATGAATTAGCTAACATCTCAGTTAGTGCACCTTTGGGAGAGGTCTCAATAGTGAGTAAAGGAAATGCTAAAAATGGCCGTAGAGGGAAGAAGAAGATGAAGAATCGCCGTTTCCCGAAACGTAAACAGAAAAAACTGCGGTTCCAGCCTGAAAGTGAAATAGCAAATAGCTATACATCCCCATCTATCAAAAAGAATATAAGGACTTTGGGTCAAATTACACTGAATGGGAGTCAACAACATGGGCAAGAAAATTATATTCAGCCGAATAGCCCGAATTTAGTGCGGATTGCCCCCTCGAACCAAGAGGGTAAGGAAGAAAGTGAGCTAAATCATGACACAAGCAGTGACCTTAGATTAAAAAGTAAATTGGATAATTTAGGTGATCCTGTAATAGATCCAAATATAGCTCCAGGAGGCGCCGTACGGCACCCCTGTGGGCAGGATCTGTCACCAATGAGGTCTGAGTCCAGCCAGGGGATAGTTGGGGTGCGGGGAATGACTACGGCTGTTAACAGTAAAGGGGGTAAGTTAGAAAGTGATCCATCCTTGGGACAACCAGGTATCAATCAAATTAAGAATACTGGTACAGGTGCCGGGCAAGCGAGTAGGGTTTTAATTTTTAGTTCCCTGTTCGAAGCTGAACAAATGCTATTGAATAGAAGTGCCCTCCTTAAGATACTGATTGAAATAGAGGATCTGGGGTTAATCACCAGTAAAGATATTGAATTGGTATACTTAGATTGGAGGAGTGCACCCCTAGTACTAAAACTACTTTTTCATCAGGGGTAGTGTCAGCACTGGTTTTAGTAAACGTTGATGGTTTTAGGAGAAGAGGAATAGACGTGATCCCTAGTGTAGTCCCTTGTAGTGTTCCGTCTAAAAGTTTTGGAAAAATTCATCAGGCGCAAGGGAATGGCTCCACTGAGTATGAGGGTGTAAACACCCACATAAAGTATGAGGACATGAAAATAACAGTAGGAAGAAACACGGGTGTTAGAGAAACCAATATTTTAGCACCCGAGGTTCGGTGGGCACCTAGCACAAATGGGGAAGATGAGGTAACAAAGTGGAGCCGGGTTGCAGGTACTCTGAATGGGGGAAAAACATCCACCATAAAACCCACAGAGCAGGGGTAGCCACTTGGGGAACATCATATCATGGAACGTGGCGGGTTAGTAAATATTTTTCCAAAAAGGGAAGACATCATCGACAAAATTCCTAGAGTCCATGGCACATTGCTAATATGTATCAAGTCATCCTATGGATAAATGGAGCCCATTAATCACTACCTCACATAAAAAAAATCCAATAACCTATTGCAATCTAAAAATACATCTTCAAAGTGCAAATGCAACTAGCAGCATAGTAAAACCTGACATACCAGACCTTCACCCAAACTACACGAAAGCCCTACATAGCTTTACTCTGCTAAATCTTGCAGCATACAAGATGGAGCAATTGTTGTAGACATATAGGCACAATAACATCTTTCCAAAATTGCCATAGGTTAATACTTTAAAAAACAATATGCACCCAGCCGCCTTCTTCCAGCTTTTGACATCGAAAACAGTGATTCCCCAATGTTGGACACATTTTATAGAGTCGTCATTGTGTGTAGTATGCCATCCATCTGGATCGAAAATTCTTTCTCTTGAAATACCTATGGCCCATCTCGCTAAGCTACTACCAGTCTTTTATATTGACTCTACATCCTGTTACAATATGGATTTTCTGAAGCCATTCTGTAATGGAATTATCCCCATTGTCCTTCTGGTGAAGTAGATGATAGCAGACTCCCACACCAATCATCCTATGAGCCCTTTGCCTAATAATCGGACACGCTGGTTCACCATAGCATAATTGGTCTTGAAAAAATGTACTATCTGACAGAAACTCATCCATAAATCTGCACACTGATTACCACGTTATGCCAATATTGTTTCCCATGTAATTAACTTATCATGATTGCATGAATGCCAAAGCTGAGCAAAACCTAACTCTTGCCATGAATGGTATAAACCCATAGACAATATCAATCCCTTCCCAGGCAGATATTGTATCCACCACGAAAACATTACCGAAGGTAAGTAAATTGTTCTTCTGATGGATACATCTGCCTGTGGATTCCTCACCTTTTGAATTAAATCCCCAAGCAGTCACGCTCCCGGAGGAGGCTGTCCGCCTACCTATACCAAAACATCCTGCAGCACAGAACCTGCAAAAAGACGTCCCTCCTCACCTCCGAATCCAAGCAGTAATGCTTCACTAAAGTGTGGAGGGAGGCCCAAGTTGCCGCCTTGCAGATGTCTACGACTGGGACACCTCTAGCCAAAGCTGAAGAAGAAGAAAACTTAGCTCTAGTGGAATAAGCTCTAATTCCTTCAGGCAGCTCCTTCTTGGCCAAGGCGTAGCAGATCTTAATGCACAAGATGATCCACCTGGAAAGCTTTCACTTGTGGACAGCTTTACCCTTCATTCTTCCTGCATAACCAAAGAAGAGCTGGTTGTCCAACCCTAAGTCCTTGGGTCTGTCCAGGTAGAAGCTGACTGCCCTCTTAGGGTCCAGGCGGTGGAGTCTCTCTACTCCTTGGAAGGGTGAGGGGGAGGATAGAAAGTAGGTACGGTGATTGACTGCCCTAGATGGAAAGGAGTAACCACCATAGGCAGGAAAGCAGCCCTGGTCCTAAGAACTATCTTATCTGCATACATGGATGTATAAGGAGGTTTAGAACTAAGAGCCTGAAGCTCACTTACCCCCTCCTGGCAGAGGTAATAACAATCAGAAAAACTGTTTTGAAAGTAAGAAGCCTCAAGAGACAACTATGAAGAGGCACGAAAGGAGACCCCATCAGGGAAGTAAAGACCACATTTAAATCTCACTGAGGCATAGTAGTGGGAGGGAATCTATTAGTGAGGCCCTTAATGAACCTCATGAATATGGGAGACTTTAACAACGATGGATGGTCAGGGAAAAAAAGGAAGGCTGACGAAGCCAACAAGCAGCCCTTAACAGTCGCAACAGCACAACTCTGCTGGGCCAAGGAACGGGACAAACTAAGAACATCAGACAAATGAGCCTTCAAAGAATCAACAGAACTCTCTCCACACCACTTAACAAACCTGGCCCATCTACAGGAATAGACAGATTTGGTGGAGTGTCTTCTGGCCGATAAGACAACATCCACCACATCTGGTGAGAGAGAGAAAAATCTCAGGTTGCCCCGTTCAATCTCCAGGCATGAAGGTGGAGGCCCTGGAGGTGGGGGTGTATAACTTGTCTGTGCGATTGCGAGAGGAGGACTGCCCAGAGAAGGAGACAGAGTGGAGGGTGCAATGAGAGGTGAAGGAGGTCTGCAAACCACACCCTTCTCGGCCAATACGGAGCGATCAATATGATTTGGGCCAGGTTTTGGTAAATCTTCCTCAAAACTCGAGGAATCAAGGGTATGGGAGGGAACGTGTAGAGGAGTTGCAAGCTCCAATCCAACTGAAAAGTGTCCCTCACGCTCCCCGCATAGGATACTGAAGTCTGCAGAACGACAGGCAATGCATGTTCTCGTGAGTGGCAAAAAGGTCCAACCGAGGAAACCTCCACATCCTGAAGACGTGATGGACCACCTCCGGATGAAGCCGCCACGTGTGATTGGCCAAGAATTGCTGACTGAGACTGTTCACGCGTTCATTCAGCACTCCGGCCAGATGATTTGCAGTCACACAAATCTGATGTTGTTGAGCCCAGGACCAGAGTCACAGAGCGTCTCTGCAGAGACAAAACAACCCTACTCCTCCCTGTTTCTTTATGTACCACATCACAGTAGTGTTGTCTGTCAGGACCAGAACCAACTGACCACAAAGGAAGGGAGGAAAAGCCTTGAGAGCCAAATGTATCGCCTGCAATTCCAGCAGACTGATGTATAGCAATCTCTCCTCCGGAGACCCCTAATCTCTAGATCCCCAAGATGAGCATCTGTTATCACTGTGGCCACTCGAGAAGGAGTTTGAAAGGGCTTTCCTTGAGACAGGTTGCCTGAAACACTCCATCATAACAGGTCCGCTGCATTGTCTCTGGGGTTCTGACCACCTCCCTGAGATCTCCGTTGTGTTGAAACCACTGCCTGCGGAGGCACAATTGGAGTGCCCTCATATGCCACCGTGCATGGTTGACCAACAGAATGCAGGAAGCGAACAGACCAAGCAGGCGAAAGCCCTTCAGGACTGGAACAACCGCTCCATCTTAGAAACATTGGGATCATATTCTTGATGTCTAAAATCCTCTGAGAGGCGGGAAAGGACGACTCACAGTAGTATCCAGTACTGCCCCTATGAACAGGTTGCGCGGAGAGGGCACCAGGTGAAATTTGGGTACATTTATTGAAAGAACCTAGTCGAACAACAGCCAAGCTGTTATTTGCAGATGATGCAGCACCATCTCTGGTGACTTTGCTTTGAGCAGCCAGTCATACAGATAGGGGAATACATGAATCCCCAACCTTCTGAGATGAGCTGCCGCCATCACCTTTATGAAGACCTGAGGTGCAGAAGTAAGGCCAAGTGGGAGAACTGCAAACTTGTAGTGCTGAGACCCTACCGTAAAACGGAGATACTTCCGATGAGACTTCAGGATGGGAATGTGAAAATACGCATTGTGTAAATCGATCAATACCATCCTGTCTTCCTGCTGCAGCACCAGAAGAACCTGAGCAAGGGTCAACATCTTGAACTTCTCTTGTTTGATGTAAAAATTCAAGATTCTGAGGTCCAGGATCAGCCTCAATCGTCCTTTTTAGGGATCAGGAACTACCTCCTATCCTGTCGAGCACGATGAAAGGGCAGACTCTGTCATGTCCGTGGACTGTATTTCCGCAGTACCAGAAACTAAGTCAGTACTTGCCAGTATCCTTTTCTCTCTCCAACCTGTCACACAACACTGGGATGCTTTTTAGCGTTGTTTTGTTATGAACTGAGTGGTTGGATACTACCAGTCTACTATGAGTGCTGTTGTCGCATTACCTTGGGATGCATGAGCTGCCTCCGCCCTGTAAGTTGAGCCCACCCCGCGACTCCTCGCGTGCTGAGCCCACCTACGTTGGGTCTGTTGGGCAGCCCTGAGCACCCAGTAGTGCACTGGCTGGCACCACAATAGATCCTCCACGCTCACAATACCGCTACATCGCAGTCCTAAGAGGCTGAACGAGTGCAGCTCTCTCATTTTCCACAGGGCCTCGTTTAGGCATGCCCACTTCAAAAAGCATACTGCACAGAGAAGGGACCGATCTCCTGTAAATTCCACCGGGGAACCGCAGAACGAAAGAAACACAGCAGCTCCACGTCTCTGCGGGAGTGTGTGACATCCACTGGTGGGAGGCGACTATGTCTTGGAACTCAGCAGTCAGTCATGGTGGCTCCGCTGACTGCCATCCGCCGTAGCAAGGTGTCTTGCTGCATTGCTTGAGGAAATTTAACTCAGTGATAATCAGGCCACAACTGCCTCATATCATCATTAAAATCACACACATCATATAGCAATAGAGGTGTATAAACCACCTATTAACAGGCAGCCTGCCCAATTGAATGGTTCTCAAACTAAACATTTACAAACTATTGAAATGTTGTTCTAAAATGACTGTATACCAAAACAGGTGAATTGTGATTATTACCACAGCAATTTGCAACATTGAATTAGAATTTATTGCTGAATAAAATTATATTGTAAATATGAGCAATTACTCTTTATGAAAATCTTTGCTCCTTCATTCTTCACTTTTCTTATTCACACTCATCTCTCACTTCTAATCTGTATCATTTGATTCTTATTGCTGGTTATGAGCTTTGTTTGAACTTCATGCATTCACAAATTACAAGCCCTGAACAAGTAACAAATTGTTGAAGTCACGTAACAAGTGTTGGCTTTTCTTCTTCCCATGAACCAACTAACACACTGGAAGTCTAGCTATGTTTTTTTTTTAAATCCACTACGTGATTGATTTTGTATAAAAGATAAGCTTTACTTAATAAAGGATCAACCAATTCAATCTATCAAGAATGTACTTCATCTTCAGACCTCATTTAAATTAAGCAGTGCTAACTCTTTAGCAAATGAAATTAAGCAGTGCTAGCAAGGGGTGCTGCATTCAGAATTCTTCTTGTCAGTTCATTCCTTCATGCGCATTATATTTTGTCTGTGCTCATGTTGCATAGAGTGTCCACAAGCCATGGCTCAAATTTCAAAGGGCTAAAGTCCTAGGTGTTAACATTTTGAGTACAATGCGAAGTACAAAATCAAAATGATCTTATTTCTCTTTCTGAGAAGAAAGAAGAAGAAAGCAAGTTACTTACCTGCAACTTTGGTTCTCCAGTATTGGTAACTTTCTTAGATTCCCATAGCTTGTATCATTCCCCGTCGTCGGAATGGGAGTCTCAGTAAACAAAATAACATAGCAGTAGGTACAAAAGAGAAAGAAAAAGGTCTGGGCCTCATTCCCTTTTGTAGCATATCCACCTCTTTTCGCAAAAGAGACCAAAGTAAAGCAACCGCCAATCAGATTAGCCTCACACCATAGAACCCTCCTGAGAGAACCTCAGAGCCTCAGATTTTCGTAGCTGTTGTGTAACAGTATAACCAAAACTTGCTGAGGGCTGAGCTTTCCCAGGGGAGAGGGTGGGCGGGCGCATGGGAATCTATGAAAATTACCAATACTGGGGAACCAAAGTTACAGGTAAGTAACTTGTTTTCTTACTCCAGTATTGGAACTTTTATAGATTCCCATAGCTTGTATCAGAGTAGCTAGCAGTCAGAAAGCACATTTTGCTTCCTCATTGACATCCCTTCCGCCATCATTTTTTTTGTTTTTGTTTTAAACAAACCTTAATCAACAGTGCAATCACATAAAGAACACATAGCAAAATGTGCAAGTAACCGTAAGAAAAGGAAGGAGGGAAGAAAGGAAAGCTCACCACTCAATGGAAGAGGTTCCACAGGACTGCCTGGCCTACAGCCGTGTCTTCTTGTGCCAAGGTCTCCAGGCAGTAATGTCTTGGGAAGGTGTGCGTGCTGCTCCAAGTTGCAGCCCTGCAAATGTCTTTAATCTGACCTCCCGCAAAGAGAGCCGTAGAGGATGCTACGGACCTTGTCGAGTGTGCTCTAACTCTGCCTTCTAGAGGCTTGCCCGCTGCAGAATGATAGTACTGTATGGCACTTGAGATCCATCGAGTGATACCCTGCTTAGACAGGGGTAGGCCTTTGCGGGGAGCACTAAATGCGATGAACAATTGAGAAGATTTTCGAAATTCTTTGGTGCGGTCCAGATAGAATTTCAATCACCGCTGCACATCCAGTGAATGAAGTGTCCTTTCCGCCGGCGTAGAAGGCTGGGGAAAGAAAGCTTTGAGAATCACTTGCCCGTTTAAATAAAAGTCCGAAGGCACCTTTGGTATGAACCTTTTATTAGTCCTTAGAATTACAGTATTTCGTTTGAATTGGAGAAACGGTTCCTGTATTGTGAGAGCTTGCAATTCTGCAATACGTCTCACTGAAGTGAGAGAAAGAAGGAGCGCCAGTTTAGACAAGAGGAATTTCATATCTGCTCAATGAATCGGATCAAAGGGATGCTTCATCAGCTGGATGAGAACCAAGTTCAAATGCCATGTGGGGGGCGGAGGCCTCACTGGAGGAAAAACTCGAAATAGAACTTTGAGAAATTGTTTGACAATCCCGGATGACCAGAGAGAAGGTCCAGATGCAGTGCCTCTGTAGCGAGAAACTGCCGCTAAGTGAACTTTTATGTATGAATGAGCCAGCCCTGCCTTAACCTAGGACAGGAAATAAGGAAGAACCTGATGACGTTGAGACGAGAAAGGGTCAACACCTTTCTGCTGGCACCAGATGCAAAATCGTTTCCATTTCAAACTGTAAGTCTTGTTAGTGAAAGGAGCTCTAGCCTGAGAGAGAACACCTCTTTTTTCTTCTGAGAGATGAAGGTCTAGGAACTCTCGCGAATCAGGAGCCATGCTGACAGGTGTAAGGAACGAGGATCCAGATGCCAGATCTGGCCCTGGGACATTGTGAGAAGATCTGGGATCGCCTGTAAAGGACGTGGAGGGGCCAGAGAAAGGAGGTAAAGCAAACCGCCTTGGCCACGCTGGATCTATTAGGATCATCCTGCACGGTTCTGTTTTGATCTTCCTGAGTAGTCTCGGAATTAATGGAATGGTGGGAAAGGCATATACAAATGCTCTTGACCAGGCTATCGAAAGCGCATTCCCCAGCGATCCTTGATGGTGTAGCTTGCTTGCGTAAAACTGGCATTTTCTGTTCACCGGGGTCACAAAGAGATCTATTGAGGGTTTGCCCCAACGGTGGAAAATCTCCTCCACGACTGTCTGGTTTAGTTCCCATTCGTGGCTGACTGACGAAAACCTGCTGAGCCTGTCCGCCTTTTCATTTAGCACTCCTGGTAGGTGGTCTGCTTGTAGCGATATTCTGTGTAGGATCGCCCACTCCCAAATTTTTTGGGACTCCTGCGACAACGGAAGAGATCTGGTACCTCTTTCCTTATTTATGTAGTGCCGCTCGTAGCAGTTCTTGGCAATTTACCTGGTTGTGCTCCATTGGACCCTTGTGTCGGCTCTTCACCACTGCCCACAGCGTTGGAGGTTTCTCATCGGACTCCTGAGCCTGGTTTGCGGGACATCTGCCGCGGGACGCCGGGACTGCGAGGACCAGCATTCTTAGTGAGACCTGCAGCTGGTGCCTCTTCCCGTGCCGTCCCGGCCTACTCCCACCAGCTCATAACTGCTCGCTGCCCCCGCTCCGCGGGAGCCGCTCGTATCAGTTCTTGGCAATTTACCTGGTTGTGCTCCATTGGACCCTTGTGTCAGCTCTTCACCACTGCCCACAGCGTTGGAGGTTTCTCATCGGACTCCTGAGCCTGGTTTGCGGGACATCTGCCGCGGGACGCCGGGACTGCGAGGACCAGCATTCTTAGTGAGACTTGCAGCTGGTGCCTCTTCCCGTGCTGTCCCCGCCTACTTTTGCGTATTTCTTCACGCTCCCTCCACGCATCGCAGGACTAGCCGGGCTAAGCCCGGGCAAAGGGCGGGCCGTCTGAGGCCGTCCGAGGTTGGGTTGGGACCTGTCCCTTTCAATTTTATATCGGGGATTTGTTTATCCACTCATTATTTACTCTCCACTTAGCTCTGTGCTACTGCATTGTGAGTAATTGGTCTTTTGAGTCGGAGTTAATATGTCGTTAAGATCCGGGAAGAGTAGAACTGTTACTATCAAAACAACAGGGGGGGGCGGTATCTGGCACTATGGATCAGTTCTTAACAAGAGCAACCGTGATTTTGGAAAAAGAAATTGCCCTTGCAGAGAAAAGGTTGTCCACAGACCTTGTCACGGGGAAGCGCTCATCCTTGGGTCAAATTGGGTTGGTTACTTCCCCAGGCATCCCAAGACTATTAGATCCCTTGGTTAATCAGATCCCCAATCCTAGCAATGTTTTGGTAACCTCAGATAATGCTGGGGCCTCCTTAATATTGAATTCCACAGTTATTAGTACGGACTCTCATGACCTAAGTATTAGTATTGATACCTATCCCCTGATAATTAGTCCTACCCCGTTAGCTGCTTCTCAGGTTCCATCAACAAGCATAACTCGTGCAGCCAAAACTACAACCAAACTTATTAAGTGGAAAAGAGGGGGGAGTTCCCAGAGGGGTGGAACTGCCAAAATTCAAAAGATAAACAATGTGACGCAGGATTCACCCAGCCCTGCGCAGACTCCGATGTTGTGTAGTGCTATACCTGTCCTTAGTGACCTACCATCCTCTAGTAGCACAAATGATGAACTTTTGGGGAAAATCGAGTTTCTTGTTAGATAGAAGATAAGTCTAGGGCCACTAAGGGAGGGGACTTAGTCTCGGGTAGGGTCCCTGGCACTCAACCTGTCTTACAGTCAAGTTCGCAGTCAGACCAAAGGGAAATATTGTCTGCTCACCGGCCTAATGGGTACTTAACCTCTGGGAAGGGGACTAATAAACATCAGCTCCCCTGCATAAACCTCCCCTTAGAGTCAGCACGCTATACGACTATTTTGGTTGGAGTCCCTGGTTTGGGGGTGGCGAATACGGAATCCCCGAGGGAGTTGAAAAATAAAGTAACTTATTGGCTGAATAAGAATAGGCCACTTCCCCCCTCATGTAATACAGAGATTTTAGGTGTTAGAAGGGTGAGTTGGGTGAGACGCTGCACAAAGGACCTAGAGGGGGACTGTGTAATTGTGAATTTTAGAGACCCCTGGGTGGTGAACCATATTTGTAGAAAACCCAGATTCGGCAAAGTTGGTGACATCCAATCCCTGGCCCATGACTGTTTCTATCCTGGTTTAGGACAGGGGCCGTATATCCCAGCTCTTCTTCCACATGGCAGAAGTATGTATGATGGTCGCCATATGGAGAGGCTGGGGCACAACATCCCCTTAAGGAATAGGTTTGAGTCCCTTATGGGACTGGAGGGGGTGGATTGACCAACGTGTAATTCTGGAGTCACTTTGGATTCTCAGCTAAATAGTATGGATCCACTGGCGATGGCTCTGTTGGCTGATAGTGCAGTGGCTGCCGTTTCCCCTGGGGTGATGTTATCTTCTCGTGGAGCTGGTTCGGATAGGGAGGGTAGGCAGGTAGTTGAGGGAGTGGACGGTCCTCATTAGGACCGCCCTCTTACGGAGAGCTTACTTGATTATCCCTCGAAGGAGGAGGGGCGGCCCATAGACCCCATTCTGCAGGTGGTTGTTCCGCCTGAAGTTATCACCCAAGCCCCACCACTAAAAATCTTGTCATGGAATATTGCTGGGTTGGCTAGCAAAATAGCCATAGGGGAATGGGCGGATTTTGTGGATGATTTTGACATCCTCATATTTCAGGAAAGCTGGGCCTCTGACCCCATCTACAGATTGGGGTACCTTAACTTTTACAAACCTGCTATTAAGGGCACTCGGGGTAGAGCGTCTGGTGGCCTTGTTATTTGGGAGAAGCAGTCACTCCATTATAAGCCCACAGAAGTATCTGTAAGCAGCTTAGATATCATCGGGATTAAACTTCACAGGCCCAACTACTTGGAGATCTTCGTTGTGGGTATTTACGCCAGAGGTCTCCCTGGATGGCGAAGCCCCAGGATTATCACCGAGCTGGATCTCCTACTAGATTTTATTGGCAGGGATAAGTTTGTTGCTGTGGCAGGAGACTTTAACTGCACTTTCGAACCCCTCCTTAGCGAGGGTGAGGATATCTTGGCAGAAGAAGATGCATTGTGGAATGTTCCACAATTGGATCTTAAACCTATTAAAAGGGGGACCGAGGTTGTTTTACACTGGCTGGGACTGTGCCTTGAATGGGGGCTGAGAGCCGCTAATGGGCGCACATGTTCCGACAAGCTAGGCCAGGCTACGTTTGACAATGGAATCAGCACAAGTAGAATCAACTATATTTTGATTACAGCTGAGTTTTGGTCGCTACTTGTGGATATGATAATTATAGCCCGCTCTGAGAGCGACCACAATCCGTTGGTTACCAGTCTGAAACTTGACGGTAGTCAGAGGGGCGACAGGGACACTGAATGTGCCACAGCAGAAGCCTTTTTAACTAACGACAAGCGTAGGGTTCGGTGGTGTCGAGTAGTCGATGATCCTGGAACATTAGATTTAATATCCCAGAAGGTTTCCTCCACCTTGTGTGCTTTCCAGGCTTTGGTTGACTCTGGGGACTCCCTTGGACATATAAGCTTGCTTCATGAGCAGCTTTTTATTTCCCTAAAATCATTATTCTCCAAAAGCCTCAAACCTGGGAAAAAACCCGTCCCTGTATTGAGGAATAATTGGTATAATAAATCTTGCCGGCAGTCGTATAGTACCTTAGTTAAAGCTGTAAGATCTCGGGTTTCAAGTGACATTAGGACAGCTAGGTCGGAATATAAAAAGCCCAAACAATAGCAAAGAAAGAATGGGATGACCATTTTTGGTCCGAGCTCTTGGAGGCAAGTAAGGCGGGGAATCAGATTAAGTTCTGGCAGATCGTCAAATGGGGTAGTTCCTCAGCCTCCCAAGTCCCAGTGAATCATGTGCCAGTGGAAGTATGGGTCGACTATTTTGAATCACAGTTTAGGTGCCCCGATTCTACACCGGCCACTGTTGTTGAACCTATACCCCCTTTGCCACATAGCCCGTGCCTAACACGTATGTTCACTAATAAGGACGTAGAGATTGCGCTGGGATCGGTCCAGGCAGGTACGGCCCCCGGCATGGACTGCATCCCTGCGGATCTATTTAAATATGATCCCTCGAACTGGGTGCCATACCGTACAACATTAGCTAATGCCATCATGATTGGGGCCCCTATCCCGGATTCCTGGCGAGGGGCGGAAATTCTACCTATATTTAAAAAAGGGAATCGGTCCGTACCCGGGAACTACCGCCCCATTAGCCTTATCGACGCAATACAAAAAATCTTTGCGAGGATGGTGTTGTCTAGAATCCATGCCTGGATGGATCTTGAGAATGTTTTATCTCCTATGCAGGCAGGGTTTAGACCCTGTGTCAGTACCATCGATCAGGTGCTTAGATTCTTACTAATTTATTGGAAGGTTGTCACCCTGGGTGGAGGAGTTATTTATGCGGCATTCGTAGACCTAAAGTCACCTTTCGATCTCGTCCCAAGATATAAGTTATGGGATGCCTTGAGAACTATGGGAATGCCGCATGACTTGCTGGAAATTGTTATACGCCTTCACGAGGGCAACTTTGCCCAGGTGAGATGGGGCACGCAGGGGGAGGTTACCAAGAAATTCCCTGTTACCCGTGGGGTCCGCCAGAGGTGCGTACGTGCACCGACGCTGTTCCTGTTATTTATTAATAGGGTTGCGCAGTACTTTGCGAACACTCCAACAGATGCCCCGGCCCTAGGCGGAGATAAATTTCCACTCCTTATCTTCGCAGATGACACCCTTATCCTCTCAAAAACGCAGAAGGGGCTTCAAACTGCCATAGATAGATTTGAGGTATTCTGTATACACAACAACCTCCAGGTCAATGTAAACAAAATCAAATTTATGGTATTTACCAAAAGCAAGCCATTGAAGGGGAGGGTTATCATGAATGGCCAAGAGCTAGAGCAGGTGGAGTCCATGACCTATCTTGGGATGGTTTTGGAGAGTAGGCTTAGATGGAAGGCGCAGTTCAATGTACTTTCTCTAAAGTTTGCACAATTGACTGGGTGTTTGATCAGGGAGCAGAGATCCTCTCTTACAAAGAGGATTGGCCCAGCATTAAAAGTATATAATGCTAAAATAGGCTCGGCCATCTTGTATGGTGCGGACCTATGGGGCCATGCGGATCTCTCGCCTTTTGTCAAAATTCAATATAAATTTTTGCGTAATTTGGTTGGCCTGCCCCCCTCTAGTCCCATGATACCTTTGCTAATCGACTTAGGTTGCCATTCTATTGATGATGCTGCCCGGTTCAGGACTGTCGCTTTGGGGAGGAGAATTTGGACAACACCAGAACTAGCCCGATTTGCTAATGGAATCGCTGAGCTAAGATCTATACTAGGCTCTGGTAATATCCTGTGGTTTAGAACTGTTAGATCCATCTTGGAAAACATGGGCCTTGGCCAACTTTGGCATGGGCCTGATGTCAGTACTTTTCCATCTAAAAGGGATTTTAAAGCATTATATTGGGCGTCCCTTCGAAACAAATTAGCAATACAGTCTAATCTTCCCACCTTGACCAGTAGATTTGTGACACACAAAATGGATCCTTCATTGGAGGATTATTGGGATCTTATCACGAAGAGCAGTGACAGGAAACTATACCATCAATTTAGAATTGGGTCGCTGCCAGTTAGATCCTTTACTTGTAAATGGCGGGGGCAGTCTGATGAATTTTGTCCTTGGTGTAGGGATCTAAAAGAAACCATAGGCCATGTCCTTTTTGTTTGCCCAGCCTACAGATCGCCCCGGCTAAAGTAGTTAAAACCAATTTGTAAAATTCTGGGAACGCGGGTGGCACAGGACGCAGTTTGATTGTTGAGGACTAACACATCTGAATTCGTGGCAATCTCGGATGCCAAATTCCTGGGGTGGATGTGCATAATCAGAGTAGGCACCCATGCGTTAACTGTCTGAATCAATGGTTTTATTATTATCTTTCTTCTTACGTCTTTTCTGATTTAATACTGTTTTATAAATTGTGAGTTTATGATGTATTTTATCATGTTTGTGATAACATTGTGGTAGTTTTATATTATATTCACTGTTTTATGGTATATCCTGTTATGGACGTCTTTTATGATGAAATGTTCGAATAAAGACATTTGAACTGAACAGATGTAGTGCATGGCCGTGGTGTTGTCCGTGCGGACGACAACCGCTGAACCCTGCAATCGTAAAAGAAATGCTTGCAGTGCCAAATGGATCACTCTGAGCTCCAGGAGGTTGATGTGAAGAAGGCGGTGCTGGGGCAACCAATGCTCGCTTACATGCAAGTCTTGAAGCACCGCACCCCAGCCCTCCAGCGAGGCATCTGTCGTTACAACTTGAGGAGCTGGATTGCTTACGAGGGATACACCTTGGGATAAATTCTCTTCCTTCATCCACCACAAGGCTGCTTTTCTCATTGCCGCCGTAATCACCACCTTGTTGTCGAAGGAGCCGTGAACTTGCTGCCATTGCATGTCTAGTTGCTCCTGAAGAGATCGCATCCACAACCTGCAGTGAGTGCATGAAGAAATCACTCCTAGAAGGGATTTGTAACGGCGTACTGAAAGACACTTTCTTTCTCTCAACAAATCAGCCATGGACCTCAGTTTTTCTTGCGTTTCGAAGGATGGCAAAGCCTTGCAGAGAGACGTGCCCAAGATAGCCCACAGGAATCGTGCTTTCTTGGAAGGGTAGAGAGACGACTTCTCCCCGTTGAGAGTCAGGCCCAGTTTGCTGAACAGAGTTGTGCATGCCTCGACTGTCTCTTCCGCTGCCCGCCTGGATGGGGCCTTCAGCAACCAGTCGTCCAGGTATGGGAAGACTTGAAAATGCTGTTTCCTTAGGAAAGCTGCCACTGGTGCCAGCACTTTGGTAAAGATCCTCGGGGCAGAGCAAAGTCCAAAGGGTAAAACCTTGAATTGGAAGTGGCTCTTGGCTACTGTGAATCGAAGAAACCTCCTGTGGGCTGGATGAATGGGTATGTGAAAATATGCATCTTCGAGATCGAGAGTGGTCATGAAATCTCCCGGGTTGAGGAGACATAAAGATATCCTGGAGAGAGACTATCCGAAAGGATTGACTTATGAGATAGGTGTTTGGCTCCTTGAGATCTAAAATGGGGTGCCATTTCTCAAGCGTCTTCTTGACCAGGAAAAACCTGGAATAGAAGCCTTCCCCTTTTTGAGAAAGGGGGACCAGCTCTACAGCTCCCTTGAGGCTCATCGGATGAACTTCGAGCCGCAAGAGACGCACATGTTTTGAAGGCATGGCTGCAGGGGGTTTGGAAGGTGGCATATGAATAAACTCCAGCGTATGGCCATCTTGAATGCTGTTGAGCACCCAACGGTCTGATGTTAGCTGTTTCCAGTTGTAGAGGTATTGAGACAGCCAGCCTCCCACAGATGTTGATGGAGAGGTGGGTACAGCAGGCAGAGCCAGTATGCCGATATTGCCGCTTGGAAGTGTCACGTCCCGGGCGGTTCTGTTTTCCTCTAGTGTTGGACCTAGAGAAAGATGAGGTCTGGCCTTGTCTTTGTTGGTAAGATGGTCGATAAGATTGAGGCGTTGAACCATAAGAAGAGTACCGTTGTTGGTACGAACCTCTGTAGGATGTGGTACTCTTCCCTCTGGCCCCACGGAAAGGAACCTTCCGATACAGAAAAGTACAGAGAGCTCCTGCCGTTTCCGTATCCTTTTTTATGTCCTGGAGGGCATTGTCGAGGGCATTGTCGATATGTTTGCCAAATAATGCCTCACCATCAAATGGAAGATCCAGGATTTTGTTCTGGACCTCCAGCCGAAACCATATCGCCCTGAGCCAGCCTTGGCGACGAAGAACACCTGCGCCTGCCAGCAAACGGAAAGCAGTCATGGCAATATCCTTGGCGCAGTCAATCACTTCTGCTGATGTAGCCTCTCCCTCCTGTAGGATCTTCTTTTCCTCTACCTTGGCTTCCTGGGGGAGCTGGTCCAAATATGGTGAGAGATCGCACAACAATTGCGATCGTATCTGCCAAGGATCGCCAACGCATTCGCTGCCCGTACCACAAGATTTGCCATAGAGGAAAACCTTTTCCCAGCGTTATCAAGGCGCCTGCCCTCTCTATCAGGAGGAGTTGTCAGGGGTGCAGAAGGATTGCGTGACTTTCTCTGCGCCGCCTGCGATATTACGGAATCTGGCTTCGGCTGACCAATCAAGGACGCTGGACTATCCTCAGGGGCCTTGTACTTCTTTTCCAGGTGTGGCAAAACTGGAATGACTGTAGCCGGGTTTTTCATTGCCTTAAACCCTCGTCCCAGACATGGCTGACAATGGGAATGGACCGGACCACTTTCCTGTAGGGCTCCTTAAAATCATAAAGGAAGCACTCCGTTGGACAGTAGGCCTAGGAAGTTTAAATCTATTGGAGGCTCTTTCCATCAGTTTGTGAAATCCTCCAATGTCTGCCGGGGGAGAGTCCACTGGATACGGAGTAAGTGAAGCTGGGTCCGGGATCACAATCATCCCACTCTATACCCTGGTTAGACCTGTTGTCCTCGTCCGAGGAATCATATTGTACATCTTGGACCACTGGAGGTATACCTGGCCCGGGTACTTGCTGCTGTGGAACCACCCGGGATGGTTCTCCCGGAGAAACCACTGCAGAAGCTGTTGGTGCAGGCACAGCATGTACTGCAGACAAAGACGAAGCAGGAGGAGGAGTAGCCAGAGAAAACTTCTTCTTATAATCCTGCAACATGCCCTGAAGATCTGCCAGGAGGGAAGAATGAACCGAAACCATCTCCTTGCCTGCGCCTTCCTGTCGATGATAGCATTGCTGGTATGAGCACTCATGATGGTATTCGCCCTCAGAATCAGTGTCTTGACATTTTACCAGCAATTGTGAGGTGCTATGGGCATAGCCAAAACACTCCCGATCATCCCCGTCAGAATCCTCTTCTTCTTCGAGTAACAGTGCGGGAGGCAAGGGGGTAACCCTCCTTGGAGACATCATGTCCGGCGTTATCCTCTTCAAGGAAATAGTGATCCTCTCCATTGACGAAGATGTCGTCAACGGTACCGGCTATAGCTGAAGATAGTCCTTCCCTCTCCTTTGCACCATGGTGAGGAGATTTACTAGGACTCCGGCTCTCAGACTCACGGGGGGGGGGGGGGGGTGTTCTTTTTTGAGGCCTTAACAGGACGTTCTGAGGATGGTGAAGGGGAAGCCCTACCTCTTTTCACTGTACCCCTTTTCACTGACCTTCTAGATGAGGTGGCAGATGACGAATCCTCACTGTCACTTGACAGAGTTTCCTTCCTCGACTTCAGCTTCTGGAGCCAAGTGAGGAGGCAACCCTCACGGTCCCGGAGAGTCTTAGTAGAGAATGTGTGGCAGATCTTGCAGTCCGCTGCCTTGTGATCAGGGTACAGGCAATAAATGCAGTCCTTATGCCTGTCCTCCACATACAGCCTCTTCTTGTCACAGGTGGAACTAGCCTTGAAAAGGGCTTTCTTCTCCTTGTCAGACATTTCTAGATGAAATACCAAACAATTCTGAAGAAAAAATGCTGAAAAAATAGTCAACTAGAGTAGAAGTGAGCAGAGCTCAAAGGAGACTCCCTTAGCACAACGTGCTGTAGAAAATCTGAGGCTCT
The DNA here is from genome assembly GCF_964261635.1 of Lissotriton helveticus. NCBI lineage: Eukaryota > Metazoa > Chordata > Amphibia > Caudata > Salamandridae > Lissotriton > Lissotriton helveticus. The sequence goes on from NC_136059.1 coordinate 1,065,527,456, forward strand.
GAGGTTCTCTCAGGAGGGTTCTATGGGGTGAGGCTAATCTGATTGGCTGTTGCTTTACTTTGGTCTCTTTTTCAAAAAGAGGTGGATATGCTACAAAAGGGAATGAGGCCTGGGCCTTTTTCTTTCTCTTTTGTACCTACTGCTATGTTATTTTGTTTACCGAGACTCCCATTCCGACGACAGGGAATGGTACAAGCTATGGGAATCTATGAAAGTTCCAATACTGGAGTAATCTGCTTGAACTGACTGACCTATTAAAGTTTTCAAGTTGAGAAAGGAGTACTTTTTAGAGGATTATATGTGGCTCAACCAATCAGCATCTGGTATTTACAAAGGATGCCATTGCCTGAGAATTTCTACAGGCAAGATCTTTTTTTCCAAAGGTGCCATAGCTTTCTCATTTTGCTGCTTGTCAGAAATGCTAGATAAAACAGCAAAGAAAGTAATGAAGCTAAAGTAGAAACGGAGGTCACTTTCTAAGAAAATAACTGTAGTCCGAACTAAAGAAGCTCTTTTCAAAAAGACAATATTTGGGGAAAACAAATCCGAGCTAGTCTGCTTCTAAGGATAAAATTACCCTCAAATAGATAAAAAAAATAATATAGCAGAATTCATTTATGTAATTCACAGAATTACTACGAGTATCCTTGGAAATCAATGACAATCACATTCCAGTCACACTCTAGTGAATTCTCTGTATAGCAATATAAGATGAACTTAGTAACTTCACATTTTTCTCCCTTTTTTGTTACTCTTACAGATAATAAAGGGGCTGGCTGTGGATCATTCTCATTCTGTCTTAGTCTGTTTAAGCGTGAGCTGTGCTCAGAAGCCAAACTTCTTAGATTTAAGCTCTTGGTCTCATCCGGACTCTCATAAATATTCTTTTATAACAGGTTCCTCCTCCCACCACCCCACGTGACCAGCTCTTTTGGTAATTCCTCAGCAGAATTTCTCACACCCACTGCCCTTAGTTCTACTAATGTTCTACTACTTGAAGATTTCAACATATAAGATAGAGACTCTCTCTCTCTCAGATAGTCACAAACGTTTGTATCCTTCCTCATTAGAGATCACTCCCCCTTCATATTCCACTGAATCCACACATCAGGCTGGTCACACCACTGACCTCTCCTTCGCCTCTGCAGAACAAATTCTTTGCTCGCACCCTCTGACCCTAATTTGGAAATATCACTTGCTTCTGCCTTTACATCTCCCTTCACTAGGGTGTGTCACTGTGGTTCTTAAATGCCCCTTGCATTACATTCCTGCAGATAAACTCCAGATTGCTCCAGGTAAAGCTTCTGCTTTTTGGATTTGAACAGATTAATTGCCCTTGTTCTCAACAGGGGCTCCTCTGAAACTTTTTTGGGTAATCAAATTAACCCCAATGGACCCCTGCATAAACAAGAGCTTACAAATGTACAAGCTCTTTAGTTAAAAAAAAAAATTTGAACATCGGCCCCATCTTCACCCTGTCCTTTCCCCTCCCCCCGCCAGCCCACACAACCTTTTCCTCCACTAATATCTAAATGCTGCCATTCACTCTTTATCTGTTTTCCTTCCTTCTGTTCTTCTCGATTCCTTCTCCTCTGGGCCTCTTGCCCATGTTTTAGTACTGACGTTTTTTAGAGGGCCCTGTGAAACACCACAACAAACTAGTATTGCCTTCTATGATATGCCACGCCGGCGGCCCAACACGGGTTGTAGGCGACATGCTGTGTTTAAAATACCATACTGCTTTCTCTTTTTCACTCTATCTTACACAGCCGGCCCTGAATAGGGTTGTGAGCATGATTCTGTGTATACCTGGCCCGGTGTTTTGTCCTTATTTTGAAAATTAAAACTGATTTGAAACAAAATAAAAAGATTAGCAGGCATGGCACATGGATTGTAGTTCTGAGAATAACTCTTCCTATCAGAAAGACTTATGCTCTTAAACATCTCTAGTGCACTTGACTTGCATCTCCTATTATACAACAAGGTGAAATGAGACAGCTAGCTCTACTAAAGAACTTTTCAAGATTATTAACTCTCTGACATCATTGCCTTCCTTCTGTAGGCTGCACATTTCCTCATCACAAAAGGTTTGCCAATCTCTCTAGATTCATTACAAGATAACATTGTGAAAATCCACAACTCTTTCCCTCTGCAACTGTACTGACACTAAAGGAGGAATCCTGCTCCAACACCTTTGCCCACTCTCTAATGTTTGTCTTCTTTAATTCTCCCCTTTCACTGGCAGGCATGCCCAATTTGATGTGTTTCTTCACTCAGGCTTTCCTTGGGATTCCTGCCCAACTTTTATCTGAAAATTAGCTTGCACTCTATAAACCTGATACTCAATGACCTTTGTAATTGATTACTGTCACTAGGTGAGGTTCCTTCTGGTGTTAAACAAGAGCAGCTACACTATTGCTTAAGAAACCTTCCTGGGATTTGTCGATCACGACCATCTTTAGGCCAGTCTTTCTCCTTTCTCTGCCTATTAAGATATTCAAAAAGGAAATTAAGTCAAGTCTCCACAATCTTTTACACTAATCTTATCCTCAGTTTAGAGCCATCAGGCTTTCACCCTCTACTAGCACTGAAACTGTCTCCATCTTAGATGACTTTAGGCAGATAAAGTAAGTTTGGCGGTCCCAATCCTGCTTGAGCTCTCAGCTGCCTTGTTTACACCAGGTTAGCGTCTGGCTGAAGGCAATCCCTTGGCTGACCTGATCTCTGAAAGATAGTTCTCAAGCCATCCATCTTCCTCTTTACCAAGTGAATATAAACATCTGGGTTGTGGATGCCTCAGAGCTCCTCTCTCAGCCCACACTTTTTCATTTCTATGTTAAGTCCATAGCTGAGCTCAACCGGTCTTTCGAGCACATTTTCATGACCTACGCTGATGTCATGAAGCTGATCATCCAGCTTAAGGATTACTTTTCATCGCTCATTCAAATTTCTAGAACAACATCCTAGCAGTTGCCTACTGGATGATTGTGAATTCTCTTAAACTCAATGCTAAAAAAACAGAGGATTTTTGTTTTGGCAAGCAATTGCCCAAGTGGAAAACAGAATGGTGGCTCATTGCCCTGGACTTAGCCGAACCCGGTAACTTGACGTCAAAAGTTTGGGTCTTTACTTTGATTACAATCTATTTTTAGTTAGGTAAAGGAGTACGTTTTCAGCTGTCAGAGTTGTGCAATCCTGATGAAACAGAATGAATGCTAATATACAAATTTCCCAGAATCCACTGATGACCATGCAACAGATATTTAAGTTGGTCTGGAGTAGACCCGTGTAACGATGAATGGGGCAACTGTGGAGAGAAACAGCCACTGGAAACCTTTACTCTACCAGTTCTTATTGCCGAGCTCAAACCTGCACTACAGAAGTGTTGATATCTTGTGACAATCTCTGTATAACTGACTCTCCTTGGTTGGCGCTTTGCCTTCCTACAGCTTCAGAGAACTGTAAATCAAGTCTGTGATCTAAATAATTCTCAATTTAACAGGTTCATGAGCTAAATGCCATGCAAGTCTCACAGCAATATCAACAAAGCATTTACATATTAAGATTCCTTCATCTCCTCTTGCAAAATAACAAGTGCAATAGAATTTGTCATCCTTGGAAAGAGAACTGCAGTAATAATTTGCAATCAAAGTCGAAATCCTTGATCTCTGGTGGTATACAGAGTAACTCTCTGTCAACAGTACGTTTTTTACAACTCCAGATGATAGTGTGACAAGTTTCAATGTCCTGGCAACAAGGTTCCAACTTCAGTAACAAAGCCCAGGTTTATCAAGGGCATGTGTCATGCGTTGCCCGTGTGTCATGCAAGGCAATGCAAGCCCTTAAGTTAGATTTATAATGCTACGCAGAGCCACCTTGGATGGCTCTCGGTGGCATAGTAAATCTGGAGTAACACAAGGCAGTGTAAGTTGCTGCCTTGCATTACTCTGCGTAGAAAAGGCGTTCCATGGGTGGAGCGTGGGTGTTCTCAAGCATCCACCCATGGTTTTTGGCACATTCCCAGATTTACTAACACTAGTAATCCTGTGTCAAAATGCTACGCTTTCCCAGGTGGGGCATAACCAAGAGATTTCTTCTTGTTATTTTCTCTGTCTACGTGTCCTGTATTCTACTGCACACATAGAAAGAGGAAACTGCCTCTGGAGATTGTCTTGGTGCAGGAAAATGCCCCTTCCCATACAAAAACAATCCTGGCTGTAACACAGGCACCCTTGCACCAGGGTACCAGGGTGCCTGTATTGGCACTTGGCAGCCACAAGTGTGCCAGTGCAGAGGGAGATCAGGAATGTGCCATATATGGCAGAGTTCTTTTCCAATAAAATACAAGTCATATATAACGCCTTTCCACAGGTGGTAGCCCAACAAAATGCAGTATTGCGGGATAATAGGTCCCAAGACAGAGATGGTTTAATTAAAGAAATCCCCCTCTTGATCAGACTACTCTGCAAGGTATTCTCAGTAAATTAAAATCGGGCTCTCCTATAGACCCGGCCCCTCCAGCATTTTAAATGTAGTTTCAGAGATGTTGTGTCCAATCATTCTGGATCTGATCAATGCTTCATTTACATCTTGACTTGTCCCCCTTTACGGAAACGGGCAGAGTTTAAAGCACTCCTAACAAAAACGAATTTGGACCCGGAAGTGTGCAGTAATTATCGTCCCAAGATTGCAGAGAAACATGTGAACTTTGTACTCTCCGCTTTCCTAGAAAATAACAATTGTCTCCACCCCTCTCAGATGGGTTTTAGACCGCAACAGGGCACGGAAACTGCACTGGTGGCAGTGGTAGAGGAGTCAGAAATTTTTTAGCTGCCAAAGGCTGCGCTGCTATTATTCTTTTAGATCTTAGTGCAGCCTTCGACACGGTTAACCACTGCTGATCCCGAGGCTAGGTGAGGTGGGAGTGTCCGAGAAAATGCTTAAATGGCTTCACTCCTTCCTGGAGGATCGATTCTTTGAAGTCTTTGGAGATGGAATTACTTCATAACAGACGCCTCTTAAATATGGGGTCCCATAGGGGTCCTCCCTGAGCCCCACTCTTTTCAATGTTTATCTAAGTTCTTTGGCAGATGTAGTTTTACCTTTTGGAGTCCAGATCGTCACCTATGCTGACAATACCCAGTTGGTTATCTCCCTTAACAAGCAGGAGCATACTGGGCCAGACCTTGCCCGCTGCCTGGAAGAAGTCTCAAGGTGGATGGAAGACTCATATTTGAAACTCAATGGCTCAAAAACCGAGTTAATGCTCCTAGGTAACCACGAGACTCTAAATTTAGGACTTTGCTGGCCCAGCTGTCTTGGTCCAGTCCGCCCCCCTCTAAAAATCAAATCAAGAGCCTAAGTGTCTAGCTTGATCGTAATCTTGATTTTAACGAGCAAGGGAATAAAGTGGCAGGCAGTTGTTATGGAATACTAAGGATGTTACGCAAAGTCCTCCCTCTGCTACCATTTCTTGCCAGAAGACAGATGGTTCAAGCACTCATCCTTTCCCAGCTTGATTATGCAAACGCCCTTTATCGGGGAGCACCTTGCTCTTCAATAAGGAAACTACAAATTGTGCAAAATTGCGAGGCGTTCATGCTCCTGAACATTCCAAAACGCCTTTCGGCTAAGTCTGCTTTGTCGACACTGCATTGGCTACTTATTCAGGAGAGGATCCAGTTTAAAGCGCTATGCATGGCACATAATGCTCTTTCAGGCAAGGGATCGCCTGTTATTTATTCCCTTATTCAGCCATACCGGCCTAATGGGACTTTGAGGTCGGAGAATAAGCATTTGGTGGTAGTACCGAAAATTAGAAGAGGACGAAGTGGCGGTGGACTCTTCTCCCATAATACTGTCAAACTTTGGAATCTTCTGCCTCTACTGATCCACGCTCAACCTAACTATTTGATTTTTCGGAAACAAATTAAAACTTTACTCTTTCCTTAATACTGTTCGGAGTGTGTAATTGAGCTGTTATTAGCGCGGGGATGCCTTTGGGTAACCAGGCTCTTTGGAAATACTGTTTCATTTCAATTCAATTAAATTCAATTCACTATATTAGTAAATATGGCACATTCTTGTCCTCTACATTTGATGAAGCGCAGCAAGTAGGCTTGCTGCTTTGCGCTGCATCAAATCCTAGAAAATCTGGGCCTAACTATCTTCAATTACCCAGCAATGAACACTGTGAAACAAGACAAACTTACACTCTATGGATCTAAGATGCTTATCACCATTGCAAGTTTATTTAAAGTCCCATGGCTTTCTCGGACATGCATACTGTCTTAAATCCACTAGCGAATGTCATGTAGTGCAAGCTTTGCAGCAGTGAAGCCTCACACCAAGCAGCACCTACACTCTGCATGTCCCACTGACCTCCTTTGCAAGGGACTATTCAAATATCAAATACCTCTGTATGTCATAAGAGTACGTATCCATGCCCAGCCGGCATATACATTGGAGTGGGTCATAGACGTCAGTGAACTGCTGTTTGCATCTCCAGCTGTTGCGCAAAATTGGTTTCGGTGGTCCAGGAAAATATTTTAGTTTGCCTCAACAACTTCATTTGTCTGTAGCCTGGGTTTCTCCATTTCCTCTTGGCCTTCTCCAAACAGTACAAAATGCGGCAGTGAGAATCATTTTGGGGTTACATTTCTGGCATTGCAGCACTGGCTTTCTGCTCCCAAAGGGATTGTTTTTATATCTGTGCCTAGACCAATTGGGTCTACCAAAAAAAAAGACCCCTATTTATCCTCGAGAAAAATTCTCATTGTCCTGTCCACATTATTGGGGTCTCAGCTTCTCGGTTTTTACAATCTCTCCTCTTCTCCTCAGTTGGTAAGGTGGTTGGGCCTTCTCAAATCTGCTGCCAAACTTTTCAACTTTACCCACCTAGGTTTGTCTGATTGAGAATCATTTTGATTCACAAAAAACCTTTAAATCGTGGCTCTTCGATTCCCACATTAGAGTCTTTGCACCCTAGTCTTAGAATCCTCTAACACAAGGATACCCTTCTGGGTGACTGCGTCTAAGTGCACACTTAATGAAAACCTTTTGAGGTAGTTATATTCAACGATGTAGAGTGCAATATTTGAATGCTTGTGAATACCCCAAAATGTGTGAATGTGTTAGTGTTTCTGATGTTCCCAGTGGCAAACACACTTCTCCTAATCACGGAAGTCCTAGTTTCCAAACCTGTTCCCACATTTATGACTATGCAGAGGGCTCTCTGAAGTGGTCTTCTCTATTTCTCTCTGGCCTTCTCCAAGACAATGACTGGAACTTTGGATAGCTGCAACAAGAGCAACTTATTCCGCACCCCCAGATTGGGAAGAATTCTGTTTCAGCATTCTTTTCTTAAAAGTGTTCCATAAGAAATTCCACTTATGCATGCAAGGTCTCATTAATAATCCTTTGTAAGCTTTTAACAGTACATAACCGAAACAATCCTATCTTCTCTGAGTGGTCTTTGCAAAAAGTCAGTGCTGGCCACTCCAGCAGATGGCAAAGAGGGAAGGCAATTAGAATTCTACAGTTAGATTGAGTATCCACCAGAAACAGGGTTACCTAAGGTAAGTAGCTTGATCTTCTGATGGATACTACTTGTAGATTACTCAACCTTTGGTAGATCCCAAAGAAGTAGCTCCTACAAGGTAGAAATTCTGAGAAGCAGACTTTAAACCTGGAAGTTCTGCAGAACTGAATGGGCAAAATGGCCTTCTCCGCGCATTTGAGAATCGAGACAGTAATGGCTGGAACCACCAAAGTACCAGACTGGCAGATGCCCAACAATAGAGCAATCCTGGCCTACGCTGCAGTAGCTTACTTGACTCTGGTGGAACAAGCACAAAGACCCTTAGGAAGCTCCTTTGTGGCCATAGCACAACACTTTTATGCACAAGATGACCCATCTAGACAAGGTTTTCTTCAGAACTGCCCTTTCTTAAATTAATAAAAAGTTAGTAATTCAAACAGTGGTCCTTAATGCACGTGATGTAAAGACTAAGGACTATTCTCCGGTACAACAGGTGAAACCTCTTAGCCTTCTCAGCGGAATTTGGATGTGAGAAAAACGCAGAGAGCATGATGGACTGTTCCACTGTGGAAGGGTGACACAAGTTCCGGCAGAAAGGAAGCACAAGTCCGTAGCACCCATTTTTCAGGGAAGAATGTGGTATACGGAGGGCACAATTATAGGCAGAGGACAGAACATATATGTGCACCCATTTAAAAAAAATGCATCACAATAGGTTATTTGAATAGCGAAGGCAAATATACAAAGGTTGAAAGGACCATCAAATAACCTTTAATAGAGGGCAAAAAATAAATTCAGGAGATTAGGGCGGAAGCCATTGCCATAACCTTTGTAAACACACGGGTGAGCTGAGTTGAGGCTGAAGAGCAGGACAATAACCTAAAAGTTGTCTGACTCCACCACAAACTGAAGGAAGCCTCTGTGGGACTGCAAGACGGGCACATGTAAATATGTGCCCTGCAAGTCCAAAATCACCATCCAGTCCAGTGGATCGAGAGGGAAGAGGATCTGGGCTAAAGTCTGCATCTTGAACTTGTCTTTCCGAAGAAAAGTGCTCAGTTACCAAAGGTTTAATTTAGGCCTGAGTTCTCTGTCATTTTTGGGCCCAAAACTCTCTCTATGGCCCCTTTGACCACCAGTGACTGACCTTCCTGGGCAAGGATGGAGGCATTATCTGCCAAAGTCTGAAAATAAAAAGGTGGAACAGGAGGGGGAGTGGATATAAAAGGGACAGCGTAACTGTAATAAACAAAGTACAGCACCTAATGGATGGAGGTAATTGCACATTTGGGACCAGATCTCCAGAACCACACTGAAGGGTGAAGAAAAAAAAGGAACGGATATCAGCACGCATGGGTGGCACCTATATACGCTACGTGCTGTCACTTCTGAAGGCAGTGCCACTGTGTAGTCCATTGGAAACACCTGGCGACATACTGGAGCAATTGCTGATAAAGTCCCAGATCTAGTCTGGTGCCAGGGAGAATTCAAAATATGCTATTTATAGAAGTATCTGCTGGAAATCTATTTTATTTTTGATGGACACTAGCAATTTCTGTTACACAAACACACATGCAAGCCTCTCTCACCAGGACACTGAAGATAATATAGGCTCAGTTGGACAGATATTCATTGCCCTAGACAGCAAAATAAACACATGACTCAAGATCCCTTGCTCCAATATTGTAGTCCCCAAGTGATCACTTTGCTAGGTTATGTTGATCTTCAATGTACTTTTCACAGCCATTGCCAAAAGTACAAAAAAACAGATTCAAAATGATTTTGAATCCTGTTCCTATTTTTCAGAATCATGCAATAATAAAATAACACACACACTCTTGTGCATCAAATGACCTCTACAACCAATCAATTCCAAGATAACATACCCTCTTCTACAGGCCGTTTCTGGTTTCCATTGCTGTGAACGGCCAGGCTGGTGATGACTTCAGGGCTGCTCTTTGGAGCCTCGATCATTGGACTTTCTACAACAGATTCAACGGGGCTTGTAGGACAGCTCTCATTATCCTGATTGCTCCCAGAGTCTCGGTCCCCAGGTTCTGGCTTTGCGGTTTGCTTTTTAACCTTGTCTTTCTTCTCCTTCCTAGCCATGGCTTCTAAATAGCCTGCTGGAAACTAAGCCAGTGGACATGAAGCAAAACAAACTGGTTATACAATAATTTTTCCAGAAAAGTAAAATAAGCAGGATAGAAAATGTTATTTCACATACAAAATAATGCAAAGATAGATAACATTGCTACAACAGAAGTGTGTGATTTGAAGGTATACAATCTTGTGTGAGAATGTAATTTTTTTCGGGACCTTTGAAAAATGGTTCACTTGTATGTTTTGATAACTGTCAGCTATGGGCGAAGTTAGCAAAGAAATACAATAAGATATTTTAAAGCCAATAATGTTTTTGCAGTAACTGCACTACAAGTAACCAAGATCAATGAGGGAACATGGTTCTCCCTCGCTTGTATATGCAGCACTGCAATACCGTCACACAATAATCCGTATTCTAAAATGAGACATGAAGGGGGAGGTTGCACAGCATAACGTTCAAACCCAAGTTGAACATTGTGCTCAAATGAGGAAAAGCAGATAAAATAAATTAAAAAGATCTATTTGATCAATCAGAAACTGAAAACCCAAACATGATTTTGGCAGTTGAAGCAAATACGGTGAGGGAGAGAATTGATCGACAACAAAATACAAATCACAATGTAAATAGAGAAGATAAAAAGTTCACATGGGACAGGAAAGAATATACATTCAGATAAGTGTGCATCGTTGCTAAGCATCTCTGTAACATTAATCACACTCCATGCTCAGATACTGACGACACCTGTTAATAAGTATTATCAAAGTCAATAGGTCTCGCTTTTCAATGGTTTTACTGTGTCTTTTAGCATTGCCAATGCTTTTTTTGCTGATGAAAGCAAAAAGAAACAAGCAATGAAAATGCAATAGATCTTGCCTTTTATTAAGTTGCTATACAATACCATTAGCAAAGCAAATAGCTTTACCTTAATCAAAGGCGAGAGCTATTGGATTTTCAATGTTTGTTTTTTAGTGGGGCCAAACTTCTTGGTAGGGGGGATGGCATCCACCCTGTGAAAAAAGTGGGTGGACGCCGTGTACCTGCGTTTACCCACAACTCGTGCCCTGGTCTTGCCTCAATTGTGACGGCCCTTGTTCCACCAAAATCGGCTCTTTTGATTCACTTTAATTTGTGTGCACTACACAGGGACATATGTCATTTGCAGTGGGTCGAAGAGTGGGAGCTAAAACCTGTGCAACGTAAGGTAAGGCCTTGGTAGTTTGACAAAAATAACGAGAAGGGAGTTTAAAATGGTAACCAAATCCATGCATGAAAAGTTATTGCATCTCCATGACATCCTCAATTAAATACCAAAAAAGAGAGAAGGGGCTAGAAGATGACCAACAGGTCATCGAATCGACATAACATCTCAACACTTGGTTCCTTCATTTCTCTAACTTTTCATGAACATGTGTGCGTGGTCTCTTATTGGGTTTTAAAAGCAGGCAAACATAAACCACTACTACACAGACATACATGCAGTAGAGAAAGCACGAGTAAGAGTGGTGTGGGGAGGGAGTTGTTAAAAGTATAGAAGAAAAGAAAGGATTTAAGAGAATCACCTTGAGATAGGAGGCAGGACTATGAAGATAATGAGGACTAGTTATTTTATAACCTGACATTCAAGTTCTGATCTGGGAGAATCCTCCTACCCCTCTGGGGATGAGATGAGCTCAGGCAGAAGCGTGAGGAATGAGATTGGGGCAGGCTAAGGTGCCAGAGGTCAATTACGTCTAGACTGGTCGGACAATTGAGAGGAGGTGAGCGTTTGAGAGAGAAAAAAAGGATTGATTTTGATTCAAGAAATGTGTTTACTACTACCGTTTGTCGCCCAATTTAGAAAGTTACCGTTAACCTTACCGGCTGGTAATAGTACTTCTTCTCTTTATTTAACCATTCCATGAAAAGACCTCTTAATTGTGGGGCAACCGCTATTAGCTTCTCGAGCAGTGGGAAAAATAAAAAATAAATTCTGTATTCAGAATGATTTAGTTGACGTACTTATGAAGCACAGGAGACTAGCTAGCCCTCAGTACTAAGCCGGGACCTCAACTTCACAAGAAGGCCTCCCTAGGCTACACCCACTCCTTAATCCATTTATAGATCCCTCCACTTTTCACATACTTGAAGCACCCAGCGGAGAGGGGCGAGGGTTGCTGGTTGGGATTAAGAAGTATTGGCAGAGCTAGTCTGGGAAGCTCGCGGCACTTCGCGCCCTGCACCTCTCGCTGCGTTACCCCACGCTTTATGCTCCCAACAGGATGTAAGACAACCAGTGGCACGCCCTGGCACGGAAAATGTTGATAGGGGCTTGGGGGATGTTACCTTCTCTTTCTTAGTGGACCATGGGCCATCCTCATCCATTCGGTTTGATCCAGGGCTTAGATAGAAGAAGAGAGAAGCTCCAGGTCGAAAGCCCATTTTTGTGCGACCCCAGTCTGTGGTGGGAGAGTGCTCACAGTTCAGACAACCTCCAGGCCAGCGCTTGCTCCCAACACGGTTGAGGCCGTTGCCAGGGCAACCTAGCATGGAGGGCTATGAGGTCACGATAAGGTCAAAGGGAGTCCGGGTGACCAGTCTCACTGTGAGGTCAGATGGAATGTTGTGATATCAGGTGAAACGCAGTGACGTCAGATGGAACATTGACATCGCACTCAAGCTGATTTGTGGGGTTTTCCATTCATCTTAGTTTCCCTCACAATTCATTTTCAGAAAATTCCCCTTAATCGCCTATTTTCAGTAAAGCACTGCATTCTGTTGGACGTTTGGACGTCCTATTACCCCTAAACGTTCTTTACAGTTTGGAAATCAATACAAAACAAAGCCAGCTGCAATCCACTTAAACGATTGATTTATGAACTGTTAATTAAAGACATCTTGTGCCACATTTTTTAAACCAGGCCACTAATGGAGCGCAGAGCCCCCGGTGTGGTTAATGGAGCTCACAGCAGTGGGGGCAGTTTATGCAGCGGAGAGCACCAGAGGCAGTTAGTGCAGCACAGAGACGGAGGGGCAGTTAATGGAATTCAGATGCCCCTTGAAAACCTGCTGTGACTCCACTCTCCCTTCCCATGATCACCTTTCTGCCATCTCTTAGTAAATGCCCTAGGTTCAGGGCAGAAGGGGTGGCAGGGTCAGCATAGATTAGCAAGTTTCTGTCGCGGGGACAGCAGGAACAATGCAAAACAAGTGTGGGCCGTCATGGGACGGACGAAAGATGTGCACGCGGGGACTGCCTTTACTGGCGGCGAGAAAAAAGTCCCCAGTGTATCACGCCACCAGAAAAGTATCCAATCCCAGCGTGCATCTCTTTTGTCTCCCAGCGTGCACGCTTTGGAATCCTATCGATTCCAAAAAGCCTCTGCATCGCAGAGTAGCACATGCGCTGCTTTCGCCAGGCCGAGACCTAAAAATACATATTTGCTGTGGTGGATCAGTATTGGGGGAGGGGGTGGAAGTATAGGTGCAGAAGTATAATATAAACACTTTTGTGCATCACCACGCATGCATCTGTTAAGACGCAACAGCCATTTAACTTTTAATTTGAAGTTCCAAGATGACAGATGTCAAGTTTGAAGCAGTAAATGGGAAAAAACATCAGAAACGCATTAAAACCAAAGGACTGACCTGCAAGCAAATTGTAATTGCGGAGTCTAAAAAAAAAAACGATTTCAAGAACAACCACTGGCAAAGCCAATCACTTGTCAACCTTCTGGCTTTGACAAAGCTTGTTTTGTTTAGCCATGATTGCTACAAAACATAGTTGGTGGAGCTGCCAAGCCCTCGCAAAAATTAGGACAAACATTAGAAAAAAGCTAAATTATTTTTTTCGGTTTCAAACGGCACACATTGCTATAGTAGGTCCCTGGCACTGAATGTATTTGGATGTGCTCCTTATGAAAGGGTAGAATTCCGTCATTGACAGTGAAGTTAGCCAATTGGTGAAGTGGGAAGACTTATTACCCCATTTTGTATGCAGGACTAGGTAGAAGAAAAAGTGAATGACAACTTACCAATGGTTAAAGAGGACTGGATGACAGCCCCTTTCAAGTGTAATTTTGTATGAGGGCGCTTTTCATTGTGTCAATATTAAATGTTTTATTATGTGTATGAAGCAGCATTACAACCAAGAAATAAATGTCTGGGGTGACACACTGGAACCGCCTTTTCATTTTATATCCAAATCGATGTTTATTCTGAAACAAACTGCTTTGAATTGTGTAAAAAGTGTGCATCTTTTATTTGTAACTGTGACCTGTTTAAGAAATAAAATACACACTCGGCAGCAGCTGCTTCCTTTGATGCCAGCCTTCTTGCATACATGCCACATTCTTTACCTTGCAGATTAAAAGTAGCATCATGTTCCATGCTCTTACATGGTCATGCAAGTGTCTCTTCAGCACTACGAGGTCATACCAAATAGTAGTTGTGCGCTATTAAATGGGTTTAACATTACCTGATATGCCTTCACATACAAATTTAAATATAAGCAGAGTTAATTGTGCACTACGGTCAAGATGGGCTAGAAACTGGTAAAGTAGGGTGTATATCGTACAGCCCGATTAGCTGAAGTTGCATGTAGGTAAAATCAGGTCGGTTCTATCATGCAACTAAAATTAGCTACAATATATTTTACCTGCCGAAAAGAAAAATCAGCATTTAGGTTTGCTGGGTTGCTCCACCACATTAAAGCTTGCTACAGGAGGCTTGTAACATGGATCGTATCTTCCTATGAACCTTCGATCTGTTTCCATAGCAAATCCTGTTCTTGCTGGGCAGGTCTCATACGCAGCCTGCAAAATCGAATGAGGCCTATAAATGATGCCATCAGGCCTAACAAGGAATTGTATATTGTCTCAATGTGATTGATAGTTTTCCAGCAATTGTCTGCATTTTTCTCCCCCTTTTCCCAACTGTGTGTCGCATATCGCTCCCACAAATTGGACATTTTTCTGGGGTTTCACCGATGATTTTTCTCTGCTCAAAGTGAGACCCAATCTCCAGAAGAGACTGATATAGGCTTTCGAAGAAGCTTTTGCTCCTTCCATGGATGGTACTTTGACTAGCCAGTCATCCAGGTACGGGAACACCTGGTGGCCTTCTCACCTGAGAAAATTAGCAACAGGGGCGAGACATTTGATGACTATTCGAGGAGCTGATTGGGGCCCAAAAGGAAACACCTCAAACTGGTAGTGCTGCTATACTACTGAGAATCGAAGGTACTTTCTGTGTTCTCGATGAATGGGTATGCGGAAGTGTGCATCTCAAAGGTCCAGGGAGGTCATACAATCCCATCAGGAGAACATCTAGTAAAATATTCATACAAAATGACTGTTTCTTTCGAAACTTGCTCAGCTATCTCAGATCCAGCATTGGTCTCCATTGACCTGTCTTCTTTTCGATTAGGAAGAACCTGGAATAAAATCCTTGGTTACTTTGCAGTTTAGGGACAATTTCTATGCCTCATTTGAAGAGATTCAAAAAGGGGGTGGTGATGGACAGAGTATCTGAATTAAGCAGAACACTCCTACCCAATCGGTGATGGATCAAGCCCTGATCTGTTGACTGGGTAGGAGTGTTCTGATTAACTCAGATACTCTGACCATCACCACCCCCTTTTTGAAATTATTTTGGCCACCACAAGTGTGGAAGGGTATGCTCAGACATGAGTCCCTTGCTCACTGCACCATCAGGATTCAAGCAAGCCGGGCCGAAGACGGCTGTAATGCCAGAAACCGGTCCCCGGAAGCTTGTTTCCTTTCCAGTGAAGAATTGGCTTGGTAGTTTGGTCTGCCCTGTTCCCATGATGCACTGGGCCAGGGACAGACTAATTTGCATGAAGCCAGGTTCTGAACTGGGATGGTGCAGTGAGCGAAAAAACGGTGATGGATCAAGCCCTGATCTGTTGACTGGGTAGGAGTGTTCTGATTAACTCAGATACTCTGTCCATCACCACCCCCTTTTTGAAATTATTTTGGCCACCACAAGTGTGGAAGGGTATGCTCAGACATGAGTCCCTTGCTCACTGCACCATCAGGATTCAAGCAAGCCGGACCGAAGACGGCTGTAATGCCAGAAACCGGTCCCCAGAAGCTTGTTTCCTTTCCAGTGAAGAATTGGCTTGGTAGTTTGGGCTGCCCTGTTCCCATGATGCACTGGGCCAGGGACAGACTAATTTGCATGTAGCCAGGTTCTGAACTGGGATGGTGCAGTGAGCTAAAAAACGGTGATGGATCAAGCCCTGATCTGTTGACTGGGTAGGAGTGTTCTGATTAACTCAGATACTCTGTCCATCACCACCCCCTTTTTTAATTCATTTGAAGAGAAGCATGAGAATATCCATTTGAAGAGCCTTCTAATGAAGATGATGTTCTTGTATGGTGGAAAAATTGGGGATCTCTGGATTAACTCCTACGTAAGGCCTGATTGGACAATTTGAATCACTAATTTGTCTGATGTTCTGTACTTCCATGCAGGAGCAAAAAGGGAAATTCTCCTGCACAACTTCTGAGAACCACATGGAAAAGGGGTACAAGCTGGGAGTCAAGCTTTTGTCTGAATGTCATTGTTTTGTGCTTGTGAGCAACCTCTCTTGCGTCCTGAAGAGCTCCCACAAGACTGTCTTTGATTCGGAATTGAAGGAGTATCCTTGCTTGTATCCACACTGTCTTTGAGGATAATATGAACATTCATGACTTCCATTTTGATTGAATCCTCCTCTGAAATTTTGTAATCTTCTTGAGTCAATAGTGAAGGAAGAGACAAGCACCCCTTCTTTTGGGATCATTCTCGCTGCTTCCCTCTTATCTTCAGTAATGAGTTCCAGAAAAGGAGCAATGTCATACAACATCTGACAATCATAACCTAGAATTGCCAGGGCATAGGCTGTCTTAATTGAGGTTGCTGCCATAGACGAAATTCTATGGCCCAGATTATCAATGCAGTTTCTATCCTTTGTCCAGAGCACTGAAGGATGGCGTTAATGGGGTCCACGCTCTTCTCTGAGCTGCAGAAGAAATGACGGTATTCAGTTTTGTATGACCAGTGAGATAAGTCCAAGCTGAATCGGGAACCTTATATTTTTTCTCTAGTGAAGATATTACCGCTGGAACTGTAGCTGATGTCTTCATTCATTTTATCATTCTGACCAGACAGAATTAAGAATGGGTATGGCTTTAACAGACTTGCGAAGTCATAAAGAAAACATGGTTAATCTACAGATGTAGTTGGTAGATAGAACTTCTTGGCAGCTCTTTCTAATAAAGTATGACATTTAGAGATCTCATCTGTAGAATTCTATAGATTCGGTCCATCATAATTTCCACTTGGAATACTAGATTCCCCTCTGCGATCATCTTGTCCTCCATTGTCTTGTGGAAGTTCACCTTCCTCCCCATCCATATCTGAATATACCGAATCATTAGAACGAACATCCTCCATGTCCTCTCTGTGAACAGATCTGGAAGAGGGTTACCTTGGCGGTGGCGTAGAAGGAAGTGGCAACAGTTAAGAGGAGGTGAAACTGGCAAAGGAGCAGATGGAGGAGGTGGCAGAATGGGTGCAGCAGGTAACATCATTTTAGGATTATCAGACGGTTGCTGTGGTAATAACTTAGTGAAACTATCCATCTTCTGTTACAGCATTAATGACAAGGCTATTGGTACTTGGACTACATCTGGCTCCCTAAAATATTTTGGTGGTTTCTCTTTCATATCAATTTGAGTAGTTTGAGATAAATAATCTTTACTGAACAAAATCCTTGTAGGACTCCTTATCCTCCATTTATTTTCCAAAATCTGAGACATGTCTTATTTCCAAGTGAGCTGGGCTGTAAGCCATCATGGAGGCATAATCACTAGCCTCCTATTGTTGGTCTGATTGCAGTATTATGAACTGAAGCTAAACTTGACACCTTTAATGGTGAAAGAACATTTCTTCTTAAATCCACTGTTGACAGAGTAGTTGTCGATGGTATCCTAATCGACGGTGATTTAGCTGTCGACAGTATGACAGCCGCCAATATTGTTGACAGAAGAGTTGTCGACGGAACGGTCATCATCAATGGAATGGCCGTTGTTGGAAGGGTTGTCCATAGTACAGTCGCCGTCGACTGTATCGTCAACGAAGTTCTCATCTTCGACGACTGAGTAAAAGTCTTCGTCGACGGTCCCATTGTGAGGATGCCTTTGAAAATAAACCTTGTGAAGATTTTTTCTTCTTCACTACAGGTTAATCTTTTCTATAGTGTCTACAGATATGTTTATCCTAAGAATTACCAGAAGAAGTGGAAGCAGGTGTTGTACAGTAGTACAAGTCTCCTCGTTTTGCGCTGCCTTTGTGGAGGTGCGCGGAGGGGCATCTTTCGTTGAATACTCCCATCTTTTTTAGAAAGAGGAATATTCTCTTTGTCCATATCGGAATGCCAACCTCCTTTCCCTGTCTGTAACAGTTTTAGATGAAAAAGTCTTAAAATATCACACTCCGGCGCGTCTTGAAGTGGATAAAGGCAATAAAAACCACTGAGAATATGGATCATCTGTGTAAATCGTTTTGTTACCACAAGATGATCTAGATTTAAATAGAGACTTTGTTTCACTGTTAGCCATTGTGAGAGAAAGTTATCAGGACAAAAGGTATCCCTGGTCCAGAAACTAGTAATCTTCCCTGAAAACAACACACACTACCTCAGTGCTGAAGATATGGCTGGTTCAAACCCATGGCAGACCAAAATAATAACAATTTATGGTTCACTGAAGGGTCAGAGCAGAGGTCCGTCAGCGAACTCCCTCACACACGACGTTCGGTAGAGTTCTGAGCTATGGTGGCATCTAGGGAGCATAGGAGTGCTTAAGCTTCCACCTCATTGGCGGAAGTTATGGTTCTTTCAAATGAGGTGGCTACACTTCTAAATATACTATGTTTAGTCAGGCTTATGGCCCTTTTGCATTGTATATTGTATGCCGTATATTTTTATCTTGTTTACTGCTACATTAATGTACCAGGGATCCCCACCCTGATGACGGGGAATGATTTAAGTTGTGAGAATGGTAGAGAAACAGTTTCCCTAGCAGTCTGACCTGCCCACAGATGTACGATAAATTAATCTGTAGAGGACATAAAGAATCACTGTACCCACAAATGCGCTCTCACCCACCAGTCGGTCACAGTAGGAGTGTCTTCATGTGTATGTGCTACTAGGTATTCAGTTAGGATCATGCTGCTGTGTTTACACACTGTGGCTCAGATGCTCCTGGCTGCCGCCCATCACCATCCTGTTTGAGATCCATGCAAAATCAGAAAAAAATCTGCTAACCTGCTTGGACTATGTACAGCATGCAAAGGGAGGTAAGGCAATGAAACCCAGCTGCCAGTCAGACTGGTGGGACAATCATGCTCATAATCTGACTGTCCTGGTTTCACTCCCAGCCAGCCAGTCCGGATTTGCACTGCGACAGGGTCTGCCCAGAGCAGAGAGAAAGGGCAGCACTAAAGCAGTTGTGCCCAGCCCGACCGGGTGGCTGCAGTCACTAACGGGTACAGGATAGAGGCCAGTGTTGGGGTCACAAGTGGTTTCGACTGGGAATAGTGGGCAGCACGCTGGGGTATTGGAATTACTCAACTGAGCAAGGGAGGTGGGGCAGTTTATGGAGGCAGGATCTATGCCTGGAATGCTGTGCTACAGAGCTGCATGGTTAAACAACAATTACAGATGTCACTACTCATGGCCATGGCATGTCCCAGTTCACAGCTGCCAGCTGTCACGGCCCCCTATTCGTAACTGCGCAAGGCTGGAGAGAGATCTACAAAACTAAGAAGGGACCAGCTGATGGAGATGGTGCAGTGCCATTAAAATGTTATTGATGTTCATTAAGCAATTTTGCACTTATGCGTGGAAAAGTCACACGTCACAAAAAAATAATTATTAGTCACAGGTTTTTGGAGCCCTCTCATAACTTTTGACCTATTTGGTATATCAGTATCAAACAAAGCATGAACAAAAGCTGAATTTTTAATGCCCTTTTACCCATGGTTGGTGAAGTTGCTCGGGGAAGGGAGATAGGGGGGTGCACACTAACACTACCTACCTTTAGACCATACACCATAAGAGCAGGCTTACTATTGCATTATATTTTAGGTGGAAACTGTTGTTGTTCTCAACACTGATATGCTTTTTGTATCATCCGCTGATATATTCTCACTGTGCAAATACTTCTACATTTGATCTTTTACTGCATTGGCAGTTATGTTATTTTAAAATCTCCAAGCTGGTTTAAAACCAAAAGTTGAAGGAGAAACAACAATAAGGGTGCGAAAATGGGAGGTGGCCAAAAAAACAAACAAACTTGTCAGCACTTAATTTGTTAAGGCTTTTTTCCGTAGGAGCCTGTCTCTCCAACAACGAATGCTATTGTTGGAGAATACCAAACTGCAACCTTTTTTTGCATTCCACAGTATGGTGGGGTTTATGCTGGGAATTATGAATTTAAATGTGTAACCAACACAAGAGGAGACATTGGAATAACTGAGGGATATTGGAGAAAACAAAATCTAACAAGCATTTGCAATACAATCGGTCTCGCATTTGGGACCTTATATGTATTTAGCTATGCAGCACATTAAACGGGGTGCTGAAACATTTACTACTCTTTAACATGGAGGGAAAGTTATCACCAAACTGCGTGACACGCCAGGTATGGGAACACATGGAAAGAAATATTAGCTTTCAGCGGGAAATGGTATAGTCCAAAGCTCTGTTTTTAATATAAAATCAGGGCCTTCATTGGTCATGTCACTGAAAATACAAGATTTGTAAAAAAAATTCGGTCTACGAGTGCCCCCTGGAAGACAATTTCTATGGACTGGAATCTAGAGAATGCTAAAGTGATTATGGTATTTTACTGACCTCTACTGGTCGTTTTCTATCAAGACAGTTAAATTGAGGCAGTTGAACAGAAAAAAAAGTCCCTAAGCGGAAGCAGACAAGTCCTAGGGCTGATCTCCAGAGCCCACAAAGTACAAACACATATAGTTATATAAGTAGTATATACTAAAGTATATACAAGAGGTCTAGGAATGCTCGACCTAAAAATGTTATGGGATACAGTTTGCTGAATGCGATCTATTCATAAATGTACCATCTGCAGCCCATATGCCTCGAACATATATTTACTGAAAAAGATGGATACTTAATTTATACAGGGACTCCAAGACACATCTCTGGAGTCCAACTGTGAAAAGTACTGACAGCCAGATGGACAAGTTACTTACCTTCTGTAACGCCTTATCTGGGAGAGACATGATCTAGACGCAGATTCCTTACCTTTGAACTTTCAGGCGTCAGACTGGATCCGAAACATTTTTGATAGCAGTACCCCTGAGGGACAGTAGGTGGCATCAGTCGACTGAGTGATTTCGTATGCGTCGTCATCGTGATGTCTGTGTCGTCAATATAACCCCCACTACAGCGCGCGAACGTCAGTACTTTTCAAGACTTTCCACGCCAGAAGCGCGGAGCCATTGAGTGACTCACTGTATTAACAAGCACTGGCGTTGCCAATAGGTCTCGCAGTAGGAAAGTTGGAGCTATTGGTTTTGTAAATGACATTTTATATTTATATATCGTTATTGGCATTGTCAATAACAATATATAAATATAAAATGTCATTTACAAAACCAACATCTCCAACTTTCCAAATGCGAAACCTATTGGCAACGCCAGTGCTTGTTGTGGTTATGGCCCAGTTTTTCATTCTGTGCGCAACATATGGCTGAGCAACAAAGTATTCAAAATAATAAAAATGCAGCAAAGTAAGTGGGGCTGACACAGAAGCAGACTGCAATTATGCTCCTATTTAGGCTTACACTCCCTTGCCCTTCTTTATGTATTGATGGACATGCTTCTAAAACTGGAACAAAAGAAACAAGTATATGCAATAACCCCCAAGCATCCAACCCAGAATATTTATTCAACATACAGCGCAGCACTAACTTTGTCTCTTGTGGTCGGAACGTAAAGGCGTCATACATATTGTTCTTCTGGCAACCAGTCAGTCTATCCTTAAAAATGTGTCCTGTTTGTTTTCTTTCTCTCTGCAGATTTGTGCTCACGCCTCTGAATGGGTATTTGTAAATCATTTGTAAGGCTACAAAAACGATCAAACTTGAAAATACGAATACACAAAGGACCTCTTTTTAACAGAAAGTAATTAGTACATGAAAATGCAGTCGTTGGCACAAGTGAAGAACCGAGCAGCATTCCCAACGCCCGGAGGAGGACAAAATGATGATTAGTGGATGCTGAATGGGGGGATTTATCATGGGATAGCATTCGATATTGTTGTGAATTTTTACCGCGTGCCTCTGTGAGCTAAAGAGTGTGAAGAGGAATGCAAATAAATTTGGCAAACAAGTCAGCTGCGCGCGCACAGTGGTTGGAAGGGGCAAATTCGCGACATTCCCGAAGGCTGCAGGGAGGGTGTATTTATATCAGGGGCAAGAGAGAAATGAGGCCGAGCGGTACCCTAGAGGTGTGAGTAAAGAAAGAGCGGGGGGCACAGGTATCAGACGGGGTTCGTGGAGGGGCAGACACGAGAGGGTATGTGACAAACGGGCAGGTAACAAAGAGCACGAGACGGAAGGGGCAGATTTTAAAAGGGGAGCCGGAGAATGAACGACCTGAGGCACGAGATGGCAGCGAGTGTCACACTGGAGGGTAAGTGGTTGGAAGGGGCAAATTCGCGACATTCCCGAAGGCTGCGGGGCGGGTGTATTTATATCAGGGGCAAGAGAGAAATGAGGCCGAGCGGTACCCTAGAGGTGTGAGTAAAGAAAGAGCGGGGGCACAGGTATCAGACGGGGTTCGTGGAGGGGCAGACACGAGAGGGTATGTGACAAACGGGCAGGTAACAAAGAGCACGAGACGGAAGGGGCAGATTTTAAAAGGGGAGCCGGAGAATGAACGACCTGAGGCACGAGAGTCACACTGGAGTGTAAGTGGTTGGAAGGGGCAAATACAAAGGGTGAAAGGCTGGAAGAGACGGTGGTCAAAGGGCAGATGTCAGGACGTCGAAGAGGTTTGGAGTGGGACCCAAAGTCCGAGCAGACACTGCGGGGCACAGGATCGAAGCAGCGAGTGTTCCTTCTTTAAAGTTCTGGAAATGCCCTCAGTGATAAAACTAGTTGGGTTGGACTAGAAGAAACGTACAAAGCAAAACAAATACAACAATACTTGTTAAACAAATTATAGACACCAAGTAACAGCAAGAAAGATACAGAAATTACAACAAGAGGGGAGGGAAGAGGTAGACACAGAGAGATTGTACGGAGACAAAGTGAAAAACAACACAAGTGAAAAACAACACGTACCTGATAATGCAGAGCGGCCGGGAAACTGAAAGTACGGCCGGCCTGCGGCCGGCCATGAATAATTAGGGGAGGAGAAGCCCTTTGATGTGCTGTGCGGCCGGGAATGCGCGTGCTTGTTTGGTCACGTGATTCACGTGAACTTCAAGAAAACCGCAGGAACGAAGCCCTTGGTTTGACGAGGATTTTCGAGACATGAATTCTCGCTCTGCTCAATGCGCTTGCGCGCATTGATAGGTCGCGAGACCTAAAAAGGCAACTAGTATCAGCTCCCACCACGGTCACGGTTGGACTCCCCCAAGACCCAACCCTGTCCCCCACCCTCTTTAATCTTTACTTAGAGCCACTTACCGAAGTTCTTCGCACCGCCAACATCTCTTACCATATGTACGCAGATGATACCCAAATATACATCAATATCTCTTCGCTCGAGGAGATCCTCTCTCTGAATGAGACCCTGAAACTGACCAATGGCTAGCCGCTAACTCAAACTCAATGCAAAGAAAACTGAACTTCAAAAAGCCGACACAGAGATTCAGAAGTGGAACAAGGCCTAAACTGCCCGCCAACCATTGTGGACTCTGCCAAATCCCTGTGCATAATCTTTGACTGTAACCTGAATATGCGAGACCACATCAACTCGATCGACAAAGCAGCCAGATTCCACCTGAGTTACCTATGGAAGCTGAAACCTTTCATCGATGATCCTGACCTAAAAATGGCAGTTCAAGCTCTAGTCATCTCTAGATTGGAATATGGGTGTTCCACCCTTACCGGTCTACCTAAGATCTCTTTAGCACCTCTAAAAGCTTGCCTCAACGCGGCCGCCAGACTACTCACTGGCACCAGAAAATTCGACCACATCCCTCCACACATGAAAGCTTTGAATTGGCTCCCGCTAGAAGCCAGAAACCAATTGAAACTGGCATGCATAACACACAAGGCCCTATACACAAACTCCCCTGTCTATCTGGCACAGAAACTAGTGGTATCTGGAGGAAGCAGAAATTCCCGGTCCGACAGAAACCTCTTACTCCAACCTGCCTTTTTTCAGAAAAAAAGAACCTACAATAGGGCGTTCACTGGGGCCGCACCAAGAATGTGGAACTCTTTCCCACCCGACATCAGAAAAATCCCTTCTCTCGCACGCTTCAAGAAGGAGGCCAAAACATTCCTAATGGGTAAATTCCTCGTCTAATCCCTGCCCTCACCCACCACATTTTGCCTGACTAATCTAAGCCTATCACTCCCGAAAGAAGCCAAGACTATTACCTCCTCCCCTGATCACTAATTATCCTGCAGGAATATGAGGGCCGCTGTGTTTACTGTTTCTAACTATGATTGCAATCATTTAAAAGTAGGAGTAAGGGTAAGAACGGTTAGTATTTCTCTGCATTTTATGTTGGTTTGTAGACCTTGTATACCATGTAAAGCGCTCTGATACCCTCACAGGTCAAGTTTGCGCTCTATAAAACACTAAAAATAAATAAATAAAGTAGCTAGGAACAATCCGCAGAGCAGGGAGTATGGATGGGTCGGTAAGGAACCTGCGGCTAGATCATGTCTCTACCTGATAAGGCGTTATCGA
Organism: Lissotriton helveticus; assembly: GCF_964261635.1. Lineage (NCBI taxonomy): Eukaryota > Metazoa > Chordata > Amphibia > Caudata > Salamandridae > Lissotriton > Lissotriton helveticus. The sequence goes on from NC_136059.1 coordinate 1,065,552,047, forward strand.
AGGTAAGTAACTTGTCCATCTGATAGAGACATCTAGGCACAGATTCCTTACCTTTGAAAAGACACCCAAACAATACCATCCCCGGAGGAGGGACGGCAGAACAGTTTAGACCAGGTAGTCCTGCAAGACAGAGCGACCAAACAGCACCTTCTCTGTGAACCTGGGAATCCAGGCAGTAGTGTCTTGCAAACGTGTGCAGTGAAGCCCACGTGGCTGCTTGGCGAAACGGGAACAGTGCACACATCACAAAGGTGAGAACCAAATTTATGTCACTGTGGCATAATAATGGGTGAAGGGGGAAACAAGTGGTTTAACCCCTTCAAGAATCTCTGCACCAGAGGGGATTTGAAAAGAGAAAGCTGATCAGGCAGACGAAGGAAAGGGCCGAGAGATAGCCATTCAAGGTGCCCAGTGCAGAACCCTGCTGGGCCAAGGAAAGAATGAACAGGAGGATATCAGATAAAGATGCAGATACAGGGCCAACAGGACGGTCTGTAAAATATTTACAATATTTGGACCATCAGCAGGCGTATACTAACTTCGTGGAGGGACGCATGGCTGCCAGAACAACCTCACAGACTTTGGGAGAACGATCAAAAGCTGTCGCCGCTCAATATCCACGAAAGGAGGCAGAGAGTGAACACGTTTGGGTGGAGAACCCTCCCCTGCACATGCAACAGGAGATCTTCCCGAAGGGGCAACCTGATCGGAGTATCAATGCTCATTGCCAGAAGCTGGTGCCCAGTCCGGAGCAACAAGATTGACTAGTGCCCAGTTGTTCCTGATCTTCTTGAGCACTCTGGGTAAGAGTGGTATGGGCAGAAAGACTTACAGGAGGCCAGAGCCCCACTTATAACAAAAAGCGTCACAGAGCGAGAGCCGCTCTGAAACTCCGGCGTGCAAAATTGCTGAAATTGAGCATTCTCTACGGAGACGAACAGATCTACCCAAGGCTCTCCCCACTGCTGAAAGAGTCCTTGCCCCACCTCCGGATGGAGACTTCACTAGTGATCCGCTAGGCACCTTCGGCTGAGTTTGTCTGCTCTGGCGTTTAAAGAACCCGCCAGATGCTGAACCAACCGGGGTAAAGCCCTGCTGTGTGCCAACCATGTCCACAGAAGCAAAGCCTCTTGAAACAGGGTCCACAATCCCACCTCACCTTGCTTGTTGCAATACCACATTGCGGTTGTGTTGCCCGTGAACACCTGAACTAGCCTCCCCTTGATGGATGGCAAGATAGCTTTTGGTGCCAGCCGGATTGCCCGAAGCTCCAACTGGTTTATATAGAGCCGGGGTTCGGGCTTCCACCGGAGACCAGAGTCGTCTGATCTCCACCTCTCCCAGAGGACTGCCCCATCTGAGTAGGGACACATCCGTCACTACTGGGAGTTCTGGATGCTAGCCACCACTGCAGGTCTTTCACAGTGCCCTGCAAGATCTGGACCAGGTCGGTGACATTTCCCGGATGCTGCACCCATTGTAACTTCAGGTCCCATTGTAGAGCCTGCATGTGCCATCTGGCATGGTCCACAAGAAGGATGCAAGAGGCCATGAGGCCCAACAGCCTCAGCGTCATCCTTACTGAAATCCAGGATAGAGGCTTAAATATTGGAAATATTAGAGAACATCCTGGATTTGCTGCTCTGGAGGATAAGCCCGAAACTGCACAGTGCCCAGAACTGCTCCAAAGAAGGGGAGCGTCTGCGAGGGAGTCAGGTGTGACTTCGGCACGTTGATAGTGAACCCCAGCGAGTGCAAGAGGTTCGCTGTAGTCTGGGGATGAGCGACAACTGCCTTCGACGAGCGCGCCTTCAGCAAGGGTTCCGAGGAGGATACACCAGTCTGCAGGACCTCTGTCAAGACATTCGTTGACCGCCACTATAGGAAGCTGCAGGTAAGGAACTCCGCAGCCCACGCACCACTATAGCAAACGACACTCACTCCTCCGTAACCAGGTTAGGGGGAGACAGCTTGCCAGTATCTGGGGAGGTGTCCAGACCACTGGCAACACCCAGTTCCTCAAACCAGTCCATGTCTTTGGGCTGCAGCATTTCTAAGAGATCATGCTCCCCCTCATAACCTACTTCCTCCAACTCTAAACCTTCAGAAAGGGGTTGGTTAGATGTTATGAAGCAGTCTGGCTTTGTCGGCGCCGGTCTCGGCGTCAGCGGACGCCAGACCGGCTCCATATCGTTCGGAATGAGGATGGGGAGGCGTTGCCAGCAGGCGCCGGAGATCTCAGCGTCAGACAGCGCTGGGGAAGGTCGCTGTGGTGGTGCAACTGACATCGGACCACACCTTCGGCTCTGAACCCCAGAACAGGAGGCTGTGGCACCAGGGTTCGGAGCCAAAGGCACGGGGTACATAGCATCTCCTTCACCTGGACCTGCGGGGCCTGAGGGCTCGCCGGCAGGATCAGGCCACCCAAACACGGTGCGCATGGTGTCGTAAAATTCCTTATGTTGGGCGGGGGTCGATCCTGCCCCCGGAAAGGGAGGGAGACGCGGAGTCAAACCATGTGCCAACTCCGCGGAGCGGGGCCTAGAACGCTCAGGCTCCTCCCTCTCACCACGCTGCGGACAGGGCAAAGTCGAAGCATGCTTCGACTTCTTGTGGTGCATCTTACCTGACGACTTCGACGAAGAGAACTTCAAGCCCCCGGAACGATGCTAAGATCTTCCTCTCGACGGAGACCGGGAGCGAGATCGATGAGGCGACCTCAGCGGTGCGTGACTGATCGCGAGCAGCTTCAGGGACCGCTCCATCAAAGCTTTTGGTACGATGACCCGGCCATCGGAGCACGACTTTGTGTTGTGGGCGCGCTCCAGGCACCAGAGACACACGAGATGGGGTCCGTTACCGACATGGTGCGGTGACGGGCGCTGCACGGCTTGAATCCTGAATTCTTCCTACTGGCCATCCTAATGCACGACAAGGAGTCGACAAAAGTTCAAAAGAACTCTGTCAAAAAGTGACAGGGGTAGCGATCTTTAACGGATCGGCGCTGGTTGACGCAGAAAGAAAATAACCAACGTCAGCGCGCCGGAGTGGCGGTTATATTGACGAGGAAGACGTCATGACGATGAACACAAGTAGACTGACGCCATCTACCGGCGCGCAGAGGTACTGCAATCAAAAATCTTCCAGATCCAGCCTGACGCCTGGAAGTTAAAAGGTAAGGAATCTGCGGCTAGATGTCTCTATCAGATTAAACGGATACCCTGATGAAGGATACAAAGTGCTGAAACTATGTGTACATTTTCGATTATCTTTGTAATGCTGGCTGCATGAAGAGGAATATGTTGATCTACATATGCATTTGGACAACTGACAGCGAAATAAGAGACCAAATACGATTGTTAGATTATGAGTGGTGATATGCTCGGGTACGTTTTCATTGTATTTTAGATTCGGATTAAATTTATATAAATGTGTTTTGTAACAATATCTTTATGAATATTTTTGATACTGTTGGAATGATGGCAAAGTAATGCATCCTGAAATATTAACTAAAAGTAACAAGCATTAGCAGAGCAAATAGGTCTCACCTTTGGGACCTTATAAGTGTTTAGCCATGCAACAGTTGATGTTGTTGCATCAAGGATATTGTGCTGGATAACTAAACACTTATAAGGTCCCAAAGGTGAGACATATTGGCTACGCCAATGCTTGTTTCGGATATGCTCTTGAGATGGAATGGTATCTGTGAGCGATGCCTTCCTGAATGAGCATCGAGTACATTTTGAATTGTTGTCTTCTGTGTGGCTTTTAACCCCTACATAAAACAGAGCTCTTCCCACTATGGATAGCACACATTTTTGTAGAAGTATGGCTAGTATAGCAAAGGCCGAGCTCCAGACCTTTGCAGATTAAAAATAGTGAAATCTGTTTGCCAACTGATTGCCAATAATATGTTATATGTTAAAATGGTGAATTGTAAACATTTGAATGTGTCCACATTTCTGTGGAAACAAGAGCGGCCTGTTGTTGCTACATGCAGAGTCTTGGTGTGCATGCGTGTCACGTAGCCCTGCAGCAAACAAAAAACGCACCTACCACGCACATCTCTTTATTCGTACGGAAAACAAAATGGCATATTCCAACTAATCACTGGAAAAACAATTCCTTGATGTTTCTATTTCCCAATGTCTTCCTCATCTCACTCATATTGCAAACGCACACAATCGGGAATATTTTATGCAAATGCATCTGCATACTTTTATATACTAAATGCGTATGTCATCTTTCTGTACAAAAGCAAAAACACGCACACAAGCAAACACAATGCCCCACACAAAGGCACATATATATTACACAAATGCACACAGACATGTACTCGCAAAAAAGACATACATACGCTGAAGGGCACACAAAACAACAGAGTTTGTAGCCAAGCATGGAATACAAACACGCAGGGCATACCCATATTACACACGCATACTTATGTATAAACACAGTCACTACTGTATAAAAAATAATAATAATACACACCATGCAAAGGTGTTAGAGAAGCTTTCGTATACATGCACAAACGCACATCTCAAAGTCAGTCATACTTTACACATAGTAGCACTACTACTATATATTAAGTACAAAGGCGTACACAATTTACACAGGCATGCACAAAGGCACAAGCACAACATTCGAACAGCACACACATGCCATACAATGTGATATACACACATCATTGTACACATTTATTGCACAAGCAAACATGTATGAGCGTTTACATACACAATGACTCGTGCACAAGCTCACACGTAACGTGCAGTGGGGTACACACAGAAAAACATGCCCCTCTATGCAAGCACACATATAGAATACAAAGAAATACACATTTTATAGATGTAGACAGTCATACACAGGCTCGCATACATTGTACACTTAGAAGCAATCTAGACAGACACACACATTGCACGTAAGCCCTCGCACACCGATGCTCCTTTATCTCTACTTTTAATGGCCACTCCTACATTCACCGGCAACACTGCCACACACATATCTCATGTGCACTCACCCGTGATTCTGACTCTTTTATATGCAGTTATATCCCAGCAACAAACAAGTAAACATAAGCATTGCAAACGCACTGCTCGGTACTGCATGCTCCGTAAGTGACAAAAGTGCATGTGCCTGGTAAAGAGATGTGCCTCGGGATAATATAGAAACGTAGAGGGGAAGAGGCTGCAGAGGAAAAGCAAGAACGAGAACGACAGAATAAGAACTGGGAAGATGCCATACACACAAGATGAAATATATTGGGGCAATGTGCGCTACATTTCACTAAAAAATGCCAGCGACAAAATACATAGGGCCACAGGGTGTTAGAAGGGAGGTCGGGACAGTGGAACAAAGAAATATAGCAAAGAGAGTGAACAGAGGAATTGATGCTGAAAAGTACGAATGAAACGCTGCAGTAAGTCATGGGAAAAGAAGGAAAACGTGCATGGGAAGGGAAGGTAGCAAGCTGAACGGCAGGGGTGTAAAAGGAGGCAAGAACGGAGGAGAGAGGAGAGAAGAAGGGAGGGGAGGCAAAGTGGCGGGAAGAGGAGAGGGGGCATGAAGGGATCGAAGGCAAGGGAAAGAAACGGAAGATGGACGAGATTAAAAGGAGCCACAGATGGACATCAGAAAAAAGAAGGGAGGAAATGGTAGAGGAGAAGACTCAAAAACACTGGAAAGAATAATGAGAAAAGAAAACCAGCAGTAGGCGACGTGTTTCTTACACATTTTTCATTTCAAAACATCCATTGTCTACTTTCACTAGGAATTTTTTTTTACTAAAAAGCACTTTGCAGTGTTCCAACCAAACCATTAGATTGCAGACACATTCAATGCATGTGAAATTGGAATTTTAATAGCATTTTTGTTTGCAGGCAAACATTTACTCACTTGAGTCTGTGCACCGTTTTTATCTAGAACAAAAAAGTGTCCATGAAGATTATCATGCTTTTCCGAGAGTCGTGGCTGAAAATAGCCACCGCATTTTAACATTAACAAGCATTTGTCGCGTGGCCATAAAAGTAAAGGGCCGCGCGGCTATGAATGGGGACACGTTCTGTGGTGTGGGAGAAGCAGAGCGAGGAAAGGCAGATGGCGGCGCTGCGAAAGTAAAAGTAATCGCGGCTGTAAGGGTGCCCGTGAGATGGCACCTGTGCTCGTAAGCGCGCACCTGCGCGTGTAACCGCTCACTGGTGGCCGGAGAAAGCCTTTGGTAGTACTTCAAAAAGCCAGTTACTAAATGTCTGGCCAGACCAGCGAATGCGTTGGCTCTAGCGAGACCTACAAAATGGCAGCAAACAGTGAATCTTTCCTTCAACCTTGATTAATTCTGGATGTAAATAGAAGATATCAGACAGGTGTCATTTCTATGTAAAAATGACCTAATCTTAATTCAATCTAATGCTTTTCTTCTACCACTTCAAACTTTGTCTCTTTACTTCACTCTTGCAGGTTATTTTTAATCTCTGCTTTCTCGCTTTGTTTAACATTGCTGTATCTTTTTCTTTCTTCTTTTTCTGCCTTTCTCTCTGGTGCAAAGTTTGATTATGAAAAATTAAGTGCTAGTAACCACCACCTTCAACCACCAACACAAATAACGCACTGGTGACAACGAGTGTTCTTATGTACTATCTGTCACCACTGCAGCACTTCAGTAAAAAGGACTACTAATTTCACCATACATAAAATAAAAATTTTTACTGCTTCGACTGCATGTTTAGTTTCGTAGGAGCCTGGGTCATGTGAGACTGAGAATGTCATCATAATCCCCCAAAAAGATAATATACTTTTAGGGTTTAATTACAAACATGGGAAAAGTTATCGGTAAATATATTGTCAGAATGTCCAGATTGGCTCCGTTGGTTTGGTGATGGCCCCACAAGACTCCAAGCGTTCCTGAGTATTGAATCTATAGATCAACATTAATACAAATATACTAACATAATTCTGACACCTGTGCTAACATCTAGGATGAGAACACTAGTTTCAAAATACATTTAAAAGGAAAACGGTTGGCTGAGGACAGTTGATAGATCTATATCATTTTTGCCTCACCCAGTTTCTTATTCTGAAAGTGCTGCCTCTGCTGCCAATTTTACACTTGGAACATCAGCCTGGCATCTTCTACAAAGTGTGAAATCAGTCATAACCACGACATACATGGCAATTATGTGGAGCAAACACCTGTACATCTAACATGATTGTGTCATAGTGATAAACTAGAAACAGACAATTAAAACAAGCATGTCCACTATATAAAACAACATGACTCTTCCGTCACAATGGGTAGTACACTTCAAGTGAGCGGAGTAACACCAGCGAAGCACAGAAATGGCTTAATGATGCAACCCCACACCAAGCGCCCTTAACATTTGATCGTATTTACCGGATAGGGACAGCAGATTCAATCACTGCTTTTCAATCTGGGGAAGTTTAATAGGATTTCACTTTGAAATCCTGGGTTGAATTGGTTTCCAAAGAGAGCTCTTAAAGATTATGTAAAGCAGCCAGATAGAGCATGCATTTTCAGGAGAAGTGCATCTGTAAAAAGAATCTAAATTTGTCTAACCTGCATGGAAAGGCCAAGTTTCTTTGACCGCTCAATTCCTTCGGCAGTCCAAGGAGCTGCTTCACCATCATCTCTTCTCAGAAGATAACGCCAAACCAAGAAGCCACATTTACCAATTTCTGGCCAGTATTTCACCACCTACATTACAATGGTTTAAATACAAATATTATCACGCAATCTAGTGTCTGAAATAAAATCCATTGTTACACCATTTACTGACAGCCATAACGTATTGCATTACTGCAGAATGGAATGCAGAGGGAGCCATGGGCTGCAGAATGACCAGAGGACAAACACCGAGATGGCAAACAAGACATTGTGTTTTCTAGTTCTCAAACGATTTATGTTTCCTTAAAAATGCTGGGATACATAAGCTGTTTAAGGCCACTGCACTGGTTTGTGAGGAAAAGGATAGCAGAAAATAGGCATTTGGCAAAGACAACGTTTCTAGTCTGCATGTAGTACCTAAAATAACCACAAGATGTTGCCATTACTCTATCCATATTAAATTGTGAAGCGGAAAGAACTATAGCTGCTTCTTGTGCAACATAATAGTTTTCAAGGCCACAATCTAAAAAAAACTGCATTAAGCCGTGTTTCTTATAGTATGGAAGTTATTAGCTTTCTGTAGCCGGACACTACATATTTAGCAAGGAACAGAAGAAGGTACACCTGCCTCTTGAATTAAAAGGGACTTGATCGGATAGTTGACAAGTCAAGAAACGAACGTTATTTGTGTAACGTGGAAAGGCACTTTGTGTAAGACAAAGAAAGAGATACAAATATATGTTTCGTTGGTTCTGTGTCTCTGCGGTACAGAGGATCCGAACAGTGTTTTAGCTGTTCACTGAGGAGAGACAGGCGTCTAAGTAATGCTTTACTAACAACAAAAGAGAAACCAAGCAGCAGGCAGCCATTGGTAATGAAGCACCTTGTAAATGCCGTCATATCTGTTACCCTCCTCGGGGGCATACTTGCTGATCCTTTTTCCTTTACAACTGCGCACCACTCGCACAGGTTTACCAGCCCTCCAGTTTTTGGACTCTGCTCCATCTTCCTCGTCGAGGGGAGCGTCACAGTTTAAAGCCAGCGCCCTAGAAGTACAAACAAAACCATCAATAGTGCGCCCACCACACATGGTCTGCACAGCAGTTCATTAGCTTCGAAAACAAATTATGATACAAGGAGGCATTACATGAGAGATACAAGTTTCTCCCTGCCCACGGTATAATATTAAGATGTGGGTTGTATACATTGTGCTTAATTTATTTAGAGCCACTCTTTAATAGTTGGCATACAAAGTAGCTTCACCGTTCTCTTTGGTACACGGCTATGTATTACAGTTTTTAACTACAGATGCAGGGATTTTCTCGGTTTCCGATTCTATATTTTCAAGCATTATTTTTAGGGGTCTAAAATGGCTGAGATTAAGTGAGTTACAGAATTTGCCTTTATGTTAGGTTGTATTTTCATTTGTGGACATTAACTACGGCGATCACCCCGTTCACATGCTCAAATCTGACAACTAAAATTCAGATATAAAGCTTAACATAAATCACATTTTCCCTAACTCGTGCCAAAAAAGAAACTTCTAGATAAACTCCCTGATGCCAATATTGTATGCAAAGAATACTCAAGTAGTTAGTACACAGCTGTAAGAAAATGAGTTTGATTAATGCATTGGAAGCCATGCAAATTAGAATCGTTAAGTGTACACATGAAGGTTAGGAGCATCCTTGGCCTTTGGACTTACCTGTTCATGTGTGTTAAAGTTTGATCAAATGTATGTTCTCCGATTCTTTTGTTACCAGAGAGATCTCTACCACCACTTCCCGTGTAAGTGAACTCATCTCCTCGGTCCTGGTAGGGAAAGTAAATTGATTAGAAATGTTAAGGATTAGACCCATAGATACTGCTTTATCAAAGCATCACAACTACATCAGATCTCGACATGAACTTTACAATTAAAGAAATACATTGCCACAAACTAGCTCTAAAGGAACACTAACACCTATTCTGAACACGGGTGACTGTCATTAACAAGCAAGGTAAAGAGAGACTTCAACGAAGATTAGAATTCACGATTAGAGGCTCAAGCTGAAGTACATGCAGCGATATGTTTAGCTCCTGTTCACACTCCTCATATCAATTCGTGATTAAAAGGCTGCATAATTAAAAGCCTATGTATACACCAGGAAGCTAACGATTTTGCGTGACAATCTCCTGCTTAATTTCACTACATATTCATGTTTTGCTAAAGCCCGGGAACATTTAACTTAGTGTTTGAAAGAACTGTTTATTTTCGTCCCAGTGTAGGAACCAGAGTTTTGAAGGGGATGTGAGTTTTCTTTCTCATTTGGCCATCCAGAGGTGGGTCAAATGACGTCCCCTGTAGTTCCTGGTGAAAGGCAAACAAGACTGATTCTTCTTCAGCCTCCAAAGGCAGTGATGAACCAACATTTGAAGAGATCCTCTTTATAACATGGAAGTCACAGTATCCTTGGAAATAAATAAACTCAGTGGTGCGAAAATGAGGGTTTCCCTGGAACAGCATGTTTTAATCTAAGGGTTGATGGTCTCCACAACGAAACAAGTCATTGTATTCCACCACCTCACTGTAGTAGTCTTGAGAATCAATTGGATGGATGCTATTGTTTGGATCCTCCCCAATTTCATGAAAAGAGTTTTATTGGAGTTTTTCTTTCAGAGATTTCTTCTGGGTGGGGAAAGTTTGTAACCGAATGTGAAGGTCACTTGTCACTCGAGTGCATTAATCGGAACATGATCTCTAAAGATAAACCTCAGGGACTCTACATATTCCTCAGAATATAGAGCATCAGAAGGTGGTAAAAATATCTCTCTCTATGAAGACGTCTTTTCTTTTGTCTCTCCAGTTCTTCCTGGTTTCTCTTCTCCTTAAGGTGTAAGCCAAAGAACCTCCATCTCCTTCAAGGAAGAAGTGCCTATTCTCCCTGTGTGTCCAGGTAGGATCATGCTGCTATCTTTTTATTTATTTCTCTGTCCTTTTTGTGTTCCAATGTCCAATTTCTGTTCTTCCACATAAATATATCAACATCGTATGGTTCATGACCTCAGCTGTGATGTCAGTGCCAGGGACAAGTATACAAAAAAGTGATGGATGGAATGCCTGACTTAGGGCCAGATGTAGGTAAATCCTATTTACCGACTCTTAAATACCGAATCATACCGATTCGGTATTTAAGAGTAGGTAAATAGGAAGGAGGCATATGTAGGTAAATCTTATTTTTCAATTACCGATTCGGTATTTACCGATTCTGTAAATATCGAATCGGTATTTCACATTGATTCCTATGGGCCTTGAAGCCCATAGGAATCAATGGGAAATACCGATTCGGTATTTACAGAATCAGTAAATACCGAATCCTGGCAGGGGGAACGGGGTGTCACTTTGACACCCTGTAGCACCCCAATTGCAGGCGTGTGTGCCATGTGGCACACATACATGCCCTAAGGGCATGTCTGTGTGTCACATGGCATAGGTGTACATGCACAGATGTGCATGTACACTGGAATTCGGTATTTTACCACCCAATAGGATTGAGTGGTAAAATAAGAATTCCTAAGGGCCTGTGGCACTGCAAACTGTGCCACCTACATATGGATTTACAGAATCGGTATATTTACCGATTCGGTAAAATACCGAAGTGGTAAATTTACTGAATCTGAAAATATACCGATTCTGTAAATAACGACCCACCTACATCTCAAAAGCCAAATACCGGTCGGTAACGGCCGAAATCGGCCGTTACCGACCGGTATTTGGCTACCTACATCTGCCCCCAAATCTCAGCCATTGGTAATCACTCAGGCAGCACCCTAGTCTTTTGGTATTTTGCACACCATGCCACCTCAGTTTGGAGCCAGCCATATGCAAACCAGTCTTGACCCTTCTCCAATGGGAACACTCCATATTGAACTGCCAGGCCAGTTCTTCCCTGAATCACAACAAGCAACCCAGTACCGGTTTTGCCATAGTTAAGGCTCATCAGCTAAGTATAGCTTGGTACTGGTGACACAGTGTCACTTTTTTGTATACTTTAGTTTGCCACCCTAAGTGGGACAGGGAATATTAGAAAGGTAAAGAATCTGCAGGTAGAAGTGTCTATCACAAATATTTTTTCATGACAATTGCATACATGACCAGCTGAATCTTTTGATGGCTTAAGCCATACTTTCGCTCTTAGAAGCAAGCCTGATGCCTTGCTCGGCCCGCTCTTAGAATTTGCTGGTTTGCAGTAATGAAAGCCAAGTTTGCAGTATACTATATTGCCTTAGGAATCTTGCCATAACAGTCAATGCTTTGCATTAATTATATATCTTTCTCTCCAAATCCTGGCCCGGTAATCGTTCCAAGACTACCCAGGTCACCAGTAGGTAGTTATAGTCAGAACCTAGTTTCCATCAGAAAAAAGTTTTTGGATTTACAAATAACTTTGGCGTCGTTTGACGAATCTTCATGAAATTCTCCCCTAAAAATGTCTATCCAGGTCAGCTCCTATCCTGAAAGTTTGGAGGTGATTCGTCAAGCGGGGGCTGAGTGTGTTAATTTCTATAGGAAATTTATAGACAGGCTACAGCCTGAACTGCTGAACAGAATTACCCCAAATTTGGCAAAAAGGTAGGGCTTGGTTCGGAAAACGACCCTTTTTAGGTTTCGCCTGGTGTTTACTGCGCAAGCAGTATCGCGCAGGCGAAAACATTTGTAAACAAGTATGGAACTTCGTCCCGCCTCTCTGTCCCATTGGCTAGCTCCATAAATGGAGGCTAGCCATTGGAACAGAGATGCGTCACTCATTCCCCGAGCAGATTCGTGGGCGTTCCCGCGATTTTTACTCATCCCGCCCCCTTTGTTATCGTCATGAGGCGGTGGGCGGTGTTTTTTTTTTTTTAAAGCATTGTTCTTGCCATTTTGCAAGGGTCGTTTGTAGGGGTAGGTTGCGCGATGTCCCTCAGTCCGTTCCCGCCCCCCTCCCGCTGTCCGTGAGCCCGTTCCTGCCCCCCCCATTTGATCGCTGCAGGTCTGCTTGTGAAAAATATCCCTGTATGGGTAGTTTAAAGATGGCGGCCACAATCGCGCACATAAACGTCGCCAAGATGCATTCTTTGTCGGGCTTCTTACATATTTGGAGTGGGACGCCAGAAAACAGATTACCATCATCAGCACACTAGACTTCACTGTTATGAATATGAGAGCAGTGTTGTCGCCACAAGCAGTCCGCAAATATTCACAGAATTACATTTAATGCCATTGAAAACATACATGTAGTTAGTATTATATGGCAGCAATTCGAAACAATAAACTACCTCCAACATGTTTTACATTGTAGTGTTGTTTCAATGTATTATAGCAGACATGATTAAATCAGCTCGATAGGTGTTTGCATGTTATACCAGTTGTATCAACGTTTGTTTTTAGTTTTGGACTCGCCACTGCGTCAGATCCAGCACCATTTCAAAATGGAATGGCGTCATGTTGAAACGGAGCTTGTTTTCATATTCTCGCGCTAGGCGAGTGTAGGACCTCGTTGATCTCGCGATGCTGAGTGCGGTGACGCAGGGCCGTGTGCTGCGGCTTGTGGTGTTGAATGTGTTGGGCCAGGCGGTGTATGCTCTGCAGGCTGCACGTGGGAAAGACGACAGGGGACCGACGGACACACAGTGAGTGCACAGCAGACAGGAGGGAGAGGGGGAGAAAGAAATGTAGTATACGTATCCTGTGATTGCAGCCTCCCTGCGGAATGCGGCGTGGCGAGACCGAGAAGTGAGTGTAGCGATGCGTGTGACCGTAGACACCTGTCTGCGCGTGTTTGCATTTCAGACACGCCTGCGTGCCCGCCTCTCACTCGCTTGTCTCTTTCGTATTGCTTGCAGTCTCACCTTGAACGCGTCCTTTTCTACCTGGATGTAACATAGCTTGTTTGTCCCTGTGTCCATCTCTCAGTCTTTATGGTAAAATCTTTCTGTGTTACTTTTGTTGTGTCTGTCAAGGCGTGATAATACCTTATTTGGCGTGTGTCTCAGGCCTGTCTTAAACTGTCTCTTTCAGTCACGCTGTCCCTCCTATTTTGTCTCAGCTTTGCTGTCTGGTGCGCCTACTCTCTCATTCAACTTTTAGCTGTCGGAGCCCTAATTTGTAACTAGGACTTGGCTTTCTAGTTGTTTTGGTGTATAGTCAATATTATGAACACAACCGACATTATGAGTGAAAAGTGATCATTACTAGTCTGTTCACTGCTTAATGTATACCATGCTCATCCCGCCCCCTTTGTTATCGTCATGAGGCGGTGGGCGGTGCTTTTTTTTTTTTAAGCATTGTTCTTGCCATTTTGGAAGGGTCGTTTGTAGGGGTAGGTTGCGCGATGTCCCTCTGTCCATTCCCGCCCCCCTCCCGTGTCCGTGAGCCCGTTCCTGCCCCCCCTCCCGCTGTCCGTGAGCCCGTTCCTGCCCCCCCCCTGCCGCTGTCCGTGAGCCCGTTCCTGCCCCCCCCCCCTCCCGCTGTTCAATTTGATGCTGGCTGTATTCACCGCGGCACCACCACCGTGGTGATACATGTGAACACACACCCCCCGTAAACCTTACTAGTAAAAGAGGACCATTTTTATTTATTCTATAAAAAAAGTATACATTTTTTCACGTAAATGTTTATTTATGAACGTCACTGTGATTGGTTTAGTGTGCTTGGCTGTATTGCATTCTGGGTAATACCAGTATTTAAAGAATGACTCATCCATTTCACAAAATGGCGTTTTAGCACTCCTCTTGAGTGATGATGTGGTTCTTTCCTTTTACGTAAAGCCACTCAGTGCAGTTTTTCCGTTTGATGTGTTCTGCATTCAAGATAAAGTGGTTGTTTCCTGAGAGGTGATGCCGCCGATCGTTGCTGATGCATAAGTATTTTACAAATAATCAGTGGTCGGCTGCGTGCATAGCCAAAACGTGCGTGTCCAGTGCACAGAGAGGAGGAGACATTGACTCGTAGCAATAAAACAAATAAATCAAGATGATGGTTTGGAATGGGTGTGGTATTTGGTTTTCATCCAGCAAACTATACGGCAGACCAAGCAACAGCATCTTTTGTTCAATTCATTTTCAAATAGTTTTAAACTGAGAATTGCCTTTATGCTGGATCAACATCAGACAGACCTGTATCGCGGTCATTGCACACACACCCGTGCACATGTGCATACTCACGTGCACACACACACCTACAAACACACACCATCACTCAGGGAGCTCCTAATTGAATGTGAGCATTGCATGTCAGCAATACACACGTGCACACACACACACACACACACACCTACAAAACACACACCATCACTCAGGGAGCTCCTAATTGTCAGCAAGCTCTTTAATAACTGCAACTTAAGGCAGCGTTTTTGGTCCTTTGATAAGAAGGAGGTTAGTCATTATTAATCGCTTTTACTGTTTGCGAGAGATTAAGCTATTGGCATTGTAAATGGCAATGCCATTTATTTATCTGTTTTCAAAACCAACACATAAATAAAAAATGTGTCATTTACAATGCCAATAGCTCTAACTTTTACAAAGGCGAATCCGTTGCATTGTAAATGCTTTTTTAAAATGGGGTAAATCCGTTCAGTCGTTGCTGAGAAATTAAAAAAATAAACGTTTCGATATCGATGGCCGCCGTTGATTCGCAAACCCTCCCGACCACGACCTTTATACTAATTGGCTGTCAACACTCCAAACCAGGAAGTGTTGGCAGCCATCTTGTGACTTGGTAGAACCGTGTCACAAGAAAACAGAGAATTAAGCAGGAACAAGAAAAGGGGCAGGGTAAAAAAAACTGACCCCCTAGGCTTGCTCATGCTCAGGGGGTCCCACAAGGGCAAAATGTATAGCAAACCGCCACTTCCCCGGGGCTTCATTTATGTTTTGCGGGGGCATGCAGCCCCGGGGACCGCCACCTGCCCAGGGCTCTATTTAAAAAAAAAAATAATGTGTGGGGGGGGGGTTCGAGCCCCCACAACACGCCCCGGAGACCACCACCTCCCCGGGGCTTGGATGATAAAAACGCAGGGGGCACGTAGCCCCGCCCGCAGCCCCGGGAACCGCCCCCTCACTGGGGCTCTCATTAAAAAAAATAACCAGGGGGGGGCTCAAGCCCCCCCCACACGCCCTAGGGACCACCACCTCCCCGGGGCAATAACTATGTAAATGTGGGGGTCGGTCACGGACCCCCGAGCCCCGGGACCACCACCTCCTCGGGGCTTTGCAATGGTTGGGAGGGGGGGCCGTGTGGCCCCCGTCCTGGAGTCCTTGATGGCCCTGGGGACAGCCACACTGCAGGGCCGGATCCTGCATTGTCCCGGGGTGCCCACCCCCAGGACACTGCTGTTTACTATGGTAGGGCGGGAGCACAGCTCCCGCCCTACCATAGAAAACTCTGCTTTGGATTTTGGAAGTAGGGAAACCTGCTCTCGCTTCTAAAATCCAAAGCAGAATTGCTGTTCCACAAGGGGAGCCGGCTGGGACCGTGGGGGCATTGGGGCTCCCCCCCACGGTCCCCAACGGAGCGGCCAGGCCCCGTGGGATGGGGTCTCCAGGGCTAGAAGTGGCCCGGGAGGGGGGCCACACGGCCCCCCTCCACTTTAAATAAATACATTTAAAAACATTTTTTTAATAAAGGTAGGCCGGTCCTGGGGGATGGGATCACCGGGCCATAATTGGCCTGAGGAGGGGGGCCACGCTGCCCCCCCCTCGGAAAAAAATAATAATTAAAATGGATGGCCAGGCCCCAGGGAATGTGGTCCTCGGGGCCAAAATTGGCCGTGGGAGGGGGCCACACAGTTCCCCCGTCCCTGAAAAGGGAAAAAAAGGAACCAGCAAATCGCCGTAAGTCCCGCCCCTCCTTGCACCACTGTGCAAATGCGCTCTGTGTCACGTTTTATGGTGGGGAATTAATTCCCCTTGAATCCTGAGAGTCCCTGGGGGCTATCTAGCCTACCAGGTACCTCTAGTACGTGCCACAGGACTGGGTTGCAAAGAGGTGGTCCGAGGCCACGCCCCTTTTTACACCTTTCTGCAACGCAGCTGTGTGGTGCTTACTGGAGGTACCTGTTGTGCTAGTTGGGCCAACGGTACAATGCTGTCTGGAGGCAGTGGAGGGAGGGGAAAAATTTATTGAAAAACCGGGACAATATTATGGATGCCTGTGGACGTCCCCACAGGGTCTGGGGAGAAACAAAAGGAGCCCAGTTAAAAGATTTGTGATTTATCTCGTAGAAGTAATTCAATTTAGGTCAGAACTTAACCCCCAAAAGAGTAGTTGGCTAATTGATGAATTAGGATACGATAGTCAATAATAGCAAATGCAGTGGAGACATGCATGAGTATCAGGACTTCTTCACCACCTTAATCTACCAAAATAGTGTTTACATTTCTAAAGCCCAGACACCCTGCACAAAATAATTGTTGTCAGGCCCCCCTCTAAACTTTGGCTGATGGCGATGCAGTGACTAAAAGCATTTGCAATAGGTGGGCGAATGCAGATTACACTGGGGCAATAAGGATGTCTCAGACCTCTCCCTCGTCTCACTCTTTTCTTACCCTCTAGGTCTTCTCCTCTTATTGGCCCCAATATGCCTTCTTCGCAGCACTCATAGACCCCTCAACGGTCACAACCCCATCAAGATTCGTAGCACACCTCATGTTTACATCTCCCCTCAGTTTTCCTAAACTGTACCCTCTCTACCATTACGGTCCATTTCTCCTGCCATTGTTAACTTTTCCCATAAATATCCACATGGCCTATCAGTCTCTACCTTTTCATCACTACCTATTTCTCCCATTACTGTCCAGATCTGTCACACTCCACTCTCCCATCACAGGCGCACTTTGTCTCCTGTCACTAGCCCTCTCTCCATCAATATCTACCTGACCTGTCCCTACCTCTCTTTACTGCCCCCCTTTCTTGATAGTGTCTACTTCTCCCTTCAGTATGCGACTTTCATGTCCATGTTCATCACTGCCTACCACCTCCATCAATGCCAACCTCTGATCAGTGTCTATCTTTTCCGTTACCGCCTACCTCCTCCATCATGGCCCATGTTCCCTATCAATGTCCACCGGTCCAACAAATATCTTCTTTTCCCTGCTAGCTTCTCCTGCCAATACTCTACTCTCCTTACATACCCTCTCCCATGCCCATCTACTTTTTAAGACAAAATGATGGTCGTTTTTTTACAGCGTTGACAACATCCGTCATAGGTCACGAGGAACTGGAAGTTGGCAGAGAGGTTGAAATGATTGTATACTGGTGCATTTGAAAGCAAACTAGACCACATTGACTTGGGTCTATTTAAAAAAGGCCCACAAAATTGAATGTTTATTTATTTCTTGAGGGAAGATTAGTATTTTCACAAATTACAAATTACACTTACAATCAGGCCTCCGCACGTCTGCCAGTGAAAACCTTATTTAGCGGATAAGCTGGTGCTGAATTTATTTGACACTCGCATATTGAATATGCTACTTACCAGTATGCATCTGTTCTTGGCATGTAGGGCTGCTAACATTCATATCTATTGCATAGATCGCCGCCTAGTGTTGGGTCCGGATGATTTCACATTGTTGTCCTGGAAGAGTCTTCGAAGTATCACGAGATAGGTGGCTCCTCCCCTGGACTACAGTGCGCATGGGCATCGACTCCATCCCCAGATTGTTTTTAGCCATTGTGGCAGAGATGGAGTGAAATAGTGTAAAGGATGTCCATGCTAATGATTGAATGCAAGAGAGTATCTGCAGCCGCTATGGGCACCGGGGAGGAGGGTGGGCGATATGAATGTTAGCAGCCCTACATGCCAAGAACAGATGCATACTGGTAAGTAGCATATTCAGTTCGAGGCATGTGGGCTGCTAAATTCATATCTATTGCATAGAATACATAGCAGTCCCTCCATTAACGGCGGTTGCCCGTGCCAGCTGCAGAAGTCTGAAAGAGTGTCTTGAGAACAGCCTGTCCTACAGCTGCTTGCTGCTTGAAATGCACATCGACACAGTAATGTTTGGTAAATGTGTGCGGTGTCGACCACGTGGCTGCTCTACAAATGTCTTCCAAAGGAATGTTCCCCAGGAAGGCCATGGAGGCCCCCAACTTGCGTGTGGAGTGCGCCCTTGGGGGTATTGTTAAAGTACGTTTAGCTTTTTGATAACAGATTTGAATGCACTTAACAATCCATCTGGCTATTCCTGCTTTGGAAATAGGGTTGCCTTTGTGCTGTGCCGAGAAGGCAACAAAAAGTTGTTGTGTTTTCCTAAAGTGTTGTGTTCTGTCAATGTAGTACATCAACGCCCTCCTAACGTCCAATGTATGGAGCATTCTTTCCGCTACTGTTTGTGGGTTTTGAAAGAATGCGGGCAGGTCAATAGTTTGGTTGATATGAAACTGTGACACCACCTTTGGGAGGAATTTGGGGTTAGTGCGTAGTACTACCCTGTTTGAATGAATTTGTATGAATGGCTCCTGGATTGTGAGCGCTTGCAGCTCACTAACACGCCTGAGCGATGTAATAGCAATGAGAAAAGCCACTTTCCATGTCAGGAACTGAATTTCGCAGGAGTGCAGTGGCTCAAAAGGTGGGCCCATCAGCCTAGTGAGGACCACATTGAGGTTCCACACTGGAGCTGGTGGTGTTCTCGGAGGAATGACTCGTTTCAGTCCCTCCAGGAAGGCTTTAATGGCAGGCACCCTGAAAACAGAGAGATGCTGCCTGTTCTGGAGATAAGCCGCTATGGCGGATAAGTGTATCCGAATGGAGGCGTACGCTAGATTGCATTTGTAAAGATGTAACAAATAGCAGATGATGTCAGGAATGGATGCATCCAGCAGGTTGATATTGTGTTCTGTACAGTAAATGACAAACCGCTTCCATTTTGCTGCATAGCAAGCTCTGGTAGTGGGCTTTCTCGCCTCCCGTATGATATCCATGCATTCAGGAGGCAGGTTGAGGTAGCCAAACTCTAGGACCTCAGGAGCCATATCGCCAGGTTGAGCTGTTGCGGATCTGGATGCTGAATGTCGCCATGGTTCTGCGTCAAGAGGCTTGGAGAGAGATGCAGCCTTTGATGCGCTACCACGGAAAGTTCTAGAAACGTGGTGTACCATGGTTGGCGTGCCCACGTTGGAGCAACCAGGATGAGCGTCATCGAGTGTTGCTGTAGCTTTCTTGCCACCAGCGGAATGAGAGGCGCTGGGGGAAAAGCGTACGCAAATCTGCCTGACCAGTTCATCCATATCGCATTCCCTTGCGATTCCGGGTGAGGGAACCTGGCGGCAAAGCTTTGGCATTTTGCGTTTTCCCTTGTGGCAAAGAGGTCTATCTGTGGATGACCCCACCGTTGGAAGTACGGGTGTAGTACTGATGGATGTATCTCCCACTCGTGCATTTGATGGCTGTATCTGCTGAGCAGATCCGCCATCTGATTGTCCTTGCCTGGGAGGTGTTCTGCCATGAGGAAAATGTTCCTCTGAATGGCCCACTTCCACATGCTCTGAGCCAGATGAGACAGCTGTGGCGAGTGAGTACCTCCCTGTTTCTGGATGTAGTACATGGCTGTCATGTTGTCCGTCCGGATCAACACGACTTTGTTGCAGAGATGTACTTTGAAGGACTTGAGCGCCATGAAGATTGCCATCAATTCCAGGTAGTTGATGTGCAACTTCTGTTGCTGAGTTGTCCACAGTCCCTGCACCGTGTAGTGGAGCACATGAGCTCCACACCCTTGGAGAGATGCGTCCGTTGTTAGGATAATCTGTGGCACAGGCTCTTGGAACGGTCGTCCGTTGCAAAGGTTGTGTGGATTTCACCAATGCAGAGAGTTGTATGCCCGACCGGTCACCAACACTAGGTCTGTTAGTTGTCCCTGAGCTTGTGTCCACTGATTTGCCAAGCATTCTTGGAGCGGACGCATATGCAACCTTGCCTGCGGGACTATGAAGATGCAGGAGGCCATCATGCCTATCAACTGCATGAACACTCTCGCTGGTAGTGAGTGTTGCGGTCTGAACCTCTGGATCAGCGACTGAATGTTGTCGATCCTGACCGGGTTTGGCTGAGCCATAGCAGTCAGGGTATTTATTGTCGCGCCCAGATACTGCCGCACATGGGCTTGTTGAAGGTGCGACTTTGGGTAGTTTAGCGAGAACGCCAGACTGTGAAGGAGGAGAATGGTGTGGGACATGTCTGCGGCGCACTTTTGTTCCGACTTCGCCTGAACGAGCCAGTCGTCTAGGTAAGGGTAGACATGTATGCTCTGCCTCCTGAGGTGCGCCGCAACTGTCGCCAGACACTTTGTAAACACTCTGGGGGCAGTGGTGACTCCGAAGGGTAGGACTTTGAACTGATAATGCCTGTTTTGGATGGTGAACCTGAGGTATTTTCTGTGGGATGGGTGGAGTGGTATGTGAAAGTAAGCATCCTTGAGGTCCAAGGTTGTTAGGAAGTCCCCTTGGTTCAGCAGGGGAAGAATCTGCTGCAGTGTAAGCATGTGAAAGTGTTCCGACAGTATATACAGGTTGAGGGGGCGTAGATCCAGAATGGGTCTGAGGGATCCGTCCTTCTTTGGGATAAGGAAGTACAGGGAATAGACCCCTGTGCCTTCCTCCTCCACTGGTACGAGCTCGATTGCGCCTTTTTGCAGCATCACCACTACTTCCTGCTGCAATAAGTGCAAGTGCTCTGCCGACATAGGACGTTGTCTTGGGGGAATGTTGGGTGGAGTGGAGGTCAACTCCAAACAATAACCGTACTTGATAAGCTGTCTTACCCACCTGTCTGTGGTGATGGATGTCCAGACTGGCAGGAACTGCTGGAGTCTCCCCCCCGACAGGTGTTGGATGGTCGGGGGGCAGTGACAGAGAGTCACTGTTTGTTGGCGGCAGAGGAACGGGAGTTGTTGTTTCCTCTGCCTCTGCCTTTGGCACTATTACCTCTGTAACCCCCTCTACCCTGCTTGGGGTACGAGGATTGTGCGCCACCTTTCGTGAATTGTGTTTGTTGACCCAAGTGTCCTCTGGTAACACCGCGTGCACCTGAGCGACGAAAAGTGCTCCCCCTGAATTGTTGAGACTGAAGCGCACCCATGGACTTAGCTGTCTCATTGTCCTCTTTAATTTTCTCGAGGGTGGTGTCAACATCTGGGCCAAACAGTTTGTCAGGATTAACGGGCTGGTTGAGTATTGTTGTTTGAATGTCAGGTTTAAACCCTGATATGCGAAGCCATGCTTGGCGCCTTAACATGACGCTAGTGTTAATCGCCCTAGCCGCTGTATCAGCCACATCAAGTGCACACTTTATTGCAGCGTTTGAAATGAGCTTTCCCTCTTGTATGAGCATTTCTGCTGCCTCCTTAAACTCATCAGGTAGGTGTTGAAGGAGCTGTTCTAGGGTGTCGTAATGCGCCCTATCATATCGTGACAATAGTGCCTGTGTGTTTGATATACGCCAGATATTGGCAGCCTGCGCAGCCACCCTTTTGCCGATGCCTCAAGCACTTTCGACTCCTTGTCTGGGGGAGGAGCTTCACCCGTTGTCTGGGAGTTCGCCCTTTTGCGGGCATTGGCGACCACTAACGAGTCCAGAGGCAACTGTCCCCGAATATATGCAGGGTCCCCAGGTGCTGGTCTGTATTTCTTTTTGATACGTGGGTTCACCACTCTCGCCCTGGTAGGTTCCTTAAAGATCTCTGGGGCATGCTTAAGGACACCTTTTAGCATAGGAAGTGTTTTAACTGTTCTTTCTGAGACAGAGAAAGTGTCAAACAAAAAATCTTCTTCCACGGGGTCAGCATGCATGTCCACATCATGATTCGCAGCTGCCCGCTCTATCAAGGCATTAAATGCCGCTGAATCCTCAGTTGGGGATGTACGTGCACCAAAACCCTGTGGGTCCTGTACCACCAGATGGCCTCCCTGGTCACCAGTGTCGTCATATGAGTCCTGTTGTACATCAGGGTCATTGTCAGCTGGGAAATTGTACTGGTCATCCTGGTTATCGTCCTCTCCCCCTGACTGGTTGGGGGAAGGTGATGGACTCCTCCTTGGTGGATGCTGAATAGGTTCAACAAGGGCAGGAACGTCCTGTGCCGGCCTTTTCTTTTTCAGTGAAATGACATAGGATTCCAATGGTTGGGAAGTGATCTTTCGTTTATAGAGGGTCAATTTCCCGGTTTCGGCATCGATGTAATGCTCAGAGTGTTCTTCTGAGGCTTGGTGTCGATCCAATCGGCCACTTTGTGTCGAAGGTTCTGACGTTTCAGCGATCTTCGGCACCGATTTGGTTGCAAATGCCTTCGGTGCCACCTTCGGCGGCAGAGTGTAGAGAAGCTTGGTTGAAGTCTTCGCAGGTGCGTCCACTGGTTTCGGAGCCGACGGCGTGTGAGTTGTCGACGACGAAGCCTTCTCCCGAATACGTTTGAGGGAGTCAGCGACCTGCTTTGTGAATGAAGCGGAGGGTTTGGTAACCGATGCCCCATGTCCGCCACTATCGGAGGACCTCGGTGTCGACGAGGTGGCCGCCGACGAATCTTCGGCTGCAACGGTCCGTGCCTCCGTTGTAGGCGTAGGGGCCGATGCTGTTGCTTTAGATTTGGTGTCTTTGTGCCGATGCGTAGTGCCTCCGGACTTCGGGTCGTGGTCCTGTGCTGACTTCGCTTCGACCGGCGTTTGCCTGTCGGCGCCGCAGTCGCGTCCAAAGGTTTTTCGACAGCTTGAGTGGACTTTGCCGGCGTAACCGTGCTCGACACGTGATGGACGACCTTCTTCGAGGACGGGTCCTTGGCCACTTTCTGTGGCGCTGTCGACTCGACAGCCTTCTTCGACTTCGGAGGGCCGGAGGGCGACGGAGTCGATGAGGGAGCAGGCTTTGTAATTTTTGATGGGACGTCGGCCATTTTAGGTGTCGTCGAATCCGAAGGTTTCGGTTTCGTTTTCGATGGGACGTCGGCCATCTTTGGTGCCGTCGATTCCGAAGTTTTTGGTTTCGATACGCGCAATGGCGTCTCCGCTGGTGTGTCCGTGGCCGGGCCAGAAGGCGGGGCCGGGGATAGCGGTTCAGGGTCGTGGGTAAGGCCGAGTGGCGATCCCGTGACCTGTGGCTGAATCATGTAACTTTCGGGGCATAGCTCTTCCTCCGAGCTATCTTCCGCGGCCCCATAAACTTCTTCGTCGTCCCCTACCTCCTCGACGTATTCAAGGTCTTGGCTCTGTCCTTCGACGTGTTCTTCGGGATCGGCCTCGACCTCCGTCGACGGTGGTGAAATCTGAAGATGATGGCCTCGGCCTTCTTCTGCGGGGTCGTCGAATATGTCGTCGGGTGCCGGAGACGCTCGCCGGGCCTCGAGGCGCGCCGCGCGCCGGAGCTTGAGCGTTTTCTTTGACCTGAACTTTGAGCAGGCCATGCAGTTGTCCTCGTTGTGGTCCGGCGAGAGGCATTTGTTACAGACTGGATGCACGTCGATATGTGGGTATTTGGACCCACAGACGGGGCAGAACTTGAACGGACTTCGTTCCATGGTAAGATCGTCGGGGTCTTGCTGCGACGAGAGGGCCTCGATGTCCGAAGAGTTACTCGACTCCGCAGAAATCCGACCGAAGAGTCGGATGAAGCTCGAGACCGCACGCGAACAATACCGACGCAGGTACGAAGGCCTTTTGGCCTTAAAGAAGTAAGTTTTTTCGATTCCGACAAGGAGACGTCGAAACCACATCCGACCCAATGGCGGAAAAAAACAATCTGGGGATGGAGTCGAAGCCCATGCGCACTGTAGTCCAGGGGAGAGCCACCTATCTCGTGATACTTCGAAGACTCTTCCAGGACAACAATGTGCAATCATCCGGACCCAACACTAGGCGGCGATCTATGCAATAGATATGAATTTAGCAGCCCACATGCCTCGAACACATATGACAGCAGCAAATTGCGGGTATCTTGACAGGTCAGCTCTCCCCCATTACTTCACTTTCCCCCTCCTTTCACTCACTGCACATCACTTCCACCTCTCCAGGCTCCAGTCTCTGCCCACCTCGCCATCACTGCCATGCTCACCTGTCAATGCCCTATTTGTGTTTCTGCGTACCATTCCTGTCACTGCCTGCTCTCCTCTTACTGCTCATCAGCCGGTATCTCTGAAAGGTTGTCAGTGTTGGGGCAGAGGTTGGGAGACAGGATTTTGAAAACGAAAAACCGGGACTTTTGCAAACATCAACGTAGAACTCCATCATCACCATCATCAAATGCTTTATTCGGTTTAAAATATTAAAATCCATAAAAGTCAAGTACAGATATAAAACCGAACAATACACATACAGAATTATCAAAAAACAATATGCCATTAATCAATATTCATAGAATTCCTTCATCTGACCATGCAATTTTAAAAAACAAGCTATAAATAAACAGATCCGAGTGTTGCTCAGTAATTGTAAAAACAGTAATGTAGGCCTGGCCTGAGTACAATTCCTTCCAACTAAAAGTTGCCTTAAGAAACAGACTCAGCTCGTCATAAAATTGGACAAATTGAGATAAAGTACATATGTCTTGTTTAGAGGTCGAGAAACAGAGACCAGGTGGGCGAGGCGCATTCCTAGACCATCCCTTGGGTACACTAACCAAAAAAAATGTACCAGGTTTAGCTTCTAGCGTGTACTTAAAAAATTATATAAAATATAGGGCTTTAGTGACATAGGAGTCTGTACAAGCACATACAACCTGACAGAGACCTTTGACAGGGCAGATGATTCCATTTCATGGCGCTGATGACCAATGAAGGTGTCCTTCACCCAGTTAAGGCCTCCTTTAACAATACTCTCAGGATTAATAAAGAGGGAAGGGCAGCCTAGTTTAAAAAAGCTCTCCTTAACATATCTATCCATAGTATCCGAAGGCCATAATTCAAACTCAAACAGTCCTTTACAAATAACCTGTTTAGGTCTAGCTCAGGTTTGAGGCAGATGGACAGCCTTAAAATGAGAGGCCTCAACTGGATAGTGTCACACAAAAAACCATGCCGCAGTTCTTCATGAAGGACAAATGTGGAAGAACTCCCAGGGAGCACAAGAAGTCTTTTCAAAAACATTCTCAACGCATAGTAAGTCACTTATCTTGTCGAGCCCCCAGATGTCACAGCCATAATACCATATGGGCACACATTTTGCTTTGTAAATCTCGACCATTGCTCCCACCGACTTATGCCCTGACTTGGCAGTGAAGTCAAAAACCAAAGCGATGCTTCTGGCAAAGACATGCCTCCTATCCTTGATCAAAGGTGACCAGGTAGAGGAAAAATCTAATAAAATACCAAGGTAGGGAAATTGTTTAACTTTGCGGAGTGTACTGCCTTTGAATGAGTGAGTTTTGCATTTGGTATTTTTGGGTCTTTTTGTCATGGTTGCAAATTTGATAGAGTTAATACTCAAATCGAAGGTGCCCATATAATTAATACAAATGTCCAATAAAATTTGAAGACCATGGGCAGTTCTGGAAACTAAAACAGTGTCATCAGCGTATAATAGGGCTGGGGCAGACTGACTACTTAGCAAAGGCAAATTGTGACACCCTGCTACCAGGACTTGTTCCAACTTGTTCACATAAAGAGTGAATAAAAAGGGGTACATAATACAGCCTTGTGTGACTCCACTATTAAGTAAAAAAAATGCTCGGTGTATTCTCACTTATGACCACAACTTACAGAAGCGTTCAGATTGAGGTTCAAGTCACACAAAAAAGGACAATGTTTTTATCAATCCCAAAGTTTAACCACAGTATACTTATTGATTAAAAGATACAGATTGGCGGGGAGGTGTGGCCAAGGTGCTGGAGCGGCCCCCATCAAGCCATAAGTGTGGCAGGGTATGCTCAGACGTGAGTCTCTTGCTCACATTGCCACTGGATTCAAGCAAGCTGGGCTGAAGACGGCTGCAATGCCAGAAACCGGTCCTCGGAAGCTTGTTTCCGGTCCAGGGAAGGCATGGCTTGGCAGTTCGGGCTGGACTGTTCCCATGAGGCACAGGGTCAGACTGATTTGCATATAGCCATGTCTGAACTGGGGTGGCAGAGTGGGCTAAAGAACGGTGATGGATTAAACCCAGATCTTTTGACTGGGTGTGAGTGTTTGATTGGTTCAGATGCTCCGTCCATTCGCACCCCCTTTTGTACCCCCCATCAAGGCTTGGACACTGGAGACCCAGTTGCCGACGTGGGCTGACGCTGACCCTGTACGCTGACTGGGGCTGTGTTGAAACTGCAGCCAAGGGGAGCCGGGAGCGACAACGTGGCGGTCGCCGGCGTAGCCTGGGACTGAGAGGCTGGGCCCCGTCAGCTCCGCTGCTCTGAGCTACGCTTCTACAGGCAGCCACTTACTCGCTTGTCTGCTGGGTGGGGCAGGCAGTAGAGTGGAGCTGATTTATGCTGTGGCAGCCGCATCTACCCGGCTGTGCTGCGAGGGTGGTCTCTTTGCTATCATTGAAAGCCTAGGATCTGTTGCCGGACTGGGGGCCCTTTGAGGGCTTCACCCCCCCTTGGAGGAGAAACAGGGGCACTTGTGGGGCATGTTGACCAAATCTCAGCCCCACTCTTGAGCTGCACTGAAGACCCCCCAGCCAGCCCGGGGAACCCACGCCACCTACATCGGAGCTGCCCTGGTAAGGGATTGGCCACGCCACGTGGAAACTCTATCGAACTGCTATTGAGAAATCATACCGGGCCGCCTGGCTTTGGTTGCCTTGCTGTTGGTCCCGACCCATGCTGAGGGAACACTTGCGGGCACACCAGGCTTGACTTACCTGAGGCGGGCCAACGGGAGAGCTGTGTGACACTTGAAACCTCCTGAGCAACTACCTTGAAGGTGAGACGCGCATCCACTGTCCGCCCTAAATTTCCACATTGGCAATAACCCTAATTATCGAAATGGCAACTGCATTTCCCTTTCATGCTATTGTCTGTTATTATGAAATCAGAAACCAGTGTAAGTAATGTTAGTCCCTTGGATAGGTTTATACTGTGTGCCCACCATTTCATGGTTGCTATCATGGTCGGAGTAATTTGAATGACGCTGTTGAGCGACCGCTGAATCTGTAACCACTGTTTTGTCCAGCTCCTCTTGTAATGGTTGCATGTGAAGGAGGCAATCTGGAATTAGCGAAATGCAAGATGTTATCATTCTGAGGAGAGATTTGTATAGTTGAACTGAAACAAACTTTTTTCTGCGTAATATTTGCGCTAGCTGTTGAATCCTTATCTGTCTTTTTACAAGACGAATGCCATGTCCTGGTTCGTACCTAGAACCCCTCCCAAAAAAGTTAAGGTTGTTGAGGGTGTGAGATAGAATAGCGTTGTGCGGAGTGAGGCTCAGTTCTTTGAAGAGTGTGAGACAGGTTAATGTATCTGTTTTTGCCTTTTGGGATATCTAGGTATGAAAATACCTGCACTCCTTTGTGCCTCAAATGGCAGCCCCTGGAGCTGGACATTTGGTAAATGTGTGGAGAGCTGATTTTAATCTGAAAGGGAGAACCTTGAATTGGTAGTGTTTCCAGCTACCATGAATCGTAGGAACTTGCAATGCTTTGCGTGAATTGGGATATGAAAGTAAGCATCCTGGAGATCTAGTGGTTATATGATCCTGGAGTGGAAACCGATTCCACCTGGGTCTCTGGGACCTCTTCTACTGCTCCTTTTCTTACCATACTTCATATCTCCTGAAGAAGCTGTGGTAGATAGGGTTGAGGTGGTTCTCTAGCGGGGGTATTTGGTGGTTCTGTGATTAATTCCAACGTGTGCCCACCTGAGATGACATCCAGCATCCCTCTGTCTATTATGTGGAACCATTATTCGACATTCAGCCCTCAAGTTCTTTTTGCGAATTGCGGGGAGTAACCGGCATTGTTGTATGGTCACTTTTCTGACAGTGTCTCTCCCCTGGGGAGGTTGTTTACGTCTGAGTTCCTGCTTGTAGGCAACTGTAGGCTGCTGTCTGTATTGCAGCTGGGAATATTGAGAGCGATACTGGCTTTGAAAGGGCTGATATTGTTGACTGTATGGCTGAAAACCTCCTCTGTAGGAGTATGATCCTCTGCTCCTAGCTCATCAAACAGGCTGGCTGCTTATCTGCAGTGTCCCAAAGGATTTTGCCGTATCAGTGTCGATTTTCATGGTTTGGAGATATTTCTACCACACAATCAATTATTTCCGTGTAGGTTCTTTCTCTTGACTGCAGAATTTTTCTGGCTTTGCCTTTTGCACCTTCTGACAAGAGATCAATGTATACAGCGATGTTAGACCATATATGCTCGTCAAAACATATTATTTCTAGGGAGTAAGCTGCTCTCACAATAGATGCTGCCATGGTAGAGAAGCATTTTTCTATATTATCCAGCCTACGTCCGTCTCGGTCTTATCGTATCGTAATAGGGGTGGACGGATTCATAGAGTGACGCTGGTCTGCTTGCGTTATAACCAAATCCGGTTTGGGATGAATGATCAAACATGCCGATGAATCGCCCAGTGCTTTTTATTTTTTATACAGCCGAGGCAGCACTGCAGACACAGTCACTGGATTTTTCATAGCCTTGAGGTCTTCCTCCCATTTAAAGTCCACAATAAGGATGACCCTGATTGTTTTTTTTTCATTGGCTCTTTAAAATCGTAGAGGAAACAGTCTGATTGTTTTGTTGTTAGAGGGAGCTGAAACCTTTTACTTGTCCTTTCCATAAGGTTGTGGAAGCCACAGATGTTGTCTGGAAGGGAATCTGCTGGTGGTGGCCTAGGCGAAGATGGCGCTGGGATCAGATAGTCATCCCACTTATTGGAAACAGAAGAAGTGTCTCTGATCGTGCCTTCTTATTTGTCCTCATCGGAGGACGGTGAGTCATCCGCTGGCTGTTCAGTCAATGTACTAGCCAGTGTTGGTAATGCATAATGGGGTCACCGGTGCTGTTGATACTTGTAGTGAGCGCAAGACTAGTGTCTGGATTTGTGGTGAACACACTGGTCTTGGTGCTTGTGGTGGAGGAGCAGCTCTGCAGACCTCTTTTAATAGTCTTGTAGCATATGATGGAGATTATTGACCAAGGTCAGGGGCATCTGAACTGACTCTTCATGCTATTCCTGTCGACCATAACTAGAGTACTCATCATCATATTGCTGAGTTTGCTCCCCTGGAGTATAATAATGCTCCCCATAACATTAATTGTCGTCTACTTCCCATTTAATTCAGAGGGACTATGCGCTACCCCAAAGGGGCACTCATCCTCTGATTCATCGTAGTCTAGGAGATGGGAAGGTGGGAAAGGCGAAACCTTGCTTGGCAATGTATGAGCTGGGAATATAGGTTCTGTAAAGGATCTTTCTTTTACAGAAATGAATGATAATGGCATCAATGGTGTTTTTGAGATCTTCAATGGAGGTGCTGTCGCCAATGAGGATCTCGTCGGCATTGTTGTCGTCGTCGACGGAGCTTTCGCCAGCATTGTTGTCAACAGGGCTCTCGACGACGGGATTACCATTGCTGACCTTGTCAATGTAGCCGTCGGTGACAGTACAGTCATCAACAGTGCTTTTGTCTACATTTTCTATGAGGTCTTTCTGGTCGACAGTTTTGTCGTCGAGAGAATTCTCATAGTTTTTATCGTCGTTTAGGCTTTCTGTGACCACGAGATAATCATCGGTGATGGCGCGGACGAATAACTCAGCAAGGACCACAAGCCTACACACCTGCTCAAGTGCCTGTATAACCTCACTGGGTGATTTGTGTGCTCTACATATTGACATAACGTAACATAGAAAAACAAGTTACCTTTTCGGGAGCAGCAAAACAATAACCATGCAGAGCACACACAGTTGCCATATTTATGTTTCTTAGTTTAACTACATTAAAAGAAAAAATAGTGTAAATGGGAGCTCCCTAAATATCATCTCACTATCCGCACCAAAGATTAATATTTAAAACCTACCACTTCATCTTCAAATCCACCAGCCAATACAAGGGAGTATGCACCATCATTGCTGCGTCCATGGATTCCACCAACATGGGGTCTGTGAACTCCTGCTTCGCTCACCTTTAGAAAAAGAACAAACATTATTGCTATTAATTTTAAACTTTCCAGACATTAAAATGATCTTAAGGAAAATAACTGGCTTCACTGCTATCTGCCCAATGCAGTTATCACTTTGAAATTAAAGCAACAGAATTATTAAAAAGGTTTGGGCATCCATTGAGCTTAGAAACAGAAACGTGTAGGAAGATCTCAAAAACCATAAAGAAGAGTATTAAATTCCCCTACATGTGTCAGACTCTTGTAGAAGAAATTCTGTTTTAAAAAGGTGGATGAGTGTCATGTGGTAGTATCCATGAGAAGCTGCATTGAATAATTGTAATCCCTGCAATGCATAAAAAGAGGAACAATGAGCTTTCACTGACAACATACGGACATAGGACGAACACCTCTATTCCCTTAACAGCAAAGTGTACCATACACACACGCCAACACACTAACACAAAACACACCCACCCACACTCTCTCTCTCTCTCTCTCTCCCTCTCTCCACCTGATCCATAATATATTCCAGTTGAAAAAGGGAAGTCATGACTAAAAGATGTTTTGCATCTCTTAAAATGTTCTTGCAATCTTTTGGCAGATTTAAGTGGCTATAATGTTTCTGTTCAAACTGAATACTTCTGAGCTCAAAGACCTAAGCGGGGGTGAAGAAGTGGGTCTAGTAGCAGAGATAACAGATTTAGGCTCCTTTTTGGCTCTTGTACATGTGGAAGTGTTCCATTAATCACCTATACCTTGATCATTTAGGGGCAATTAGAAATATGTTTAAGCTGACATGTCTTCATGATTTGTACTGATGTGATAAATGGCTTGGTGGAAAAGCACCAAGATATTCACCTACAGTTGATCAAAAGGTTATTTGCTAAAATATGGCATTTTTTAAGGTGGCACGGAGAGCTATTTGTTGCAAGTCAAAGTACAAAAATACTTTTTTTGGGAACCTCATCAACTAAGACACACTTTTCATACTCTTGCAATATTCTACTGAGCATATCTGCTTCAATATTTAATACACCTAGCAGGTTTATTGCTTTTGTTAGGTGGGTCCTGGTTCTTCTGAGGTCAGGACTTTTGACTTTGTTCCCCTGTCTGTTCAGACAGAATTGTGGTAGTAATGTCTGATTGAATCAGCATTGAATGACAGGAAGAAGGAGACCATGGCTGGATTAGCAGCCGTGATCTCCAGAAGATGAATGTGGTATCACAATTCTTGTTGGTATCCTTTACTTTGAACATTTAGGGTGAACATTTAGCACTACGCTCTGTAAGGAAGGCATCTGTCACAATTGCCTGCGAGGGCAATTGTTGATACAATGGTATTTCCACCAAGAGGTTGACTGAAAAACACCGTCTAGGTAAAAGACTGTGGAGTAGTTAAGGACAGAGTGAAACTGCCCTCTAAGCTGCCTTTGAAATGTTTCCTTTGATCTTTTTGGCTCTGTGGAAGTGGTCGCATGTTGCAGAATGCATCTGGTTCAATGAACATGCAAATTGCCATGCAGTCCACTCACCAAGAGATTAGATAAGCAGTGAGGCCCTTCTGGATAGATAACAGTTTTTCCGCCAAAGAAAACACTTTTGCTTTTTGTCTAATGACTGCAGCTCCCATGCAATGAAAGCTGTGGCGCTTCATGAGCAAACAAACACATTTTTATGGAAACGTGTTCCTGACTATACCTATTCAGTGACAGCCACTGGGTAATATGTATATACACACACACCGACAGCAAGAATGTGCTATGATCTGGGTCGAACACACACACACACACACACAAACACAAACACACAAAAACACACACAAAAACACACACAAAAACACACACAAAAACACACACACACACACACACAAAAACACACACAAAAACACACACAAAAACACACACAAAAACACACACACACACACAAAAACACACACACACACACACACACACACACACACACACACAAACCACACACACAACCACACACACAACCACACACACAACCACACACACAACCACACACACAACCACACACACAACCACACACACAACCACACACACACACACACACCTTTATTTATTTATTTTAACTTTTTCAGATTTATATCGTTACAGTTACAAAACACCCCCCCCCCCAATTGGCATCAGAACAACACATATACACATCGACAGTCTCATTAAGGCACTTTTGTTGG
Organism: Lissotriton helveticus; assembly: GCF_964261635.1. NCBI lineage: Eukaryota > Metazoa > Chordata > Amphibia > Caudata > Salamandridae > Lissotriton > Lissotriton helveticus. The sequence continues at coordinate 1,065,584,909 of NC_136059.1, forward strand.
ATATAGGCTTCACCGAGATACACGTAAACCCATGAGGCATAGCAGAATAACAGACATATACAACGGTATAATTGTGAGTAAATAACTAGACCCTGCACTATACTAGCTATAACTTAGGAGACTCCCCCGGTCTCTTCATCTGTTCCCGATCCCTGCGGCGAGAATAACTCACCACTCGTCCCTTCTGAATCACTGTGGGAAGTGTGCCCCCTTACTCCCAAGGGGGCACACTTACGCCAGGCAAGTAGGTCCTCTTGTAATTTATCATCTCTCCTGCTGCACTGCATATGTGTTTCTTCGGCTAGGGACCATTCTCTCACGGCCCTGAGCCATGTGGGTATCTCTGGGGCCCTCTGTCCCATCCAAGTGATAGCCACCCTGCGTCTGGCCAGCACCAAACATCAATTGCAATAATCTATAGGACAGCTTTCGTTTCTTTGGCCTAGGGACCAGCGCCAGCAAACAGTACAAAGGTGTCAGTGTGATGCAGAGGCCCGTAGTGGCAGATATGTGATCTACAATGCTCGCCCAAAAGCACTGGATTAGCGGGCAGTCCCAAGCCAAATGCAGGAACCCCGCCCCCTCTACGCTACATCTGGCATAATTACCCCCCTGTCTGTGGAATAACGCTTCAGTAAGATCGGAGTAAGGTAGGTGCGGTGTAGAAAATTAAAATGTATTAATTTAAAACGTGCATTACAAGATACCTTCTGTGTTAGAGCCCCTATGCGCTTACGCTGCCCCTGGTCCAGTGGTGTACCCAAATCTGCTTCCCAGGCCGCCCAAGCCGGTGGCACCGGCGGGGCCGAGTCCCGTCGCATGGCTGCATATAGTAGGGAAATAAGTCTGCATCCACTGCCACAGGACAGAAGAATATTCAAGGTGTGAGTCATTGGGGGCGCCTCCGGATACTGAGCCCAAAGTGACCGCACTACATCGCGCAGATCCAGATAATGCAGATACTGCCCTCTACCAAGGCCGCAGGCCTCCTCTGCTTGTTCATAAGTTAGAAAGGTCTCGATGGGGTATAGGTCGGCCAGGGATTCGCAGCCCCCCTCTCGCCAGGCCCGGAAGGACATATGTTGTTCCATTGTCACCATGGGCGCCAGGATCCAAATCGGCAGGTTCCTGTGGAAGGGCGCTGTGCGCAAAACTTTCTCTATGAATCGGTGCCAAACGCTTGCCGTGTGCCTTACGACGTAGAGCAAAGTCTCACTCGCCCCTCTGCCCCGCATCAAGGTCACCCGTAGATCCTGTACCGTTGCTCTACCCGCCAATAGTTGTATCTCCCAAGCATCTGCATCCGCAAACCATCTGGCAGCCGGTTGCAGCTGCGCCGCATAATAATATGTCAAAGCGCGGGGCCTCTAGGCCTCCCTCCTCGTAGGAGCGCACTGCTGTACGAAGAGCTACTCTACTGCGCCGGTCCGCCCAGAGTAGAGACGTAAGTAGCATGTTCAGGGTCCGAAATATCCTAGGGGGAAGAGAACATAGCGTATTTTGAAGGATGTAAAGTGTCCTAGGCAGCATTACTATCTTGGCGACGGCCAGCCGACCCATGAGAGATAGCGGCAGGGTGTTCCAGAAGGACACTGATTGCTGCAGGGACTTAATCACCCGATCAATATTGCAGGCCAGTGATTGCGCTACCGTTGAGGCCACTTGAATACCCAAATAGCGAAAGCTATCCCTTTCCCATCGCAGCCCGAGCTCCGGCAAGTCCTCCTGGGGCACCAACTCAAGCCCCGACAACGGATAAATCAGGGATTTGTGTCTATTGAGTCTCAGTCCAGACTCATCGCCGAACCTATCTAGCTGATATAGCAATACTGGAAGCGCCTCTCTTGGGGCTCTCAGATTAAACAAGGCATCATCTGCATATAGTGAGATAATATTACATGTATCTCCCACCCGTATGCCCCACTGCGACAACTCAGAGCGGATCAGAACGGCAAAAGGCTCTATAGTCATGGCAAAGAGTAGTGGTGAGAGGAGACACCCCTGCCGTTCCAAGACGTACCCTAGCCCGGGGGGATTTATATAGAACGGATCCAATGGCAAAAATTGGGGCCCAAACCCAACACTCGGAGGACCTCTTGCAAATATACCCAGTCAACCGTATCAAACGCCTTGGCGAGGTCAACGGATACCAGCACAGTCTGTTCTTCTGACCCCTGGCCCTTGTGGGTGATGTGATTCAAGCGCCGTAGGTTCATGGGCGGTGTTACGCCCAGGAATAAAGCCGCATTGGTCCGGATTGACCAAGTGCGCCGTATGCGGCGCCAGACGGGTGGCCAATAGCTTGGTCAAAATTTTCACATCTGTATTGATCATAGTGATCGGGCGATACGAGGAAGGGTCGAGTTTATCCGCCCCCGGTTTAAGGATCATGCAAATTTCCCCACTTGCCATGCTCTGTGGGATAGACCCATTCTCAAACGCTTCGACAAAGACCTGTAAGAGGAGACGAGACAATGTCGCCGAACTCGTGATAAAATTCCGGTGGGAATCCATCACTCCCCGGCGACTTTGCGGGTGGCAGGCGAGCCAGAGCTGCCCGCACCTCACCCAACGTTAGTGCCCGATCTAGGCCCTCTGGTCCGCCGCGGAAAGGGACAGCAGGGTCAGTCCCTGTAAATAAGGGAGATAAGAAGCAACAAAACCCGTTTCTAAAGTTCACGGGCACTATCTCCAACCAATCCATACCTTTTCTGGACCTCTCTATATCACTGGAACCAACCACTATCAGTACCACTCTGTACAAAAAGGATACTGACAGGAACAGTCTATTGCCCTACACCAGTCACCATACTAGATCCCTTAGGGACAATTTACCTTTCGGCCAATTTCTCAGTCTTCGGAGAAATTGCAGCTCGACTACTGATTATAAACAGCAAGCACAATCCTTACAGACCAAGCTCCGGGCTCGGGGTTATCCCACTCATCTTTTGAAAACCTCCACTAAGAGAGCCCTTAACAACAACAGGGAGGCTCTGCTCGAAATACACCCCAAGGAGCCAGAGGACACGATTGTTTGCTTGACCTCATTCACGAAACATTCCTCGTTCATCAAAAAAATAATCACCTCACATTGGGACCTTCTCAACTCTGCTGGGATGGAACTACCACGCCCTCGCTTTGCTTTTAAGAGGACGGCAAATCTGAAGGACACGCTGATCCACACCCGTCCTAAGAAAACCAACACCCAGATTGCCAATACTCTCTGGGACCTTCCTCCAGTAACTGGACACTATCGCTGTGGGTCCTGCGTTGTCTGCCCTCAGACCATCCAAGGCAAGACCATTGTACTTCCAGGCGACTTCACATGGATAATGAACAAACATACCAACTGTAACAGTTCCAAGTGTATTTATGTGTTGATCTGCCCCTGCGATCTGTTATACATTGGGATGACCATGCGCCCAGTTAAACAACGTATAATGGAACACAACAGCAACATTCGGTGTCAAAAATCACACACCAGACTGTATGAACATTGCAAAATAAATCATCATCGCCCAGAAAATATCAGGTGGGCAGTCCTAGAGTGTGTACCTAACTTCAACCAACAAGCCCTCTTCCGACTCGAACAAAGATGGGTACATCGATTACAGTGCGAGGAACGGGGACTGAACGATGGGGTGCCCTGGACTGCCCTCGCCAGATAGTCATGATTCTGGACTCCTTTGTCCATCCCTAAATGATTACTAAGATGACAAATCAGCTTTATTTGCACGTTCCAAAATGGCCCCCGCATTGAAGTGCATCCTACTCGCCGCTTTGAGCTAACCCCTTCTTACTTTTTACTTTTGCATGCCGGGGCTTAGCAACCTGAGGGACACGCCCCCCCGCCTGGTGCGCGCTCAATTTCTCCTTAACTACAGTGGAGATTGCCGGGCTACCTTGCCGGCTGTCCTTACTTCGTGTTACCGTGGGACGGGTAGGTGCTGAGATGCCTGCCTTCAGCGACGCTTGAGGTAAGGTGTTGAGCCATTTTTTACAATCCGCGCGCTCTTTGCCAGACGCCCGGATAGTCACTACCCAGCGGATCCCCTTCACGTGGGGCTCTGCGTGAAGGTGTTTACCGTTCTCAATAACCCCGCGGGATGCCTTACTTTCCCTATAGGAACCCCTCACTCGCTGCTGGCCCCACCTGGACAGCTCGTGAGGCCTTCGGGAACAACCATAACGGGTAAGCGCATCGTCGATATTGACATTGCTCGCGCCCACGCGCATATGTCAATCAGGGCACTTTCCTTGTATTGTTATGTTTTGTTTTTTTTTTACTTCCTGCCGGTGACCGCGACCACCACGCTAGCACCGATCCCACGCAGATAACAGAGTGTCAAACTACATATGAGCTACTTTAATTTTATCTGTTTGTTTATATTTTGCGGTTTCTTTTGGATTGTACGGCTAAATTCTTTAGTCTACACATATATATTTATAGCTTTTAACAAATACACGGGCCCCCCATACCAGCTAACTGTGTTAGGGCGCAACATTACCAATGGCCCGGTATATTGGTGTCACACCGGACTCGGCAAGCTGCATAGTGTTGAGTCACGCCCTTTGCACCAAGATGCATGCTTAAAAACTTACAGCATGACTGCCCACATACAGAGCGAGCTCAACTGCGCGCACTGTTTTGATCAATCACTTCTCTCTCACAGTACCATTGAATCTGTTATGGCACAGCGGTTGTATTCACGGGACACGCACTATCAAGTCACCTTGAACACAGGCACCTTCTGATGTAAATTGTTAATACCGCACTTTAACATCATGTATGTCTGTTTATTTAATTTTTTTCAGTTTCCAGTAGGTACCTCGCCTGGAACCATTTCAGTACGATACCACCCAGGTCGTATATGGGGGTCTTCTCAATTCAGAGGATACCCAGCAATCATATGAGCACTAAGGTCCTGACGAATTGCCCTTACGGCAAGAAACATGTCGACCATATTCACATGAAGGGTTGAATAAGGATTGGTCCCATTGCCTATCACTCCTTAATACCCCTTATTTTTAATAAAGCAGCGAGCCTGATCATTAAATTCATTCCCAATGGACTCGACTGACTTTTTTTTAAATCCCACACACACACCCCTATGCTCACTATTGCACTCTTTAGGCCCCTCTCACACACACACACCCGCTGGCTTGGAATAAAAGATCTCCATCAAAGTGCAGCCCCCCTGGGCTGCCCGACGGGCATTGCACCGCCAGCCTGCCGTAGGAGCAGGATACCGATGATGACGCTGGACGGCCACCGATTGGGACAACAGGTGTTGTCCTGTCGGTAACCTGTGTGAGGTATCCTTATATTCTGAAAAGGGTCTACACCATGCACTTGTCCCGCCACTACAATTGAGAGAGAAAATTGACCGAGCTATATCACTAGCTCCCACTGGGGAACTCTGTACAACACTCTTTGTTTGCTGCTGCTTAGGACGAGTACATTGGACCCCACTAAACAACCGTCCACTTTTATTCCCCTTGTTTGATACCAAATTTCCCCACTTGCCATGCTCTGTGGGATAGACCCATTCTCAAACGCTTCGACAAAGACCTGTAAGAGGAGACGAGACAATGTGACGCCGAACTCGTGATAAAATTCCGGTGGGAATCCATCACTCCCCGGCGACTTTGCGGGTGGCAGGCGAGCCAGAGCTGCCCGCACCTCACCCAACGTTAGTGCCCGATCTAGGCCCTCTGGTCCGCCGCGGAAAGGGACAGCAGGGTCAGTCCCTGTAAATAAGGGAGATAAGAAGCTTCGGATATGTCTGGGTCTGCAGTGTATACCTGTTGAAGGTGGGATCTGAGGACTTCGAGGATGGCACGCTCCGAATGTCCCATGTCCCCATGTTAAGTCTCGCAAAGCTACAATACGTTCCGGGGTCTGCTCTTTCCGAAGGATCCAAGCCAAAAGCCGCCGGACTTGTCCCCCTCCCTATGTAGACGCTGCCTATATTGGCCTAGGGTATTCTTGTCGAGTCCGTCAAGAATGTCATGCACCCGAACTTGGGCAGACTGCTCCTCCTCCCTCTGCAGGTAGTCAGGAGACGCCGCGGCCTGGACACTTAAAAGAGCATCCTCCACCGTCTGGAGATCCTCTAGAAGCTGCTTCCGGACTCCATAAATGAGTCCCATACAGGCTCCCCTCACCACCGCCTTTAGGGCCTCCCATTTGTGGCTAGCAAGAGGTCCCCCGCCTCCCAATTAAGGTCCACATAGTCCCCGATAGCCGTCTCTACATGCGCCATGCCTACCTGGTCATGGAGGATATCCACCGGAAGTCTCCAAGTCCGAGGGCGGGAAACCGGGGTTCCCCATCGTACCATGCATGACACGGGGGAATGATAAGATAAAAAGTGAGCCTGGTGTGTAACCTCTATGGACATATTAAGCTTGGCATTTGCAACCAAGACCCTATCAAGGCGACTATATGTGTTATACGTGGGAGGAAAAACAGGTATAAACCTGCTTCGTCGGGTTTGTCTGACGCCAAATATCCACCGCGCCTACATTCTCCATGACCTCCTTAAGCTGGGCAGTCATACGGGGTTGTGTACCCTCCAGCGGCTGGGGACTATCAAGGACAGGATCAAGAACACAATTGAAATCCTCCATCCAAAGGACTGGGGCCCCCAAATCATGAGTCAGGACGTCCTGGAGAGCCCGAAAAAAGATCGGGTCATCCACGTTAGGTGCATATGTATTCAAAATGATGTTCCTACCATCTACTTTTGCCCCGAGAAGCAGGTATCTGCCATGTATGTCCACCTCTACATATTGGACTGCAAACGGGACCCCAGGCGCCACCCAAATCAACACCCCTCTAGCATACGTGGAAAAGGAGGAGTGGAATACCTGACCCCGCCACTTTTTTCCCAATTTATGTGCTCCCTCAGATGTAAGATGGGTCTCCTGGAGGCATGGAATTGAGACCCAGTGTCTACGAAGAAAAGAAAGGACTCTATACCTTTTAGTGGATGTGCCTAGTCCTCTCACATTCCAGCTCATAAACTTGTACCCCATGTTCGATGATGTAGCCCGCCTCCCCACAGAACGCTACCCCCGGTGTCCCTCCAACCCCGTGCCCGAAGTGTAATACATGCGATGCCCAAAACATTCCCCTTCAACAACCCCTGCCAGACTCTCCCCCCACCCGTGAGCAATATACTTGCAACAACACAACTTGCCGATATGCCCTTCCCATGCTGGTGCCAGGACGTGCACAGCCACCCCATTCGCCCAACAGGGCTAAACCTCCCAACAGATAAAAGGAAACTCTCCACCCCCCGCCCAGCTCCCAGCAAGGCCCGCTATCAGATCATGATTACAGGGCTCGGGCCATTACAGTGAAGGATTCCACAGTGTGTCCAGTCCTTCGCTCTTCAACAAGCAACAACGTCCCCTGAAACATTAGAGTGAGTGTAGTCTCCCTTTAGGTAAAGGGGCCCAGCGCTACCGGCCAGAAGGCCCGAAATCCAGCAAACCATACAGGACCACATCCGCTCCTCATGAGAGGGCCCCCGATGTCTGACCCTGAGCCCCTGACGTCTCTGGAATCGTAGCACTGGTAGGTAAAATAATATCCGTGGTGGGCTGCAGTGTATCTGGAACCAGTACCTCTCCCGGCGGGAGGAGTCCTTGACGTCGTCGGCAAGATTTCAGGCCCCGTCAGATCCAAGCAGAGGGCACCATCCTCGCCCACCGTGACTCGCCGTCTCTCCTCTCGCTCAGCTGTGTCCGATCGATGTCGTCACCTGCCAGTGCGTCTCCTCTGCGGTCGTGTCCCCCATGTGCTTCGGTTTCCTCCCCGCTCTCCTGGAGGAAGGGCACCCCCCCTGATCTCAAGCCACTCCCAGACTTCCTCTGGGGCCTCGAAGAAATGCGCCTTCCCCTGGGAAATAACCTTAAGCTTAGCCGGGTAGAGCAGCATATACTGCAGGTTTAACTCCCGGAGCTTCTGTTTAACTGTCAGGAAGGACTTCCGCTGTTCTTGGACCAGTTGGGTGTAATCCGGAAAGATGGAGACATTTGCATTCTCAAATGTTAAATCCGCAGTTTCCCTTGCCGCTCTAAGGATGCAGTCCCTGTCTCGATAGTTAAGGATAATGGCAATGAGGGCCCGTGGTGGAGCTCTGGGTCTTGGTGGCAGCACCAACGCCCTATGGACCCCGTTCAATCAAAAAGACTTCCGACAGACCCACAGGGCACAGTGTAGTACAAATCCATTGCTCCAGGAAGCGTTCTGCGTTGCCTGCCTCTGCTTGTTCCGGAATACCAAGAACCCTGATGTTACTGCGGCGTGCTCTTCCTTCCGCATCCTCCGCTCTCCGCTCCAGTGCCCCCGTCGTGGCCGTAAGGTGTGAGACTGTTTTTTTAAGGGACGCCACTTCTCCTTGCAACTGGACAATATTCCCCTCCGCATCAGAAACCTTGTTGGGCACTTTCCGCAGGTCTGTCCGTAATAAATTCACGTCAATGGATACCGTTTCAATTTGGCGCTCCAGGACAGAATGGGACCCCTGAATCGCCTTTAACATCTCCGCCCGGGAGGGCTCTCCAGTATCCGCATCCCCCTCGTCCTGCCCCGATTGGCGCGTGACCCTCTGCGAGGGGAGCCTCTGGGTAGTATATTGTGTTACAGTGTTTGGCTGCGAGGCCCGGGCATTTTATCTTTACGCATTTCAGACATCAAACTGAGTCACCCCAGGACCCCTAGCTGGCAATCTCCTAGCAGTCCCACGCCGAGGCTTGCGTGGATGAAGGTGACGTACAATCTATTCTCCAGTCACTGACTCACACTCTGTAATGCCAGAAACCGGTCCTCGGAAGCTTGTTTCCGGTCCAGGGAAGGCATGGCTTGGCAGTTCTAACTGGACTGTTCCCATGAGGCACAAGGTCAGACTGATTTGCATATAGCCATGTCTGAACTGGGGTGGCAGAGTGGGCTAAAGAACGGTGATGGATCAAACCCAGATCTTTTGACTGGGTGTGAGTGTTTGATTGGTTCAGATGCTGCGTCCATCACCACCCCCTTTTGTACCACTGACTCACACTCTGTCCACAACAACTCACCACGGCGTTCCTCTCAGGTTGCATGGGCCCTTCTCGGAGTGTATCCTGTGTCGGAGCCCAATATCGACGCCACGTCAGGGACCAGATCCAGCGTACTCCGGGAGGTCTCACAGGCAGGTAGGAGCCTCGGCCACTGCCCAGGCCGGGCACGTCAGGTCCGTCCACTAATATCAGGGCCACCGACTTCCCCGCATCCCACACCCGCGGGCGCGCGATCGAAAGAGTCCCTATAATGCAGGCCACGAGGGCAGACACTCACACCTCTACAAGGGCTCTTCAGGAGACACGTTGTAGCCCAGCTTCAGTCCCCCGGGCCCGAACCGGCAGCCTCAATCCCAATGTCCGCCAGCAGGATAATTCCACACCGAAAGCGCGTCAGCCTGCGAGGACCCAGCGGACCCCCCGGTGGTCCTCAGATGTCCGCAGGTGCCCTTTCACCGACTCCGCAGGCCTCCCGGACAATCTCCTATTGCACCCGGCACCCAGGTCCTTTGCCGCCTCTACAGCACCAGTAGTAGTCCCAGTCCAGGCCGCCCGGAATGCCGACCAGCAGCAGAACGCAGCAGGACACACAGGATGACAGCCCCCAGGGTGCTCCCGATCGCTGCTCCGCCGCGCAGGAGGGCCAGAGGGTGCAGCCACCGCCAGTCCACTAGGCTCACCTGCCGCGGCACTCGGCCTCGTCCCCGGGCCCCCTGCAGAGCTCAAAAGCAGATGGGGAATCCCCGATTGCAGCGGGCGCCTCCCAAGTTGGATACTCCTTCAAGGGCAGGACCGCGGGGCAAGGAGTCCGCACCCCGGCTCCGCAAAGGCCAGTGCAGGCACTATCCTCGGCTCCCTCAGGGTTGGCCAACCGGGGCAGGCTTCACTTCTCACACAGGGGCCCCAGCAGGCAGTGGGCCCGCATCATTGTCGAAGGCCCCCACGCCCCTGGAGGTCCCGATCACAGTGGGCTCACCGGCGGCAGATCGCCTCCCTCTTGTGGGGATAGGCGGCTGACCCCGGCCTCTCGATTTATTCAGGCCCAGCCTCCGCACGTCCCGGGCTGCCGCCTCCGCCTCCCGGTCTGTATTCAACCCTAACTTGGGTCAGGATGGGCCTCCGACAGTCCAGGCTTGTGGATACTTTTATTCCTTCCCTGGCATTCAATCAGTGCTCCGTCGCTGTAGCGCAGGAGGGCCAGCGGGCGCTCCCACCGCCCATTCACCGGGCTCACCCGCCGCAGAGGAGTATCCCCACATTACACGCAGGACATCTCCGAATCACCATTTTAACAGTACCAGCCTCAATGACCTATTAAATTCATTAAGTTCATACGGCCAGGTACTTTTTAATTCACTCCCCTCATCCACCCCTGACCCTTCCTCTCACTACCTATGCACCACACGTAGTACTGCAATAACAGTGCTCCAGCGTAGTCGCCAGTCGTAACACGCCCCCGTCCCACAGCGGGGCAGGAAGACCCCTATGATAAAGCATGACACCAAGGGCCCTTCTGATAGATACATCTGCCTTGTGGATTCTTCACCTTGTGAATATCCCCCTTGCGTCAGCAACGTTCGGAAAATTATTCGTAGCACGCCGGCGTGGACGACGTCATAGGAATGCGGCATCGCGCGCGACTCCGTCTGACGTCACCGACCCCTTATTAGGCCTACGTCGGCGTGATTCGACGGTTTTAGGGATCTTCTGTGGTTACAGATAGAGACTTTGTTGCTTTTTGTCTGTTACTGTTTCTGTTCTTCGTCGATGATGTCGTCGAAGAAGACGGGTTTCAAGCAGTGTGGCTCGTGTGCCCGGATGATGTCGATTACTGATCCACATGGTGATTGCTTGTGGTGTTTAGGTTCGGATCATGACGTCAAGGGCTGTCGATCCTGCTCTAAGATGAATCCGAAGGCTCTGCGAGAGCGGGAGGCTAAACTTCTGATAGCCAAGATTAAAGGTAAAGAAGCCAATAGATCTTCGAGATCAAGATCAAGATGCTCCAGATCGAGGCCGAAGTAGAAGTCGCGACCGAGGTCGCAATCGAAGTCACGATCGAGGTCGTGATCGAGGTCGAGGGCCAGATCGGAGTCGGCGTCTAAGTCGGCTTCTGGGCATGCTTCGGGTTCCTCGAAGAGAAAACATAAGAGGAAGAAGCATAGTTCTCGCCATCATTCGGGGTCATCGGACTCGAAGAAGAGGTCTTCTCGGAAACATCACAAAGACTTTGTGTCTCCGTCTCCTGCTGGTGGAGCCACGCCGATACGGTCTCGAGAGCATACACCGGAACCGGAGTTGGATCCGAATCCGGCTTCGGGCCAGTCTTCGGAGCATGAGGAGGTCGTGGAGATTCCACAGTCACCGACTCCGGAGGATGACCTGGAGGGTCAAAGGGGTCAGGAGGAGCCGAATCCGGAGCAGCCTCCTGCGGAGCCGTCAATGGGTTCATACCCTTCCTTTCCTGGTCCTGGTCAGGACCCTTCGCATTTCCTAAATGCTATGTTTGGAGTATATGCGAGGGCAATGTACCCCACTGGAGCACCTGCTGGTCGCATGGGTCCTTTGTCTTTTAACTTGGGTGTCCCCCAAGCTTATGCACCGGCGCCTTTTCTGCCGACTCCATATCCTTCTTGGCTAGGAACGGCGCCGCCGAGGTCATCGACTCCGGGCACGGCTTCGCCGGCTCCGGAGCGACCTCAAAGTTTGGATAGGGGCACGACGCCGGTTCCTGTTTCTCTGCCTCCTGTTGTTACAGCTCCTCGTTCGACGCCGGCTCCGACTCCGTCGGAGTCGTTACTGGATCCGTCGACTTCGATCTGTCTTGAGTGGTCGAGGCGTAGAGCTCAGCGTCTCTTGGAGGAGAAGGAGTATGGGGAACCTGAAGTGGAAGAAGGCGAGCTTCAGGAGCATGAGGATTGCTTTGAGGATCTGCATAGTGCAAGCAGTCTTGAACTTTCTCCAGAATGGGGGTTGCCTGTGGTTTCGGATGCACCCTCTCGGGATGTGATGCCATACCATATGGTAATCAGAAAGGCTGCTGAGTTGCTGAACTTGACTTTGCCAACAGTGGAGTTCAAATCTAATATCCTTACGGAAGTCTTACATTCGCCTTCTTCAGTCATTGAGCCGACTCTGCCATTCACTGAGGCTCTGACCGAACCGATTTTAGAGGTCTGGAAAAAGCCTTTGTCTGCACCTGCGGTGTCTAGATCGGTGGCGAGGCGTTATAGGGTGGCTCCTGGAGACCCTGAGTTCTTGTCATCTCACCCTTCGCCGGAGAGTCTGGTGGTGCAGGCCGCTTGTGCGAACAGATCGGCAGGCTCTTTTCCCCAGGTTCCTGGAGATATAGGGCCAGATGTAGGTAAGTTCCATTTACCGATTCTTAAATACCGAATTTTACCGATTCGGTATTTCAGAATCGGTAAATGGTATGTAGGAAAAAATTCGGTAAAAAATACCGAATCAGTAAGATTCGGTATTTACAGAATCGGAAATTACCGATATCGGTAATTACCGATTCGGTAAATGCCGATTCGGTAATTATCGAATCAGTAAAATTCCTCCTACATCTCAAAAGGCTTTTACCGGTCGGTAACGTCCGAATTCGTCCGTTACCGACCGGTAAAAGCCTACCTACATCTGGCCCAAAGACTCCAAGAAGTTGGATCAAGCTGCTAAAAAGGTTTTCTCCTCAGGTAGCATGGCTTTGAAATCAACGAATGCTACTTGCTTACTAGGAAGGTATGTGCATGCCTTAATGGACTCGGTCAAGCAGTTGTCAGCTAAGCTTCCGGAGGAAGACAGGAAAAACTTTAATGAGGTTGTTTTGGACACTCAGGCGGCAGCCCGCCAGGTTATTCAGAGTGGCATGGACACGGCGGACTCTGTGGCTAGAGTGATGGGTTCTTCAGTGGCTACCAGAAGAGCTGCTTGGCTGAAGTCCTCAGAGTTTTCCGCTGACGTACAGGCTACTCTTTTGGATTTGCCTTTTGACGGAGTTGGCCTCTTTGGGAAGAAAGCGGATGCGGCTTTAGAGAGGTTCAAAGATAGCCGGGCGACGGCTAGGTCTTTGGGCCTGCAAGCGAAAGGCACAGCCACCAGGAAGTTCAAGGACTTTGGCAGGTCCTCTTTTCGCCCCTTCAAACAAGGCCAGCAGCAGCAGCAACAGAACCCTCTGTACAAGTCTTACAGAGGTAGACAGAGGGGACGTGGACGTCAGGCCTCTTCCTCCTCTACTCCCTCTTCTAATACCCACCCCCCACCTACAACAGCAATGCAGTCCTAGATCCGCCATTCCGGATCATGCGGGTCCGGTAGGGGGTCGGCTTACTCATTTTCTACAGGATTGGGAATCGGTTACATCAGATCTTTGGGTTCTCAATCTCGTAGAAAATGGGTATGCACTTACTTTCCAGGAGTTCCCTCCCAATTACCCTCCTTGCCAAGGTTATTGTTTGGAGGACAACCTGCTTCTCCTGCAGGAAGAAGTCCTGGCACTGTTCAGAAAGGGTGCGATAGAGGTGGTTCCGGAGCAGGAGAGGGGTCAGGGGTGCTACTCCCAGTATTTCCTAATCCCCAAAAAGGATGGCAGACTTCGACCAATCCTGGATCTCAGGATCTTGAACTTGTATCTGAGACAGGACAAGTTCAAGATGCTCACTCTTGCGCAGGTTCTTCAAGCGCTGTTGGAAGAAGACTGGATGGTGTCGATCGACTTGCAGGATGCTTATTTCCACATCCCCATCCTGAAGTCGCACAGGAAGTATCTCCGTTTTACGGTGGGATCGCAGCACTACCAGTTTGCGGTCCTTCCGTTTGGACTTACTACTGCGCCTCGAGTTTTCACCAAGGTGATGGCAGTTGTGGCGGCACATCTCAGGAGGTCGGGAATACCTGTATTTCCGTATCTGGACGACTGGCTGATCAAAGCAGAGTCGCCAGAGAAGGTGCTCCTTCATCTGCAAGAGACAACTCAGTTGTTGCACAGGTTGGGTTTTTTGATAAATGTACCCAAGTCTCACCTGGTGCCCTCCCAGCGCAACCTGTTCATAGGTGCAGTACTGGACACTACTGTATGTCGTGCATTCCCTCCACCTCAAAGGATTCGCGACACACAGGAAATTATTCCTTTATTCTACAATGGAGCGGTTGTTCCAGTCCTGAAGGTCCTTCGTCTGCTCGGTCTGATGGCTTCTTGCATTCTGTTGGTCAGCAGGTTGGGTTTTTCGATAAATGTACCCAAGTCTCACTTCGCGACATACAGGAAATGATTCCTTTATTCTACCATGGAGCGGTTGTTCCAGTCCTGAAGGTCCTTCGTCTGCTCGGTCTGATGGCTTCTTGCATTCTGTTGGTCAACCATGCACGCTGGCACATGAGGGCACTCCAGTGGTGCCTCCGCAGGCAGTTGTATCAGCACAACGGAGATCTCAGGGAGTCAGTGAGGATCTCCAGAGAAACTGCAGCGGATCTGTCTTGGTGGGGCGTGGAAGGCAATCTGTCTCAAGGAAAGCCTTTCCAACTGCCTCCATCGGTTGCCACAGTGATAACGGATGCATCCACTCTAGGGTGGGGTGCTCATCTGGGGGATCTGGAGGTCAAGGGTCTTTGGTCTCCAGAGGAAAGGTTGCTTCATATCAACCTTGTAGAGTTGCGGGCGATACGTCTGGCGCTCATGGCCTTCCTCCCTTCCCTTCGCGGTCAGTCGGTTCTAGTCCTGACAGACAACACGACCGCGATGTGGTATATCAACAAGCAGGGAGGAGTGGGGTCGCAGTGTCTCTGCAAAGAGGCTCTGCGTCTCTGGTCCTGGATTCAGGACCATCAGATTTGTCTGATGGCAAATCATCTGGCCGGAGTTCTGAACGTACGTGCAGACGTTCTCAGTCGGCAGTTCTCTGCCGACCACGAGTGGAGGCTTCATCCGGAGGTTGTTCACGACATCTTTCAGATGTGGGGGACTCCTCGGGTGGACCTGTTCGCCACCCGCGAGAATGCTCACTGCCTGTCATTCTGCAGTCTCCAGTATCCAATGCAAGGGGCACTGGGGGAAGCGTTTCAGTTGAGTTGGGAAAGTCAACTCCTTTACGCGTTTCCTCCCATACCCTTGATTCCTCGGGTTCTGAGGAAGATTCGCCAGGACCGGGCCCAAGTCATATTGGTCGCCCCGGATTGGCCAAGAAGGGTGTGGTACACGGACCTACTCCACCTCTCCTCTCACCCGTAGTGTAGATTTCCTCTCTCAGATGGAGGGCAGGTTTTACACCCCCACCTCCAGACATTACACCTTCATGCCTGGAGATTGAACGGGGCAACCTGAACTCTTTTTCTCTCCCTCACGATGTGGTGGATGTCATTCTTTCGGCCAGACGTGACTCCACCAAGTCCATCTATTCGTATAGATGGTCTAAATTTGTTGTTTGGTGTAGGGAGAAGGCTGTTGACCCTTTGATGGCTCATCTGTCTGATATTTTGCAGTTTGCTCTCTCTGTGGCGCAGCGAGGATTTGCTGTTGCCACAGTCAAAGGTTACCTTTCGGCGTTATCGGCATTTCTCTGCTTGCCGGACCAGCCGTCTCTTTTTAAATCTCCAGTGGTTTTGAGGTTTCTGAAGGGCCTCACAAATAAGTTCCCTCCTTCTCCATTTATCGTGCCTCAATGGGACTTAAATCTTGTCTTAACTTTCTTGATGGGTTCTCCCTTCGAACCCTTACACAAGTGTCCCTTGAGGCTTTTGTCTTTCAAAACGGTCTTCTTAGTTGCGATCACCTCGGCAAGGAGGGTGAGTGAGCTTCAAGCTCTTAGTTCTAAGCCCCCATTCCTGACCATTCATGTTGATCGAATGGTTCTTAGGACCAGGGCTGCTTTTCTGCCTAAGGTGGTAACTCACTTCCTTCTAGGGCAATCCATTACCCTTCCTACCTTCTTTCCTCCCCCTCACCCTTCTAAGGAGGAAGAGAGACTGCACCGTCTGGACCCTAAGAGGGCGGTGTCTTTTTATCTGGACAGAACTAAAGACTTCCGGATGGACGACCAGCTGTTTGTTGGTTTTGCTGGCTGTCGGAAGGGCAGAGCGGTGCACAAGCGCACACTTTCCAGGTGGATAATCCTGTGCATCAAGATTTGCTACTCCCTGGCGGGTAAGGACCCTCCTGAGGGTATAAGAGCTCATTCTACCAGGGCAAGGTCTGCTACTTCTGCATTGTCTAGAGGTGTACCTGATGAGGACATTTGCAGAGCCGCGACTTGGGCCTCCCTCCACACTTTCGCGAAGCATTACTGCTTAGATACCGAGGTGAGGAGGGACAGCCACTTCGCGCGTTCTGTCCTCCAAGATTTCCTGGTATAGCAGAGTGGACACCCTCCTCCGGGAGTGGGGACTGCTATGGGACTCTATTCACAAGGTGAGGAATCCACAAGGCAGATGTATCTATCAGAAGAACAAGTTACTTACCTTCGGTAACGCTTTTTCTGGTAGATACAGTATCTGCCTGTGGATTCCTCACTAACCCACCCGCCTCCCCGTTGTCCACTCTGCTATACCTGGGTTTATTTGTATATTTATTGTGTTTTTGATACCTTTGCTGCGCACTATGTGTGCTATTCTGGTTTGTATGTACTATGTATATTGTATGTATGTATATTTGCTGTCATTGGTCCGTCCGGGTGCCTTGAAGGCACGGAAAAAAGGGCGGAACTGATGTCATCATGCCGACGTAGGCCTAATAAGGGGTCGGTGATGTCAGACGGAGTCGCGCGCGCGATGCCGCGTTCCTATGACGACGTCCACGCCGGCGTGCTACGAAGAATTTTCCGAACGTTGCTGATGCAAGGGGGATATTCACAAGGTGAGGAATACACAGGCAGATACTGTATCTACCAGAAAAAGCGTTACCGAAGGTAAGTAACTTGTTCTTTTGGTGTGTGAGGGGTATTTAAGCAAACACTGTGTGTGCCCTACCAAGACTGGGAACACATATCCTTTGAACCTCTTCGAGGTGGATCCTTTTGTTTTGTATAAAATAAAGGGGTACATGCTCATCTGTATGTGGCTGTACATATGTGCATGTATAAGGATCTTGGGGCCAGATGTAGGTAATCTCGATTTACCGATTCGGTAAATGGGGGAAACATTGAAGGGTGGCAGGGTGTCACTTTGACACCCTGTTGCACCCCTCAATCGTGTATGGGTGCACATATTGCAGACATACATGCCCTAAGGGCATGTATGCCTGCAACATGGCAGCGTTTGAAAAGCAAAATAAATGCTTTTTCAAGGCTTTTCATTATTTACCACCAACTTCTAGTTGGTGGTAAATAACGAATTCTTAAAGCCCTGTAGCACTGATTACAGTGCTACCTACATCTCATAATACAGATTCGGTAATTTTACAGAATCGGTAATTTTACCGAATCTGTAAAATTACCGAATCTGTATTTTAGGTGGCCCTACATCTCATTTTCCAAATACCGGTCGGTAACGGCCGAAATTACCGAATTTTGGGCGTTACCGACCGGTATTTGCCTACCTACATCTGGCCCTAGGTCTCTATTTGAATGCATATGTGTGCTGGTGATGTGTGAGCCCAAGTGAGGTCAAGCTGAGCGTGTTTCTGAGCGGAGTATCTTTACATACATTCATAAACACAGACACAGCGAAACACACAAACTCCATGATATGGCAGCCTTCCAGCTGGTAGAAATTCCTAGCAAAGAAGTGGTGACCACTGCTCACAGCAGGTTTGTTCTATCATAACAAGGCCTACTCCCCCTTGTCTTGAAGGGGACAAAGCAGCCATTCCTATAAGAATCCCTGGAATAATGGTGGCCTTCCTTTATAATATGGAAGCATCTTCGTCATTGTTGTGGTCATCACTGTCATAATGATGGCCATGTAATAGGGCCCATCTTTTGCATATTGCTGGCATCCATGACCTACGAAGGGCCATCTCAGGCATAATGCTGGCCAATGCACAAGACCGTCTTCCTTGCACTTTTGTGGACCCCATAGCATTTGTGTGGCAATGCCTGGTAGAATGGTGCTCATCTCTGGAATACTGTGGGCTTCCATATCCTTGGCACTATGGTGGTATTCTCTGAAAATGATGGGCTGCAAGGGTATGTGAGGACGAGTAGTCCATGCGAGGTATGAGAACATAGGTAACTAAAGGTGAAAAGCTAATATTTTGAACAGAAATGCACATTTATTTAAGATGGATATGTTGTATTGCTGCTTTTGTTTACAATATTGAGGGTTTTGTTTTGCCTAAAACAAAAAGCTGGCGATTGATAGTAAACTGTGTTTTCAGAAATGAAATCAGTGATGCTCAGGAACCAAACTATAGAATTTCTAAAATATATTTGAAGCTGATACCTCAACTTGGAAGGATATTTTCTAATGTTTTTACACTGATACCACTTGCAATTACTACAATTCATTAATTTCATTACTCCTTTAAAAGGATTTCATCGTGTGTATCGCCAAAGCCTTTGACAATATGAAGCCGTTGTCTAAAGCACAACCCTTCAAGATTGGGCTAACCTATCTTGTGTCGGTACATTAACACGTGTTCTACCTCTTCTGCCTTCAACCTGAGAAAATTTGATGTGTATTGTTTGTTTTTCAACATTTTATGGTGATTCTCTGTTGAGACAGAGAATAACATAGGAATAGGAGGAGATGTAAAAATATAAGTAAGTGTAATATAAAATAGAAGACACATGTTTTATACATTTTGATAGGCCATGTAAAGATGCAGAACTGTCTGTTCACACTCAGAAGTTTTAGGCAATTTTTAAGAAAGTGGGTGCACTCTCGCTCGGATAATGATAGATTTGTAAACATGGAGGAACTTAAATCTCTCTTTCATGGAGGGAGGCATATCCTAAGGATACGGGTCCTTCAGAATCAAGTGAGAATCACACCTAGCAAGTGTGGTGAATAGCTAAGTAACTAACACTTAAGAACACCTACCTGATGACTACTAATTCTTGAGAAATGGCATTCAGAACTGGAAGAAGGGTGTGTGCATATTATTTTTAACACCCTGTGTGGTTAAGGGTCATGAGACGGTGCACACTGCTTAACTCCATTGTAGTGGTTGCACCTGACAATATACGTCTTGCAACTGAGGAATAATATTAGATGTGTGTGAAATTTTAAATATGCCTGAGAAAATGTAGTAAGTCTTGAATATAGTGTTACTTGAAATTTTGCATTATGCAGATTTGCTCACAAGACACTTGTTAGCACATAAAATTACACATTTACTGCTATTACCAGTCTCCTACTGGTATCTCGTGAGGTTTATTTTACTTGACAAGGTGTGAAAAAGTCACGTTAGATACCGACAAACACATTTCGCTCTTAAAGTGTAATCTGGTGTCATACTGTGAAATTGTTAAGGATTTTCTCTAAAATAAGCTGTACATTTTTGACACCCACAACATGTACAATCCTACTTACTTTTCACCTTTACAGACGGAATGATTAATATTTCAACCCCACCAAACTGAGAATCTAGAGGCACAGGCCTGATCATTCAGGTAATGGAGACTTCATTGACAGCATGTAAAGATAATCTGAGCCAATAACTACAGAATTAGCACCAAGGGCGCTTATGTACTGAAAAGCTGCATAGCAATACATTGACCTACCTGTACTCTAAATTTCCAACTTGTACCAACTGGAACGCCTGGTACAGGTCCATAGTGATTAGATGGAACAATAGTGCACTCCTTTGTGCGACCAACACATGCCATTCCCTGGAAACACAAAGAAATATCTCAGAATTTAGCTTGAAAGCTGCAAAAGGTAATTTGCTATAGAAACAATTACATGCAGCCTCCCCTAATATATATCACATAACATCATAGTATAAACTAATGCCTTAACAGCTTTTGCCACAGTAAAAGCATTCTACCTAAAATGAAAAATTCAATTTAAAAAAAGTGCTTCTCACAATTTTTTTAAATTTTTTTATTACCTAAGGTGCAATGAAGAACAAACTAACCTATAAAGAAAAAACATGGCTGCTTACTAGCAAGGAGTGTTAGCAGGAAAACCTCCCTCAAGCTGATACCTGGCTGATTGGGGCAGAGGGCTCCTTTATTGCTCTCCTCCACCTATCTGAAGTTGTTTCTGCCAATCCATTAAGCTCAGATTGGAAACTCGAGTTTTTGGCACTTTAGGAAGGCACACAAGATGCTTAGACACCTATGCACCAAACCCTGTTAAAGAGTTTATTTTAAATATAACATTAATTGTGAACTAATTAAGAAATCTCCTTAAGAGGAAAATATTTTTTAACTATCTAAGGTGCTCTGAAGGACAAACTTACCTGTAAAGAAATCAGAAAACACAGGAGATTATTGGGCATGAGTGCCAGCGGGGGCACATCTCTCACACCCACTGCTCTCCTCCACCCATCCCCAGCTCACCCTAACAATCTGCTCAACCTCAGAACTGAAAAAAAGATATGCAGTTCACTAAATATCATAAGCTGTGGATCAAAAAAGCACAGACAACTCTACCCGACTTTAGCCCCGTAGAAGCGAAGGTCTTCATGGGAGACCTCCCGGATCGCAAGATCTCCCGAATATACCAGACGTTGGTCATTCACTGTTCCCCCAGCCTGCAGAGGCTTAGGAATGCATGGGGGGAAGATGTGGGTGAATTGGAGGAGGAGGACTGGGCTGAGGCTCTAGCAGCCCGCGAGGGGCGGCGATAGCAATGCGCCTACGACTAGTGCAATTTAAATACTTACACAGAGTGTATTTCACTAGAGAGCGCCTGTGAAGGGCGGGAATGATTGCCTCTCCCGAGTGCCTTCTTTGTCATCGGAAGGAGGGTACGCTTCTACATACGATATGGAGCTGCCTCTCATTAAATGGCTTCTGGAGGGGCATATACTCCTGCCTCTCTGAGGTATTGGGTTGGGAGCTTCCCTGCACACTGCGTTTGGCCCTGCTGCATGTTATGGAGGGAGTGGGGGGCAATACTTACAACGTCACTGTTGGACCTGGGACCTCCAAGTCACATAAGGTAGCTTGGCACTAAGTGGGAAGGCCTAACTCCAAGGAATCTGTGCTAAGTTTGCGTCACACCCTTCAGTAACATAACATCCATCCACTCAAAAATAAGGACACTACACCAATTGTGGAAAAATACGAGCTGTTTTATAAAAGTTCTCTTAGATCTTCGTCTATAACTGTTCCACAGTTCAATGTAATTACGTTTTCACAATTCCATTTCTTTTCTACATTGACAAGCTAATCATTTATATCTCTCAACAGGTTTTGTGCAACAGTAAAGTTCTCCAGAAATTGCTTTTATACCTCCTCCTTGAGTTCAGATTTTTATCATACAATTAAACCAAACCACCATGTATTTTCATTTCAAGAAGAGCAGGCTAGCATAAACTGTTCCCCAGATGACTCAAGATTAACAATTTACTAGGAAACCCCACCGGATAGAGAACCCTTACTCCTGTTGTGGAAAAAGAAAAGGTTACTCACAACTGTAGCTGAAGGAGGACAGGCAAGTTAAATCACATTGGCTTTTGTCATGTCAAATCCCCTTAACCAAAGTGGAGTCTATGCTTTATTCATGTACAGCCCTGCCCTGAAAATTCTCCACTCTTAGCTCTCCCTCCCTACCATCAGTTTCTACATCAGTATCTACATGGAGCCAGTTGGCTCGTTATAGCCCCCTCTCACCGCAGACCTTAATGCCTGAATATTCTTGGAACCAGCCTGGGTAGTGCAGAGGAGAACCTTCTGGTTATGTCTAGCTTTTAATGCTGCCCAGTCCTTCCGTTCTGTTAGAACTGGTGGGTTATCCGGCTGCTCCCCCCACCTTCCCGGCTTACTTGGCCGTGTAGCACACGAGGTCAGACTCCGTCCGACCCTTTCGCCTCCAAGGGCCTCTTTTGCCGTGAGTAAGGGTTCCCTGCCCTCTCCCCTGTCAGGAGAGCAGGTGTCCTTCCTGGTGCGACACTCGACAGCTTTCAGCGCTTCCCCGGCAGTCGAGCAGGTGCCCCGTAGCAACGCGTCCGGCAAACCTCCTCGCTCTTCTCCTCACCGACTCCTCCCACGGGGCTCCACCTTCACCCGGCCTCTTCCGGTGTGCTCACGCCTCCTCACCCGGCATCAGGGTCTTCCGGCAGCCGTCCTCTTTCGCGTGCTCACGCCTCCTTACCAACTCCTCCCACGGGGCTCCGCCTTCGCCCGACTTCTTCCGGTGTGCTCACGCCTCCTCACCCAGCATCGGGATCTTCCGGCAGCCGTCCTCTTCCGCGGACCTCACCGAGGGATGGTCTGACCGCAGGGCAAATCAGCTGTGCGGTAAGCTTTTCCTCACAGCGCCTCAGCAGGGGTGGGGGCCGAGCTCGCGGATCCGTCAGGAAGTTTTCCCCTAGTTAACAGAGGGGTCCAATTTCGCACTCTGAGGCGGTGTCACGCCAGGGTCAGCTTCACTCCACTCCTCACTTCTCGTTAGGCATTCCGTAGTAGGCAGGGTTATAAGCTGGGGCAAGTGTGTTCACCATGGAGGCAGGGTTCGGTAGACAAACAAGGGGGCACGTCAGCATAGAAGGGCAGCCTGCCCTAAGGTCGATCTCTCCCCGCTTTGTGCGTGCTCCTCCTCACTGAGTCGCCTTGCTCCTGACCAGTCCCACTTCACACTTTCACTGCCCAGCACTCTAAAATGGCCGCTCTGGTTCTGGCCTTATATAGGCTAGCCCTGGCCATCAGAACCCTCCAGAAGGTTCTAGTACCTTCCTAGTGTAACCCTATGGTCCCTTATCTAGAGGTGACAGTTATGGCAGTTTATGGCGACCATTTTGTGGGTCTTACAAATCTAGTCAGAAGAGGCACCTAGGCCTCAGGGAAAAGGACTACGAGGGTCAAAGAGCATCTAACCCCTAGCTAACACCGCAAAAATTCAGTGGACATAAAAATTAAGGGATTTGAGGGGCAAAAAGGGGACAAAAAAAATAAATAAATAATAGGAGGGACTACCAAAAGGCTGACAGGTCTAACACGCGTCCCCCCCAGCTGAAAGTGGGGAGAGCTACCCAACCCCTTGGGAGTCCTCATCACTAAGGCGGAAATACCTAGAGAGACCGTCTGCATTGGCGTGGTCCACTTCAGGCCGATGTTCCACCCGGAAGTCCATTCCCTGTAGGGAGATGGACCATCTTAACAACTTGGGATTTTCCCCCTTCATTTGCATCAGCCAACGAAGGGGTCGGTGGTCAGTCTGAACCAGGAAGTGCGAGCCAAACAGGTATGGCCGCAACTTCTTCAGAGCCCACACCACCGCAAAAGCTTCCCTCTCAATTGCACTCCACCTCTGTTCCCGGGGAAGCAGTCTCCTGGACAGGAAGACTATTGGCTGATCCAGACCCTCTTCATTGAGTTGCGATAACACTGCCCCAATGCAATGCTCTGATGCGTCTGTCTGGACAATGAACTCCTTGGAGAAGTCTGGGGCCCTCAGGACCGGTGCTACACACATTGCCTGTTTCAATTTCTCGAAGGCTTGCTGACAAGCCTCTGTCCAGACTACCCGTCGAGGTTGTTTCTTGGATGTGAGCTCTGTGAGGGGTGCTACAATAGTGCCATACCCCTTCACAAAGCGACGGTAGTAACCTGTGAGGCCCAGGAAAGCTCGGACCTCAGTCTGGGTCTTGGGGGGTTCCCAGGCCATGATTGCCTCAATCTTTGCCTGGAGGGGCTGCACTGCTCCCCTACCCACCAAGTGGCCTAGGTACACAACCGAACCCTGTGGGGGGCAATACTTACAACGTCACCTTCTACTATTAGGCCTCACATTAGCGAAAAGAGATATTGCCAGGGCCTGGAAGGCACCTAGGGCTCCATCGGGGGCCGCATGGAAAAACGGGCTAGATTTTTGTATGGGGCTCCAGCAACCCACTTTCCCTGCCAGGGGATGCCCGAGCAAACATTGCAGGATATGGAAGAGGTGGCCGGACTACCGGGGTCTAGAATTGGACCCGCCACAGGAGGTAGAAGCACGCTTGCCGGACTGATTCATATGCAGTTTACAATGGAAGAAGGTGGCGGGACGACTCGGAGGGACTGGGATTCCTGGATGTGAAGTAACGTGATGGATGAACTCATTTGGCATGGGTGCAATCTGGGGGGCGGGGGGGCGAGGGGGTGTGCTATAATGCGGTTTGTGATTATCCATAAAAGTCAAAGTCACTATTACTGTGTATTTGATGTGTGCAGTTGTCTCTGGAGTGCAGAGCCATGCAATTCATGTGAAACTAGACAAATAAAATGTGTTTAAAAAAAAAAAAGCACACACTACTGGATAAATATGAATTTTAAGACATTTGAAGTGTGCAAGGCCAACTAGATTTGAAGACCTGATGTCAGAAACGCATAATCGGGCAAATATGTAGATAAAATTAAGTTGTAAACGTTAGAATAATTTCGACTGCTTGGGGAAACCACATTACACTTATTTCCACAAATTATTCCCCCAAAAATTGTACAATATTAACTTATCAATGGGATTAAAACGTTCTTGTTGACACCATAGGATAAAGTTTAAATCATTGACCTTGACATTTAAAATTCTTAAATTGTCATCCCCTCAGATTCTGGAGCATCTTATTTCCCCTTATGTTCCAACTCGCTCTCTGAGGTCCTCTGCTCTCCACCTTACCATAGTGCCCCGCTTTAAGAGATCTAGGATTGGCGGACGCTCTTTCCGAGTTCTTGCCGCCAAACTATGGAATTCCCTGCCTGTTCACATTCGTGCTATCGATGGGCTCCTTGCCTTTAGGAAGGCTGTTAAAACCTTTCTTTTCCCCTTAGCCCCTTAGTTCTGCTGTGTTGTGTTTTGTCTCTCACCTTGTCCGGTTTTATGTTCTGTACTAGCGCCAGGACGCCCCTTTGCTGGGGCATCTGTGCGCTTTATAAATCCGGATAACATAACATAGACAAATTCATTTCAATTTGACCGAATAAGGCACCCCTATAAGAGTCTTTTTGCTTCTCTCAGGATAGCCAAACAATCTTGTAACAAGTTCAAATGTACATACTGACTGACTGCATGAGTGATGCTAACAAATTCAATTATGTCATGATCTGGTGGCATATCAGGCCTTGTTTTCTTGTGAGCAAGTTCAGTTTATACTGTAGCCTCTAGTATGGGGACAGGGGAATGCAAAGAAGATCCATGAACCACCACGGCTTGGCCACGTGTGAGAAATCAGTATCCGTACTGCTTTAGAGCCCGTCTGATTCAGGATGATTGCTGGTATCAGAGGGGTGAGAGAAAAACCAAATAGTAATGTTTCTGACCAGTTAATCAAAAGTGCATTGCCAAGCGACCCAGGTTCTCATCTCCTGGAAGGATGCTTCAGTTGTTTGTGTTTAGAGCCTTAGAAAATAGATCTATATCTAAACAAGACCACTCCATGACTATCTCTTTTAAACCCCATCATCTATGACAAATTTGTGATATTGCATTTAAAACCTACTGTGAAAATCTGCTCTTTGGTTTTGTTGCCTCGGGAGATGTACTACCACTATACAGAGGGTCCATGGCCAGATCCTTTGAGATTCCAGTGACTGGGGTCTTGACCAGGTGTCAACTTGCTTCCTTAAGTGGTGCATCATGGTGGTATTGTCCATTTTCACTAAGATCCAATCTGCTGTCAGACGGCTGGAAAGCCTTCATAGAAAGGTGAACTGATCTGAGATTCAAGGTGTTTAGATAGAAGATCGTAAACAAAAAGATTTAGGGACAAATTATTGTGTTAAGAATATCGAGGATAAAAATATTGTGAAGGTAAGTTTCAATAGGTAAGCAAAGTTTGACTATATATAACTCCAATTATATGTACCTTGACAACACCCTGTGCTATTTAGTCAGGGTCTGTATCCCTTCCTGCTGATGCCTGCTGTGGTCTGTTTATATCATAACTGATTGCAGATTTGTTAGGGGAATTTGCTCCCAGG
Organism: Lissotriton helveticus; assembly: GCF_964261635.1. Classification (NCBI taxonomy): domain Eukaryota; kingdom Metazoa; phylum Chordata; class Amphibia; order Caudata; family Salamandridae; genus Lissotriton; species Lissotriton helveticus. The sequence continues at coordinate 1,065,610,981 of NC_136059.1, forward strand.
CAACAGTTGAAACTCCTATAAAATATTTCTGGCACCAGGGGGAGTGTTGCCAGGGCGTAGACTCCTTTTTCTGGTGCGTCTTTGCCCACTCCAAATCCCTGCAACTGCACCCTCAGTCTGTCAGATAGCAGCCTTAGTCTACCCCAAATACCCCCTCACATGGGGTGCTGCCTGATTATCAGTGAAAGGCTAAATTGCTCCAAACTCATGGAGCCCTCAGACGAGATATATGAAGACCTTTTAGGCATTCTTCCCTAGGATGAAGATTTCTATAATGCTGTGGATGACTCCATATATCAGGCGGTTGATGAGATTATAGGGCCAATGGAGGAACGCCTTGCGCAGCTCACTGCGCGCGAGTGCACCAAGAGACCACAGACCGTGCTAGATGCTCTAGATCCTTCCTCAATACCAGACCCATCCCCACTAGAACAGAGCCTGCACCGGCAAAGCTCCCACAGGAGGAGGGGATAGACTTGGACGCCTTTGAGCGTTTAAACATGCCATCATGGCAAACAGTCTCCCATGTTGACTCCTTCATCCCCAGAGCCCCAATTAAAAGCCCCACTCAGTGTCTCCAGACACCCAGGATGTGACAGTCCTTCTTATGAGGAGGCAAGGTCATCTAGACCATGGAGACCATCATCCCTCCCAGTGAAGTACCCTTAGGGCCAACAAAATCTGATATTCTGGAACCCGGACCAGATTCTACACCCACGGGTCAGCGGAATGGGTTCCCTGCGATAAGGTAGAGCAGTATGTGGCCAACCGCCTACGCACATCATTGGAAAAAGAAGCGTGTAGCTGCTTGAGATCAGAATGCCCTAGGCCCAGTTTATAGGGGAAAATGGCCTAAACGCCCAAGATTGACCCAAAAATGGAAACCTTCCTGGCTACGTTTATAAAGGACCCCAAGAAAGGGATTGACCTCTCCTGGCAGTTTTTAGAAGCAGTGGGCCCTTTGACAGAGATACTGAATATGGCAGAGAGCGTCAGGTGCCGAGATTTCTCCAGAGTCCTTTTTGGGATGGGCGCAGAGGACTGTTATCTTTTTAGGTAACGCCAAATGCGCTCTGTCCACGGAACGCAGACAGTCTCCCCTGATAAACGCAGACACAAAGCTTTGGGGATTTGGCCGTCCATGAGGCGGATGTGGTGGCCCAGGGTGGTCTCTTCGGAGACCCCTTTGTCAAGGAACTCGGAAAGTTTGTCAACACTTTCACTTCGTAAGATAAGCCCAGACATCCATTTAAAAGGTGTTCCCCCTCCCCTTTCAAGAGGCTAGCCGTGGTAGGGGCCGCTCGGCCGGACGCTTTGTTTCCCAGCCCTACTACAGAGGGCAAGGCTCCAGACGAGGCAATGGTTACCAAGATCAATCCCACTTCGCAAACTTTTACCCCACCAGGGCACAGCAGGTCTGAGGGAAAGGCTCCAGAGGACATGCTGCCAACTCCAATTCTGGGGAGTGTTCTTTCCTCTTCAACTATGCATGTGGGGGGTATACTAGAGTCCTTTCCATTGGCTTGGCGAGCTCTAACATGCATTGGTTCTACAGACTGTCCAGGGGGTCCAGACCTCCCCGATTCAGTTTTCTGCAGCAGAAAAAGTGTTGATAGATACTGAGGTTCAGTCTCTGTTAGCCAAGCGAGCTATCCAACCAACTTGTAACCATTCCTACAGGTTTGTCAGCAATATTTTTCTCGTGGACAAGGCTGATGGGGTCAACGTCCAGTGATAAATTTGCGGGAATTCAATTTGCGGTAATTCAATGAGTGGGTGGTATACAGGTATTTCAAGATGGCGGGAATTCACCTCCTAAGGGATGTCCTGCGACCCTCGGATGGGATGGTATGCTTTGACCTCAAGGACAAATATCTGGTGATCCCCATATTCCTGCCACACTGGTGTTTCCTTTGGCGTCAGCAGGCGTTGGAATTTTAAAGTCTGCCTTTCAGGCTGTCCTCCGCTCCTTGGTGCTTCGCAAATTTTCTCAAACCAGTGGTGGTTGGCTTCAGGAACATGTTGCTTTGCTTCGTTCTTAGTTCATTTAAGTCCTGTAAAACAGCCAAACGATCTTTGATATCAAATGTCTTTTATTACACCACTGATGTCTGACAATCAAGATCCAGAAACCAACATTCTTGTCCCAAAAAGGACCTCATATGGAGTGACACCCCCAAGAGAACTTCTTGGCAAGTTGTTAAGACAACGTTGGAAACTTATCAGATGTTTGACCCACCAGTCACCCGAACCTAATACCCTAGCTGTTATAGATTGCTTTATGCCGGGGGGTTTTTCTCTCCACAACCAAATTTCCCTCAGGATGGAATGGACTAGAAAACCGCAATGCACCGCTCAAACTGGCCATGGCCTCTTTGTAAGCTCGAGAGCTAAACGCAGGACCCTGGTCAGAATGTAGCATGCCAATTGCGTATGTGCCGATAAAGACTAGCAAAACCTTTATAACAGTTCAAGTGTCATCTGTCCACAGTAGTTGCGTGTAGATAGTCTACTGCTGTCTAACAATGGTGCCTGTACTATGCTGGCTATGCTATAGTCAGATTATCTGGTGGCGTTCTGTGCTGCGATCTCTATTGCAGTTTATGCAGTCAATGACAAACATACGAATGTGAGCATTCATTCCTGGCCACCAGTACGTCTCTTTTACAGTTAATATCGTTTTAGAGATCCCTTGATGTATCAGACCCACTCCCAAATGTGCTTCGAATATCAAAGCTACTCTACGTTTCCTGTTTCGAATTACTCTATCCCCCACTCCAGGGATTCAAGCAAAAGGACCGCTGTTTGCATCAATCATATATAGTATTTGAGTGGAAACCCTTTAGGTAACACTGCCCACTGCCTTTGCATGCAGCATTGACAGCCAGCATAATTTTGCTGTCTATTTTCGTTTCTGAACGAGTGATTGCAGCTACGGAAGCCATTTGCACAGCTGCCTTCACGGCTTCATCAGCCAATGAATTACCTTCAACGTAAACGCCATCACGTTGATGACTTGGCGTGTGCATCACGTGAGTGTTTTGTAGTCCTTCTCGTAACTGAACTACTTGTAGGATTGGACACAGTAGAAAGAATCGCACACTATGAGTGTGGGGAATTCGCGATCCGTATTTTCAAGAGCCATTTTGAATGCTTGTAGTTCAGCTTGCTGAGCAGTACAATCTCCTAGAGATTGCGTTGTTGTGACCATAGGTCAGAATTTGCCATCACAAATACGACCTTTAACGATCGCGCATGCAGCACTGTAAGCTTGTTTACCTACCGTAGCGGGTTGTGCTGATCCGTCAGTATAAATTATACATTCATACTGTTTTAGAGGCAGAATTTTTGTAGGCCGAGGACATTCTTGTTCGTATTGCAGGAATGCTTGTGTTTTCAAATAAGGATCAAAAATGTATTCAACATCAGTTGCAGCAAGAGAATTAACCCACTGTATCCATCTCAGATGTAAAGCTTTAGCATTTGGAATGCTCGCTTTTGTCACTGCTTCTAAGGCAGGTACAGGTGTCACGACCGTAAAGCGTTTTCCCTGCACTAGGGCTCTTTCTTTCGCTAGAGCGGTTTGAACAGCTGTCAGAATTTTTTCTGTAGAAGTGAATTTCATTTCTGCTTGTGTACAAATGTGATTTGTAAGCAATTGGTACTTTTTCACCTTCATTAAAAGTAAAGTAGGTGAATCCGCATTGACCCGGAATGATTCGGATCACTAAGTTGCGTACGTTTACGCGTGTTTGTAAATGTTTTGTTGCTAACATGTCTGTTTGGAGTGAACGCTAAATTTCAGTGTGTTCTTTTTTCCAATTTACTGTTTTAAAATAAGATTTGAGTAACTGATAGAGAAGTTTAACCCTTTCTGCGTAAGTTCTTCCGAAATTCAGGAAACCTAGAATCGACTAAGTTTGTCAGCGTTTTTGGAGGTTGGAGCAGCGCACACTTTTCTAAAAAGTTGGCTCCCAGGCTGTTGCCTTCACTTGATAGTTCATATCCTAGAAAAAGGACGTTGAGATGGGCAATTCTTGATTTCTTAAAATTGAATTCATACCCTTCAGAGTCGAACACCAATATAATGGTGTTTACCCTGTTCAAGTGTCAATCCAAGTCATCGTCTGTCAGATAGATGTCATCGACATATGACAATGCCTTGTCATCATAAGTTTGTAGTAACTCTTACCCTTGCTGAGAAAAAATCAGGACTATTCTTGAATCCTTGAGAGAGACGACAGAAGTGACGTTGTGTCCCCATTATTGAGAAAGCGGTCAAATACCTGCTTTCAGGTGCAATGTTTTGACAAAAGAAACCGCTAGAAATATCTAATGTGGTTTTATATTTTTTACGCACAATGTTATTCATTAATGCCGTACTGTGTGCATTTGCACTGCAAATGTTTTGCAACAAGAGTTTGAATATCTGTAATCCAATACTAGACAATAAGTATTGTCTGGCTTAGAGACAGGAAACAAAGGATTGTTCATTGATGAGGTGCATGTTTCAATCACCCCCTGGTATTCAAGTTGATGTAGAATCTCCCGGACCAGTTTTTCAGCTTCTTGCCTTTGCGCAGTTGGTCGATTTTTTAATTGGATTTTATGGTGAGTTGAGTCCTCATCCCATCCTACATGATTTTTGCATAATGCAGGAGCTTGGGCGACTACCCATTTCCTGGCAGAGGTATATTTTAAATGTATTGGAATATGATTAGAGAAGGATGGCATAATGAGGTCTTCGCCATGTGGGCACTCCCTGACAAATTCTGGTGGCCAATCTTGTTCAGCTAGAAGAATGTCATAACCCTTAGAAAGTCGCTCCCAAAAGAGTGTTTTTACTTTTCTTGGTATGTCTCCCTCCATCTGGAGTGTTATTTCATATAACCTACGTGGAGAACTAACCCTGGTATCTGCAGTTTCCACTTGAATGTCTTTATTCAAGTCCACTGTCTCCAGAAGACCCTTCAGGTTCTGGCGAGCTATTGTGACTTCTGCTGCGCTGTCCAACATTGTCTGAGCCCATTCTCTGTTCTTGAGTTGTGTCCTCAAGATCCTCGGCATTTCTGATTTTTAGACCTGCTACCTTATTTTGGGTGAATTGCGTTTTTTATTCTTCTGAACGTGTTGAGCGTCTTTGGACTTCACGCGTTCTTCCTTATTTTCTGACGGTCCTCTTCTTTCGAATTTCTGTGATAGAGTCTGAAAGGCACGAGAGGAACGTGCATCAGTATCTTGATATCTATCAAGTTTTCTCAAATTATTCCTATTCCTGAGGTTGTACCTCCTTTCAGAGGGCTCCTTTTGAGGAGACCTACCTCTGGAATGAGAACGCTTCTCTTTAGAAGTCTGTTTGCTATTTTCCCACTTCTTTTTAGAAGGATATGGAGTGCTTTTAGTAAAGTCCTTTTCAGGACTTTCAGGCAGTTGGGGTTTCACTGTATAATTCTATAATCTTTCTATATTACTAAATTCCTCGTCCGACATTGATTCAATGTCAGGGTCAGGTGTGTAGCCGGCTAAGGCTAACCATGTTGCTCCTGGTCTACCTAGTGGACCGAGCCTGGTAATGTGATTTAAAAGTTTTAGGGTGCCGTTAAACCAGAGCTCATGCTCCTGGTAAGTGAGTGGAATTTCAATATCCTTGAAAGGAATATATTCCTTTTGTGAATTATCTTCTTTGTAGAAGTTAAACATACATGTTACTGGATTAGCTTCTGGGAAGATTATCCATGAATAGAATACCTCTGTCTGGTGATATTCATGTGCCTCTATCACAAAAACTGCCCTACCACCTCTTGATGATAGGCCATGTTTTATAAGTTTTATAATGATGGCTTTCCTTAAATTTGGAGGAATTATTACAGTGTTCTCATCGGTTTCTTGGAAACCTGTATAGTTTAAAGCTCTGTCGGCGTTGTCGCCTGTAGCTCCACTGGCCCCGGGATTATCTTCATCGGCCATTTTGTTGACTGAAAGTTTGCAGAGCAAGTTTCAAGGGAACAAAGATAAGGTGCACAATATTTTGGAACACTGTATCCTTCAACGTTGAACAAACCAAAAAGCTAATACATAGGATTTTTTCGTCCTACTCAGCTATGGTGGATATTATCCATTACCCACTCCAGAAGTCTATTGGAGTATTACGGGAAAAGGGGTCTCTGAGAAAAGCACAACTTAGTTACTTCAGTATCTAGTGTTAAATTAGTGCCTTACCAAACCGTTGGGCGCCATGTAGTGTAGTTCCTATATCTCTAATAGGCTCTGCACATTGGAATAACATACACTAAAGATTTGACATAGGACTGAGGTCAATATGTCTGTATCGAGTATATGAAACTTAACTGTGTGTGTGCCAGCGAACTCAGAGGTCACTAGAAACTTTCTCGAATAAACAAGAAGGGATTAGTCTCTGACAACCGCATAAACATGACAACTTTGTTTCCCCTAGAATCGGAACAATATCTTCAGAGTCGTGGAAACAATAGATAACTAGTTCACTCATTCAATCGTGCATGCTTCGTTTCTACAGACTTGCATAGAAATAGACAGACGGGCGTTTCAATATAAAGGGTTTATTGAACAGTCTTATTTCTCATGCAAGAGATATGAACTGCTACAATCATTAGACAGAATGCGAAGTATAATCCGTACAGTGTAAACAGTAATATAAAATAATACTGTAATAGCATGGTCTGTTGCTAAGACAAATATAAAAATACATACATAAATAACACAGGCTAAAATACTCAACTGGTGCTTCTAAAATACGCCTAACCCAGTTTCCCTAACCTAGGTCTAGTACGAGGGAAGAAGTAGATGCTGATTTAGCGAAGTTTAGTTTTGCCAAGAATCTGCCAAAGGTTTCTCTAGGTTCTAATCAGCTCCATACCTTAGAATGAGAGAGGATGGTATCTCTTTCCTGGGACTCGATTTCCCAACACCCCGCAAGGGGAGTCAGAAACACGGGAGCTGGATTCTTGGCAGGAGGATGACAGCGTCTAGTCAGTGCGTCAGTAGGAAAGTTGGCTTCCTTCAGGACTTGCTGTGGCGAGCTGCGTCGTGCAAGTAGGTTGTCGTACTGCACCAAACCACACTGTCCTTTGCCATAGCAAGTGAAGGTACATTTATACCTTGAAGGTGTTTAGGAACGCCAGAATTGACGTAAAGTAGGGCATATGAACGTCATGAATGAACCCCTAAGGAATAAATGTTCATGCATAATAAATGAGTTCTTGGAGAAATCAGTATCCAAGCAAGGGGAAGTCCCTAACGGCTTAAGAGTCGGGTTTACCAAGAAATCGTTGTGACGTAAATTAATGGATGATAGTAGCCATGCCTGTATTTGGGTAGCATGGGCTAAGCCTAAATTAGGACTGGATTTCTATGCCTATAGAAGGGCAATGTGAATTGTACCTATATAAGGGCATGAATCGGGAAATTCATACGGAATCTAAATCGATACACAACAGTACCGCGGGGCCCAGGCTCTTTCTCCCATGGTTAAGCGCCTTCTGGCGCTCTATTAGCCCTGTGCAGTGATCAAGTCCACACAGGTAGAGGTGGTTCAGGGAGGTTTATTCAAGATAGTTACAAGATCACATCGAGACCCCACCAAGAGCAGCCAGCATGCCGCTCAGCCCAGCCAACTGTGACTATTTGACTCCCAACATTCCATGTTAAGTCATTACAGCAAGATTCCATTGGCAGGCAAGAATAACATTAGAGTCAAGATACAACACCCTGCTCACTCCCTTGCGCTGATTTGGGCCCCGTGACGTGGGCAGTGTGCTCACCGCATCTCCCCGTTGGCCGCCGCTCCTCCGTTCGCGGGCCTCCCGCTGAGACCCAGCCATCCTGCCTTACCGGATTGGAGCTTTGCGCTGGCCCACCCTGGGATCGCCGATATTGCTGCCTGGACTGCTGCACCTGCCCCATATTACTTCCGAGGCCTCTACTTTCTACAGCACTGCCTCTGTGGCCTATAGTCTACTACACCCCTCGAATTCTCTGGGGGATCGCTTTGCATTGGGGGCCCTACCAGCTACCACTTTCAGGCGGCCGGGTCGGCGCTGCCTCCCTGTATAAGCCATACTTTCCCTTGCCGGCATCTCAGGTCTGCTCCTTTCTGGGTCCACCTCCTGTTTTGAGCAACGTATAAGCTGCATCGTCCACCAAGCTGCCTGGGGCTGCTGAGTTTCCTCCTGGCCCCAGCCTTCCCTCAGGCAATCTCGCTCCACCTGCTTCCTTGGGGTGCTGGAGGTGAGATTTGGTGACTGTGGCGGCCTGGGTATGGGGAAAGCAGACCCCAAACAGCCTAAGCTGGCCTTCGACCAGAGCAGACTGACGCGCCAAGATGGGTCTCCCCTGGATACGGGCGACCTTACTACACGGACTGAAGCGGGCCCAACTTGAGAGGACAACCTAAAAGCCATCATGCTGAATGTAAAGACCACCATTTCTGGCATCGCTACCCAACTTGACCAACTGTGGAGAAGTGTGGCTCAATGGTTAGAGCGGCAGACCTTGATGCAGAACTCTGGCCCGGGACCAGGGTTCGTTTCCCGCCTCGGCAGGTCTATGGCTCAAAATTTCCTCAGACCTGATATTCTCGCCTCAGTGCCTATTCTAACCATGGGTCCCACGCTGCAACTCTGGGCAATAGCTTGCTTGATCTCCACAACGGCCCCAACAGCGCTGGGATGCCTGGTTTCACCATGGGGGTGCCCAGGAGTGGACACTTCACAGGGAAAACCACCAGGAAGGGTTCCTACAGCGGTATGAGTACAGCGCCGAGAAACTTCTGGGTAGTTGTGCGCTATATAAGTACAAAGGTTACTTTTTTTACGTTTTTACTGTCCGCTCGCCTAGACACTGTTACGGCCCGGGTGGACACACGACTCGCGTCTGGCCCACATGGAGGCGAGGGTTTCCGATGTTTAGGACACTGCGACTGGTGTCCGCCAAATGCTTCTCCAAATGGACAAAGTGCTGGAACTCATTAAAAATAAGAATGAGGATTTGGAGGCATGCTCTCGGCGGAGCAACGTCCGCATTACAGGCGTGCCCGAATCCTCCAACATTTCCAAAACGGAGGACTTTGCTGAGCAACTCCTGCGTGACCTATTGGCGATGTCTTATCCCCCGGTCTTCATTGTCGAGCAGGTCCACTGCTCTCTAGGTCCGCGACCTGCTCCTGGCTTGCCCGCTCAGCCAATAATCACCAAACTGCTAAATGTTCGGGGTCGTGGCGCAGTTCTCCGTGCTGCCAGGGAGAAGGGTGAAATTAGTCACCAGGGCAACTCTCTTGCCTTTCATCCCTAGACACGTTGGCAGTGCAGGCTGCCAAACGGCTGCTCCAGAAGCACGACGTCTCGTATTCCCTGGCCTACCAAGCAAAGCTGCGATTAAAGCAGGGCTCCCATATGCACGTCTTTACCGAGCCAAAAGATGCCCTGGCCTACGCTAAGAAACTAGATAAACAGCACCGCTCCACCCCACCCAGTCAGCCGATGGTGGTGGTTTGAGTGACAATGACTGATATCGATCCTCATGGCAAGGTTTTTGCTTTTCAGGTTGCTCGCTTCGTTGTTTAACTGTCCCAACTGTCCTGCCGCCCAATGCTGTAACCGCACCTGTGTTTACTCTATACGTGTCTCACATGTCAATGTGTTATAGGGTATCTTATTGCCTGTGGTAGATCACCTCTGGTCCTTTTTGTACTCGCTTTGCCAAGCTCTTCTATAGCACTGTTGCCACTATTGTTGCCTGATTTCTTATTTGTATTGTTACAAGGCACCCTCTGGGCGGGGATAGTCTATGGTTCCTCTTGTTCTAGCTCCTGATGTCTGCCATTATATGCGGCTTGGTCACCCTGTCCTAGTGGCAGGGGTGTACGCCTGGCAGAGCCGGGGGGGTTGGGGTGTGTAGCTTAACCTAATTGGAGGGTTGGTGTGGGTGGGGGGGTTATGGTATGGGATGCTGCCTCCTCGCAGAGGCCTGTTTTTCTTATTGTTTTGTTCTTTGTTATTGGTCACAAAAGGTGTTCAATTGCATCTCATGTAACCCGGAACTCGCTGTTTTTAACACTCAGGTACGCATCATTTTATATCCCTGTCTCACCTCCAGTGGCTGACATTAGAATCTGGACCTGGAACATTAGAGGTCTAAATGATCACCGTAAAGCAAGTCTTTTGCAGGCACACCTCATACGCCACCAGGTCGACATCTGTTTCCTCCAGGAAATCCACCTTCTCTCTGCTACCTCTTCCAGGTTGAAATCGCGACACTGGGATGAGACCCACTCGCCATTCTATTCTAACTATTCCCACACCCACGTTGTCTCCATCCTGCTTCGCAGGGGGCTGCCCTGGCACACTACTCAATCTTTTATGAATTCCATGGGCCACTATGTTATTTTACAAGGGACACTCTTCACACAACCCCTAATACTTGCTGCAACTTATGGTCCTAATATTGACACCCCTGAATTTTTTATTCATGTGTGGCAACTTATCTCTTCTCTGGGTCCTAGCCCTCTCCTTGACTTCAATATTGCTCCTTCCCAGACACTTGACCGCTCAGGTCTTTGTGCGTAGCACCCCCAGTCCACCACCCTTCTTAATGCGATAATCTCCGACCACTCCTTGCTTGACATGTGGAGACACACCAATCCGGATCGGCGTGAAGGCACTTGCATGTCTGGTTCGCGGGGGTGCTGGTCCCGTCTGGCCCCTTGGCTCGCCACGCGTGATGCTGCCTCATTTGTTACATCCGCAGACCATATGCCTCGCACCCTTTCCGACCACGCTCCCGTGCAGCTACGCCTACGGCTCCCACTCTCCACGCGCCGCATGTTCGCTTGGAGACTGCCTCCACATGCTCTCCGGGATGCAGTCTTCCAGGAGGAGATCCACACTGCTATTGTCAATTATTTTGAGCTGAATGTTCGCTCGGTTGAGTCCCCTTCTACCCTCTGGGAGGGTTTTCAGGTAGTAATCCGGGGAGAGTGTATTTCCAAACAATCCAGAGTGCTGCGTTCTCTTCGTGGTACCCTTGCGCGCCTCGAGACTGAAATTAAAGCTTTGGACCCTCAACAGTCCCTCAACCCACGGCCCAAGACTCTAGCCCAGATTGAAGGTAAACTTTCTGAATTCCAGGCAGAGGCGGATAGGGAACTGGTGTTTCTAGGCAAAGTGCCGAAGGCTCGCTGCTATGGAGAAGGCGACCGCCCCGGCAAGACCCTTGCCAACTTACTCTGACACCCCCACGCTTCTTCCTATGTTACTGTCCTACAGCGTGGTCCCACTGACAGAATGACTTCCCCTTTGGATATCGCCCACTTCTCCACTTTTTACGCCCAGTTTTACTCTGCAGGGGCGGTGCCCTACCGCGAGCTATTTGACCGATATTTCGCACCCTCGAACTCCTTTGGTAGGGTAATGCACACCAGGAGTTCCTGGATGAACCAATCACCCAGGAGAAGATATCCGCTGTTATCTCAGGACTTCCTGGGGACAAAGCCCCGGGCTCTGATGGCCTCACTCAGGCCTTTCACAAGCAATACGTGCCCCTCCTGGTTCCTCAACTAGCTGCCATGTATATTGATTCTCTAGAGCGTGGGAGCCTCCCCCCTTCTCTTCAGGAAGCCGTGCTCCTCCATCTCCTAAAGCCTGACAAATCACCTGAGCTGTGCGACTCCTACCGCCCTCTGTCCCTGATTAATATTGACAAAAAAATCCATGCTAAACTACTGGCCACTCGTCTCCTTCCCCTAATGTCGCTTATCACGCGTCCTGACCAAACTAGATTCATCCCTGGGCATGCGACGTCGCATAATCTTCGGACCATCGCTGCTGTGCTTCACCAGATAAACCAGTCTCTACCTGCTGTTGCAGCACTTTTAGATGCTAATAAAGCTTTTGACACCCTTGAATGGCCTTTCCTCTTCTACCTCCTCCCTCGCCTGGGCTTCAGTCCGGGCTTTGTGCGCAAGATCCAGCTTCTCTACACCCTCCCTACGGCCCGCATCTGCATCAATGGACATGTCAAGGAGCCTTTTTCCATCTCGAGGGGCACTAGGCAGGGGTGCACTCTTTCCCCCTTGCTTTTTTGCCATCGCTATGGAACCTCTCGCCACGCAGCTCTGACACCACACTCGGCGGCCTTGGATTTGCGGCCCGGGTTGTATCCATGTATGCGGATAACGTCACGCTTTACATCCGCAATCCGCAAGATAATCTCGGTCCTATGACAAGGGAGGTTGTGCGCTTTGGGGCCGTCTCCGGCATCCAGGTCAACTGAAGTAAGTCTATTCATCTTCCCCCTTACTGACGCTACCAAACCCTTCACCCCAGACTACTGTCTTGGCATCCGGCCCCATCAGATACCAGAAAATGGTCGTCCACCCGAAATTTTTATATCTTTTTTCAAACATCCCACTCCCACTCACCTCGCACTTTTTACGTAAAGTGAATTCACATATCATTGCGCTGGAATGGGCTCGCTGACAACCCAGAATAGCTTACAACATTCTCACACTTCCCCTGTCCCTCAGGGGCATGGGTGCTCCTAACTTTCGCCTATATGCGCTCTGCGCCCAAGCTAGCTTTCTTCACTTCTGGCTCCACCCCACCCCCTTCCCACCCCACGTTGCTGTCGAAGCTGATCTTTCTGCCCCTTGGCCACTCCAGACCACACTATTTATTGTACCTAGGCCTCTGCGCGGTGAAGTAGACACGGTGGAATGTCTGCGCTGGACCTGGAACAGACTACAGAGGCTGACTGGTCCTTCTACACTCTATGCTACTTCCATGCCGCTAGATTGTAACCCAGTTTAAAGAAACAAGGGAACCCTCTGGGTAGTCAAGGAGCAGGGGTGATAGTATTATAAGGCAACAAAGGTCCTTACCTTAATATAATACGCAAAAAGCAAATAATAAATTATAGACAACGACGTGTGCTATAAGCAAAAAATGTGTCCAGCCGGACACTGATTTAATCAATGTAAGAAAATCAATAAGGATACGGTGAACAATTATACAGTGGGATACAGTCCTGTATCCAATGCATATAACACATAAAGGACAAAACCAAATGAAATGAAGAGGAGGTAAATCCAGGCAATTTTATAGCGAGGGGACGCTTGCTAAAGAATTTGAGAGTAGCCTTGCTAACCCCATGTAGTTAACACAAATAGGTAACACAATGGACGTGTGCTATAAGCAAAAAATGTGTCCAGCCGGACACTGATTTAATCAATGTAAGAAAATCAATAAGGATAAGGTGAACAATTATACAGTGGGATACAGTGCTGTATCCAATACTTCTAACACATAAAGCTGCCGGGCACGATGGCTCGACACAAGCCATCGTGCCCGGCAGCTTAAGAGGACCGCTCCATCCGGAGCATTGAGACATTGGTTTATCTATAACCGCAATACGGGATCCCCGCCGGTCCTCCGCATTACATCCTCCTTGAACCACGCTCCCCGGTGGCAGGCTCCGCCACGGACATTGACCCTTCACATCCACCCGGGGCCCATTCCCCCGCCAGCAACCGGTCAAGTTTCGTTGACCGCCGGATCCTAGGCACGCCAGGTTCCCCTATCTCCAAGGACCTTGTGAAACCTTCCTCTTCCAGAATCAGTGGCCATAGCCACGCCGACCTACTTAGGTCCGCGGCAACCTTACCGCCCTTGCGTGTACTCAAGGCTTGCATATCTAAATACTTAGGCAATGTAATTTTAGTCCTGATGATGATCCTTTTATTTATGTACAGGATCGAAACGCAGTCGACTGTTAATGTAGTCACACACCAGTCTTTCCATTGTGTTACCTATTTGTGCTTACTACATGGGGTTAGCTAGGCTACTCCCAAATTCTTTAGCAAGGGTCCCCTCGCTATAAAATTGGCTGGATTTACCTCCTTTTCATTTCATTTGGTTTTGTCCTTTATGTGTTTTATGTATTGGATACAGGACTGTATCCCACTGTATAATTGTTCACCTTATCCTTATTGATTTTCTTACATTGATTAAATCAGTGTCCGGCTGGACACATTTTTTGCTTATAGCACACATCGTTGTCTATAATTTATTATTTGCTTTTTGCGTATTATATTAAGTTAAGGATCTTTGTTGCCTTATAATGTTAGATTGTAACCCAGCGTTTCCTCCCCTCCAAACGTCCGGCATGGTTGAATGCGCTTCGTCATTAGGCCTCACCACTATTGCTGACCTCTACCCTGACGATACTTTCTTCACCCTTCCAGAAGATGCTGGGCCACTAGATCGGCCCCTCTACTACCAAATCTGAGCTACCTGTAGAGAAATCCACCCCACGTTTCCGAACCCTCCACTGAAGATTACTGCCCTCGAGTTGGTATACTCTTCTAGCTCCTCTAGGAAGTTAGTCACCAGGTTCTATGCTCTTTCGCTTGCCGCTTCCCCCGCTAGCACTGACAGCCCACACGGCGTGGAGTGAGGACCTTGGCAGGGATTTCCCCCAAGACGTTTGGCTGTATTGCTGCAATCAGATAAAGCGATTGTCGCCTAACTATCGCTTGCGGTTAATACATTTTAAATATATGCACAGATTATATTGTACCCCGCTTCACTGCATAGAATAGGGCTCCTCGCTAGCAATAGGTGTGTGCGCTGTTGTGCCCAAAGGTCTCCACCTACTGGCAGGCTGTATGTGCGGCCATTAGTGATATCACCTCTGTGAGAATAGACCCTGACCCGTTGGTGTGTCTCCTTGGCTATGTCAAGCATCTACCTACCGCTAGTCGCAAGCTGACCGCCATGCTCCTAGTCCTTGCCAAACGAAGGGTGTTACTTCATTGGGGGCGCAGACCGGCGCCTATAGTGGCTGGTTGGCTAAATGACGCTACTCATTGCCAGAAGTTATTGGGTGAATTTTGGGACCTGGTGCCCGCTGCTAGCCCTCCCCCGACATCTGGGCCCCTCTCATTTTCTACTTACGGAGCTCAACTGCCGGAGTCAGTCCCTTACCTGGTTCCCCAGCTCTGTTATACGGGCCTCCCCTGCTCGAACCACTGACGATCCCCCTCGCCCCCCAATTGACCCTCTATCATCTTCTGAGTAACAGGCTCACACCACGTTTAGATCTTCATGCCTGAAATGTGCCTTTTTCTTTTTTTCTTTCTCATGCATGTTTTCTTCCTAAGGTTCTAAAGGGAAGTAACGATGTAATCCATGTGCCGCTGCCATTAAGTCATTGTATATTGTGCAGCGCAATTATCTGCCTGTTTGGTATTGTTTATTCAAAAAACAATAAATACAAAAAAATGGTTTCCATTTAATTTCTCATGCAGGTCATCTCCTCTTCTGTATGTTGTCCAAACAGCGAGGATCCAGAGAATGGAAGGCTGAGGATTGTTAATTGTGTCTCTAGTTTCAGAGATATCAACCATAACCAGGATGATCTTCTTATGGTTATCCTAGGATAGTACTCCGATATCAGATTAACAGAGTCTACTGAGGCATGTATTATCAGATTTAATCTTAAAAGGCTTTATGGAACTATTTCAAAAAAATCCTGTTGTCTTTCTTTAGGCAACTCTTTATCACAATTATTTCTACAAAGAATTTAAGGAATTGTTGGTCCCACACTTAGCTACATTGTTTGAGGAGATGGTTGTTGATGGCATTATGCCCCCTTTGATGAGGGAGGCAGTCATTGTGGCTATACTGAAGCTGGACATGTATCCATCTGACCTTTCTTCGTATCGGCCTCTGTCGCTACTAAATGTTGACACCAAGCTTCATGCCAAGATCTTGGCGGCTCGACTGACAACGCTGGTCCCGTTCCTAGTGGCCCCAGAACAAGCTGGATTTGCTCCTGGTAGGAACTTGACCAACAACCTGAGGACGGTATTTGGGGCAATACAACACACCAGACAGGACGCACAGGCAGTGGCGGTATTTTTGGATATGGAAAAAGCCTTTGATTCGGTTGACTGAAGGTTCATGAGGCACGTATTGACGAGGATGGGATTGGGAGATGTATTCTTACAAATGGTGGGGGCCTTGTATAACTCTCCTATTGCAAGAATAAAAATTGGCAATTTAGTTACTGACCCAATACAAATTACCAGAGGTACGCGACAGGGGTGCCCTTTATCCCGGATCTTATACGTGATGTTAGCGGAACTGTTAGCTTGCGCTTAACGGGAATACCATAAACATGGGGATATACGATTCCTAGAGTACGAACTGATAGTTTTCACGTATGCCGACGATATGCTGCTCTATGTGCGAGACCCTGAGAACAAACTGTCTCCAACACTGAGGGAAGATGTGAAGTTTGGTACGATTTTAGGCCTAAGGGTCAACTGGACAAAATCAATAAGTTTTCCCCTTACCCCTACTACTGTGCCCTTTACGCCGGACTACCCACTGCAATGGACAATGGATGGACAACGGAACCTGTACGTTATCTACGAACACACAGACTCTGAAGTGGTGTTTCGAGAGAACTACGGGGTGGCTATCAGTAATCTGGAGGATGAGATAGAGAAGTGGATTTGACTGCCGCGGTCACTGGTTGGTCGGATTTCGATCATGAAAATGGTAATACTCCCACACTTTTTGTTCCTATTCTCCAATATTCCTATGGTCCTCCCGGGGTCTTTTGTTCGCACACTTACTTCGCTTCTGATAAAGCTAGCTTGGGCGGGGAAACAGGCCAGGGTCAGATGGGATGTCCTTCCGCTCCCTTACTGTCTACGGGGACTGGGGGCCCTGGACCTTGACTTACATTTTAGATCGGCACAAAGTGCTCACGCTTATCAATGGATGCATAACCTATCAGGCATGCCACATATCCCTATAGAAAAGGTGGCGGCTTCTCCACTTCCGTTACCTGCTATGTTGTTTACACCGCCTGACTGCAGGACGAGGATTCTAGATTTCATAAACGCAAATAGACATGTATGACAGCACCACCAGATACTGTACTTCCCGCTTGCTCCATTGGAGTGGTGCTAATGGGCTACCCCCCGTGCAGAGACAAAGGAGTGACCACAGCGCTCGGCTTTATGAATGTGATGACAATTGGAGATATGTTCCTTGTGGGGAAAGCCAAGATGTGGGAAGAGGTTGAGGGGCTTGATCTATTACACAGATTTCAATTCCACAGAACGAGACGTGCTCTAGTGGGAATCTTGGGCACTGATTTAGAAGAACCGCCAGAAGTGGCACCACTCACATACGTGATAAAAGCAGACACTTCAGCCAAACTTGTGTACAAAATTTACAAATCAACACTGGGGTACCCGGAAAACTTCTATACCAAGGCAAGACTTGCTTGGCAAACTGATTTAGATAGAGAATTAGATGACGCAACTTGGAGGTATTGTGAAAGCTCGAAGCGGATCTCGCTGAATGGGAGACATAGGCTTATCCATAATAAATTCCTGAATAGGGTGTACTACACACCGGAGAGGCTATGTAGATATGAACTGCGTGACATGGCTAAGTGTGAACGTTGTGATGAACGCCGGGCAGACTTTCTCCACTTAGCTTGGTTGAGTCCCGGAATAAATAACTTTTGGGCCTTGGTGTTCAGGGAGCTGGACGACATCATGGACATGCAACTTACACCCAATTCCATGCTTGCTTTGTTGGGGTACTCTAAGCCACTCCCAAAGGCAGTTCGAAGGTTGATAGATATGAGTTTGTTAATCACTAGGCGCAGAGTAGCAAGGTGCTGGTCAAAGGGCCCGATTCCTACAATCAAGGATTGGACCAGAGATATGCTCTACTGCAGCCCGCAAACTGAAAACTACAGCGAGCTTCTCCCACCGCATAGTCGCCCTAAAAAATTTGGGGCGTTGTAGAAGACATATCTGCTGAATAAGGATGGTGTGACGGTTGGGGCTGATGCACCTGTATGTGCTGGAGAGGAAGTTTCACAGCAATAACTTCGAGTAGTCACTGCATTAGAAATAGGAAGTTGAGCCGATCGATTACTAGGCTTTGCCGAGACAGAAGGCATAGACAGTGCCTGGAGGTCCTGGGTCAAGGCTGGGGTGGACTGTACTGTGTACCACGTTAGAAACATGTCGCTGAAACTGGTGGTCCTGGCTGATAATATACATTGTAAGATAACTGTTGATAAGACTGACTGTGAGGTAATATGCTGTGATTGTCTTTTTTTGTACAACCCTACCTAATGTTGTAAGGTGTCATGTCTTTTGTTATACAGAAAATCTCAATAAAGTTAAGAAAAAAACTCTTTATCACAATTTTTAAATGTTTGCCAGAGAGCTTGATCGTAAATTTCCTAAGTTGGCCATACCACTGGCAGCCTTAATGGTAGGGGCTGCAGTACCACAGATCTTCTTTACTGCAGCATCCATTCTCTTGAGTTGCGTTTTCTGACTACTGACAGTATGACAGCGTCAGATTCTGAGTCAAGCCAAAGGAACGCCTGAGCCAGTCCTAGTAGCCTGTATTATTTTTCAAACGTGAGGGGTTACAGGATTCGAAATCAAACTGTTGTTCTTAGAGGGCTCCTAGAGGCCATAAACTAGAGGAAGTAATAGTCTGGGAGGTAAACGAATCTGTAGGGTCCATGTAATTGCTGAGATGGCCATGTAAGTTGCTTTCCAGAGGAATAGACCGTTTTGCAGTACCTCTGGCTTGGACATTCTGAAAGGTAGGGAAGTCATCTATGTAGGACACTCTAAGATCTGAGCGTATCAGAAAAGATGTGTCTATGTCTCATTTAGATAATAATAAAGGAAAATGATCTGTTGAACATTCATGTCTGTCTCCACCGCTGATGACAGCTTTGTGGATTAATATTTTGTGACAGAGGTGAATATGGTGTCTGTAGTGGTTAATTCTTAAGGCCTGGATAAAGACCTCATTCTTTTAGACGAATGAGGCGTTGCCTGATAAGAGACATTAAGGTTGGTCTTGAAACCATCCCCTTCATTGTCCTTGGAGGTGGTACATTTAACAGTCTAAAAGGTATTTGCACATGATCCTTGTCAATAATCCTGAAACACAGCTCCAAGTAGCTCTGATGCAGTGTCCGTATTAGAAGGGAAAACCTGACATTCTCTTACTGGTAGTGCAGAAGATAATGATATACTCAATGTCGACCTGTGAATCAGAATAAAGTTCCATCGTAGAGTGTCTTAGCATTGATATAAGTCTCATTGGTGAAGCGTGCCTTGATGTCGAGTAGTATGACATCAGTCGAGAAGACATCGGATTGTGGAAGCGTTTTGACATCAAAGATCTCCCAGATGCCAAATGGTGGTGGTGCTTTAGTACTGTCAAAGATCCAACTGCTGACGGTGAACATGCTGTTGCTGTACTGTGGTAGTTGAAAGGGACTGGCGGTGGTGGTTCATCTCTTTTGGATTTGTTTTCTCTGTATGCTCATCATCTTAGTCCTTTGGAGCGAAAGGATTTGTCACAGTGAAAGTAGAAGTCTCTTTGGAGGCCCATTTTTGTTTTCTATCTCTTTGGCCTTCAGGTCTTCAACTTGCTACTCAGGCTTATGCCTACACGATCAGCAAGTGCTGGGATGTATGTGCGCTTGTGAAGTGGTACAGTACACAAGTCAGCACTGGTATATATATGTGTGTTTGTGAAGTAAACATTACATGAATGTTTCTAGGTTTCATTTGGGGAGAACCAGGGCTTGATGGAGGCGTATATGGAGGGAGAGGAGCCTTCCTGCACCTAAGACAGATTTGTGGATTGGAGCATTTCTGAAAGCAGGGTGGGATACACACTGGAGGAAGGAATACCCAGGCTGGTCAGTATACTTCACAAGGGGCTCTTTGACTCTAAAGAGATGTCACTGGTCAAAGACCTCTGGGTACATCTAAGGAAGGAGATGGGGTTGGCAAGGGAATCATAAAGAGTAGGGCTCGGGGCCTTTCATAACATTTTGATACACATCACTGAGGCCGACATCCAGATGTGATCCTCTAGTCACTCCCATGGCCTGTGTTTTGGTGGTGTCAGATCTGGAGACACTCCTACCGTGATAGAATATTCTATGGAGAAAGATCATGACGCAATAATGGGCACTTCAAAGTGGGCAAAAGCCAGAACATGAACTTCTAAAGCAGAGGCACTAAAGCACATTTGTGTCTGGAAAAGGATTATACAAAAGGAGCTTGAGACTCCCAAATTAACAAACGGTTCATCAATGTAGAGAAGCTAAGTATGAGTAACGCTGGTAGACTAGGGACTGATGGTCTGCTAGTCTCTCATGCTGGTGGATTGACATCACCCTGGAGAATCAAGAACACTCACCTGGAGCACCAGCTTCAGCTTGACCTGAGGGCAGATGACTCTGTGAGGAAAAGGAGATTGCCTGGAGGGAGCAAGGTTAAGTGGGGATCCAGTTGAGTGGGTTCCGGCAGCGGAGTGTGACATTCTGGTCCATCAGGACCCTCGCACTGAGTGGGACGTATTCCCGTGAGTATTGTTTGTAAAATCCCTATGCCAGGTGGGGGCTGTGGTGAATCTTAAGGGCCGTTGCCTTGTTGTTGTGCTGTGGTGAATATAGTGCCATCACTCTATGCTGCCTTGTGACCTGATGAGGATGCAATCTTAAGTGTGTGGTCACAGAGAAATCTGAGGGCCAAAAACCAAGAACACTCACCTGGAGCACCAGCTTCTGCTTGACCTCAGACCATTTGACCCTGTGAGGTAAAGGAGATTGCCTGGAGGGAGCAAGGTCAAGTGGGGATCCTGTCGAGAGGATCCAGTCAGCAGAATGTGAAATTCTAGTCCATCAGCACCCCCGCACTAATTGGGACGTCCGCCCATGAGCATTGTTCATAACCCCACTATGCCAGGTGGAGGCTGTGGTGAATCTTAAAGGCTGTTGCCTTCTTCCAGTGCTGTGGTGAATATAGTGCCATCACTCTATGCAGCGCTGTGACCTAAAGAGGATGCCATCTTAAGTGCGTGGCCACAGAGAAATCTGAGGGCTGCTGCCTGTGAACAGTGTGTAACAGTAAACTCAGAGCTGCTACTTGGTGATCGGAACTCGAGTAGCAACCCAGGTCTGCCAGAAGAGACGTACAGTACTTACTACAACAACAGAGAAAAGATGTGGCGGTCCAGAACCCATGCCGTGGACCTTTGTGCCCTGGATGAAGCTACATATCCTAAGGCACTGAAGGACTATCACAAACAGATTAGAAATACGCATAGCCATTTTTATGCTAATGAGATCGAGCGAACTCAGAACTCCTTACCGGAGCTATTCACTAATGTAAAATCACTATTCTCTTTGGATCAGACTTCTGCAGTCCTTGCCCAAGTTGTGGAGGGCTGCAATCTGATTGCCCATATCTTTCGGGATACAGTATCCAACATCTATGATGCCTTCCGGATGTCTGTGAAGCTTGGTTTGAACCATCGAATGCTTTCTAGTTTCAATACCCTAAAAAAAAAAATCGATGAACTGGGGGCTCTGATGGTTAAGGTGAAATCAGGCACCCCCAATGATCCAGCTTCTCCCATGATTCTGGGACGAGGGAGGGAGGCAATTCTACCTGGAATGTGTGACCTGCTAAATAATTTTGTATTGGGGCAAGTCCCCTCAAGGTGGAAGCAGGCCATTGTTGTGCACTTTTGAAAAACTCTACTTTGGACCCTGCAAAGCCAGAAAATTTGAGACCCATCTCTCTGCTATTTCTTGCCAAAGTGGCCGAGAAACATGAAAATGAACTGCTGATAAGTTTTAAGGCTGAGGATTTACTGCATGAGACCCAAACGGACTTTCATCCGTAGTTCTGTTGTATGGCGTTTTAGGATCCGAGCGAAAATTACTGAATCATGCCGTTATATAGCTATAATTTACATTGCCCTTATATAGGCATAGAAATCATACCCATATTTAGACATAACCCATCCAGTCCAAATACAGGCATGGCTACTTCGACTAGTTCCAAAAAGCCACAACGATTTCTTGAAAAACTCGGCTTCAGCAGTCAGGGACTTGAATATTGATTTGTCCTAGAAATGATGGAGTTTTTAAAGAACTAGCATTCCCTTGGGGTTCTTTGATGACGTTATTATGTCCGACTTTACGTCAAACCAGGCACCTTCAATGTATAAATATGCCTACACTTGCCCTAGAAAACACATGGTGGTTCGGAGCAGCTCGACTATCTAGTTGCCCGACGCAGCTCGCTGCAGCAAGTGCAGAAGGAAGCCGACCCTCCAGCTGATGCACTGACAGAGAGCCTGCCTTTCTCTCGCTGAGAATCCAGCTCCAGTGTTTCCAAGTTCCCCTCGCGGGGTGTTGGGAAATCGAGTCCCGAGACAGAGATACCAGACCTCCTTCATTCTAAAACCAAGGTACGGAGCTGATTAGACTCCAAGAGAAATCTTGGTTAGATTCTTGGCAAAGAAAAACGAAACCTATGCTACACCTCACTTACTTCTTCCCTCGTACTAGACGTAGGTTAGGTACATTGGGGTAGGCGTATTTTAGAAGCACCAGTTGAGTACTTTTTAGCCTTTGTTATTTATATATGTATTTATCTATGGTCTAGGAACCATACAATGCTTTTACAGTATTATTTTATAATACTCTTCTTACTGTACGCATTATGCTTTGCAACCAGTATTACGATTGTAGCAGTTAATTTTACTTGTCTGAGAAAGACTGTTCAATAAACCCTTTTATTGAAAACACCCGTCTCTATTTCTCGGCACCTCTGATGAAACGAAGCATGCATGTTTGACTGAGTAAAATATCTATCTATTGTTTCCACAACTCTGAAGATCAGTTTTATTCTTGGGGAAACAAATTTGTTATGTTTATGCAGTTGTCAGAAACTAATCCCTTCTTGTTTATTCGAGAAAGTTTCTAGTGACCACTGAGCTAGCTGGCACTCACAATTAAGTCTAATATATTCGATAGAGACCTAGTAGACATAAGTCCTACGTCAAATCTATAGGATATGTTATTCCAATGCGCAGAGCCTATTGTGAATATAGGACCTACACTACAGTTCAGTACGGAGTCAACACTACTGGTAGCATCGGAAACCCTTCGACAGCTGATGGGGGGCAAAGCTGCTGCACTGATAATCCTAACCCAAGCGCTGCCTTTGACCCCATATCTCACAGCCTTTTGTTGGAGCGGCTATGGAACTACAGTGTCATTGAGACATCTCTGAGCTGGCTAGGTTCATTACTCCAGAATCGCACCTTCCAGGTGGTTTAAAACGGTTTTCTTCTGAGGTTGTGTCAAACCGGCAGTGCTGCTCTGAGCCCCACACTGCGCGATCTACACATGTGCCCCCTAACAGATGACATTGAGCGCCTCAGCTTCAACATCATGTTGTACACTGATGACATGCAGCTCATCATCACCCAGTCTCAGGATGACGGAGTCTCTGCAGCTTAGATCTTGCCTGGGCGATTTAGCAAAGTGGATGGATCAGAGTTACCACAGGTTGAATGCTGGAAAAACTGAGTAGGGAAAGTCTATTTAGTTTTCGGCATGGTGGCCTGACGTACTTGGCCCAGTACGGACTCCCTAGCCGAAAGTGAAGAACCTCTGAATCTGGTTTGATACCAATCTATCATTTCACTGCCAGATTTCTTGTCTGGCGGTTAAGTGTTTTGGTAGTTGGAAAATCCTGAGTAAAATCTTGGGCATTCACCCAGAGGCTGCCAGGAAATCAGTATTCCAGGCTCTGGTTATGTACAGGCTGAACTATTGTAATGTGTTATACCAAGGAGCCTCCCATGGTAGACTGGTAAAAATCCAAAGAATACAGAATGTGGCAGCAACCCTGTTGCTGCAGGATATCTTGAGGCACAAGTCCATGGGGCCAGCTCCTGCCAAACTACACTGATTTCCTGTGAGGAAGAGAGTTTCCTTTAAAGCCATGTGTCTCTGCCACAAAATCCTGAATGGGAAAGGACCCCGATATTTACATCCTCTGGTCAACTCTCATCGACCTAGCAGAAGCCTTAGGTAAACCGTTGACACGCCTCGCAATCAGTGGAGCCGTGATCCTCCTCCAAGCACCAATCGAAGGGAAAAGCCTAAACAGGCCCAGAGCATGAACCAGATCTGCGTTGCACGCGGAAAAGGAAAAAAACTGATGTAGGCACGCTGGGGTGGGACTTATGTGGCCTCGCTGACGTCACGTACGCGGATGACACCTGGGCGGAGTTGAGTGATGCCGTCTCTCTGACGCGTATGGATGCTGGCCAAAAAATTTCCGGATCCGGTCTCATGCCTGGGGATAATTCTACGTCAAGGAATCTACAGCTAGTAGTTTCTATCAGATAAGGTACTTTGTTTTATTGAGCCTGCAACGTTATTGTGAGGACATCTTTAATACATAGGGAAAGTTCTGTAGAATGCACTGAAGTCATAAACACAGAATATTCCTGCCCGAGTATGGGGACCTTGGAACACTTCTTTTCAAATGTTTAGTCAATATCAACATCCATATTGTGAAATGGAGGTGAAAACTGACATTTTCCAAAAATCTGTTCAAACCTCCATAGGAGAAAACAGGCCGGCTTCAAACAAGTTTTCTCTCTCCCCAGTAATAACCACTGTGAAACATTATAGAAGACATCAATGCCGCACCTAACAAAAGCTGAGCTGAAGTGGTAGATTTGACCTTTCAAACCCTTACATGATAGAGAAACATGAAGGAAAATGGGGATCTCAGGTTTAAAGTGCAGAAGGCTGAACAAAAAAAGGAACAAGGTTTCTTTAAACAGCCAGTAGATTCCATCTGTACTATATTGGTACTTTGCCTCACAGCGTTGGTTCTTTCTGAAGGAGATATGCAGAATTTTCAATTAAAAGAAAGGGCATTTGCTGTTGAAGTAATTGAAAACCGTGGAGGATGGAGGGTTGTTTATGACTACAGTGAATATACTTATGATGTAAAACTAGAATTACAAATAAGTAACATTTCCTTTTGCTTTTAGAATCTTCACTGAATTGTCGAACTCAGAACAGCAAGCTTATACCGAAACATGTTGTTGTCAAATAGCAAAAACACACGACCCAGTGACAGCTCTCGAATCCTCATCTGGAAAGTATGGTTAGACTAACAAACCTCTGCTAGCTGGACAATCTTTAACCACATTGCTCTAGCAGCCTTACCCTGTGTAGAATTAGCTTCAGGCTTGACAGGTAGGGGCTAGTTGCTTAACTGATAAAAACAGCAATACACTGGACTATCCATCTGGGAACTGATTACTTGGAGGAAGCCATGGCAGTCTTCAGAGGATCATAATTGACAAGAGTTGGTCAGATTCATGTAACTCTTCGGTTCTGACAAGATGAAACCTGAAGACTCTCCTGACATCAAGAAATAAAGGGAATTCTTTGCTAGAGAAAAGTGGTAACTGTAAAAAAACGCAGAGATGTTTTGCTAGATGTAAAAGTCAGGAACAACTTTCACAGAAGGAAAGATGGGTGTGTTCTTTAAACTACTCTGTTCTGCTGAAATGCTGTGCAAGGCAAGAGCTTGGAGCTTCCAAACCTCCTTTAATGGTGATTAAAAATGCTACCTTCCATTAAAGGTGCTGCAAGGCAGAAGCCAGCAATTTGGAACGTACCAAATTAAGCTCCTAGGCTGCCATCTCAAAGGAAATGTCTTTTTTAAGACAAGCCAAAATGTCTTATCATAGGAACCATTAGGAAACATATTTGTGTTGGTACTCTTCTGTATGCCATGATGGGAACCAACTGAAATTTTATAAATGGAACATGTAGGTTCAACTTTGCCAAGTGAAGAAATGACTACATCCTCTTAACAGGGATTTGGGTCCCGGTTATTTTGAAGGCCCCTAATCACAAATCTTGTCACTATGAAAAACTAGGATTCTCTAGTAGATGGTGGGTTTGCTTTCATGGAAATGTTCATACAATCCTTGGGTAGGTTCATGTGGCCTTATTGCACTACCATACTGCCAAACACAAGGATATAACATTGGTGTGATGTCATTTCTTGTGCATCCCCAATAGGTTCTATTGCACAGCATTTATTTTCCTGTGAGGTTTAATGGACATGTGAGGAGTTTCTGAACTATCACGGCCTCGGCCACTCTAGGACAATGAGTATCTCTCTGCGTTGGAGCATTTCATGTTTGTAAGTATAAGATCAGTGGAATTTGTGGAAAGGTGTCTAGAATTTTGTTGGACCACGTCATCAAAAGGGCATTGCCCATCAAATCTAGTTCCCAAATTCCGGATTAGAGTTTTGAGCATTTTGGCCGGTAGATAACATTCCATTTGCAGGAACCCCCAGTCTTGGAAGTGTCTTGCAAGATGTCGGGGACATCTACGAAATATCTGTTCCTTAGGTCTGCCTGATAGTTCTGCAGGCCCATGAACTTAGCATAAACAGATACATTCCTTGCAGGGAGCCAGTGCCAACTTGCTTGGGCTTCCAGTGATATAACTCTGGATCTGGTGCCACCCTATTTGGTGAGGTAGTACATTTAGTTCTGCCCCCTTGATGTACATCCGTAAAACGTAAAAGAATTGTTGTCTAGAGATTTTTATTTTTGTTTTGTGTTTTTGTATCATTAGAGAAGTAATTTAGCTTGAGTAGACATTGCTAATCCGGGGTGAATTTTTCTGGACAACATTTTTTAAAACGGCGGATGTGTTGCAGTGCTGATGTAATATTTCAGGAACCACAAGACCTTTATACTTACTTTTGGTGTCAAAACATAAGTTTTAGGGTTGAAGAAGTCTTATAGAGACAGAAAATAACTCCTCAGCGCAACCCTTTCGCCATTTTCCAAAATGGTGGTTCTATAATGATGTGTTTTAGCCAGTATATTGGTAATTTATTTTAATATTGTTTTTGTTTCAGGTTTTCTACTGATTCAAATTCTTAAACATGAGCAAAGCAGGTGGAAGCAGAGGATCTTTCCCTCCTGACAGTGTTGCTGACTACAGAATCTGAGGACTGTTTCAGCAAAGAAAAATGTCATATGCCAAACTAATCCGAAAGAAAAGCTAACATCAACTGCGGCTGGACAGAAGAGAGTTTGAGATGCTACAGAAAGATCACAAGACTAAGTTCACAAAAGATTGAAACTAGTGGGTCAAGAGGAACAAATATTTTATCATTGTAACAAGTGCTAAAAGTCATTTACAATGGCAAAAAGCCTGGAAAAAAATTGTCAAAAAAATAACAGAAACCAGTGAATTACAACAAGAATCCGAGTCCTCTGAGAAAGCGACGACAACCAATCCCTATGCCCATCTACTTAGAAGATTGATGGCTACCCCTCGTCCACCTTCAACAACTGATTGCAAAGCAGAGGATCTTCAATGTGTTACCTGCGGTTTAGCCAGAACAAGAGCCAAAGTGATCGGCAAAAGAAGAAAGTACAGAGTATGTGAGTCCCAAAGGGCAAACATGTTTTTATCTGCAGCTAGTTTCTACCATGGTAAAGTCTTCAGCAGAGTAGCTGATTTAAACAGAGAGATGAATGTAATTGCAGCGGATTTGTATGCGCACCCAAACTGCATGTATTCATACATTTGGAAATATGATTGTACAATTAGCTCCCAACAGCAACATGACCGCCAGCCTTCTGTTAAGTTTTCACTCTTTAAAAAAGGCAATTACGTTTTAAAGCCACTCCTGAGTGCTGGCTATGGGTTCACACTCAGCGAGAGCAGAGAAATAATGGTCCATATTGATGAAACTGTATTAATCCGTGCTAATGAAATTAAGATTTTCCCAGCGAGAAATGTACAATTACAGAATTTGTTTTTGTCAGTCTAATAAAAAGAATGAGCCACTTATGGTGTTCTCAGCTGATTTGACTCCTGAAGTTCTTGCTGCCAAAATAAGATTACAGGATGCAGTAAAATCAGCAGGCACCATTTTAAGAAACATTCTGAAAGATTTAGATTTTGGACTTAGTCACAAATTTTGTGATGCACCAAAGCTCCGCAATTAATAGGAGTCAACAAGAATGCCTGATGTTGTCTTAACATTTTTTACATCATTGTTTAATATCAGAAAAGTAAAACTTTTACAAACTGAAGTTCTTGAATTCGGAACAGAAGCTAACAAAATTGATGATGGCTTTGATGTTATAAGCGAATAAGTGGCAGACACTCCCATGAATCGACAGGCTTTTGCTGTGCAAATGTATTGTCTGTTCCAAATCATATTTTATGAATTACATCACGGCAAAAAGAAAACTCTGTTACACATAATGACTGCCCACGCAATCTATGACAAGTGCAAAAGTAGAGAGCTTAGAACGGTTAACAGGAGGAATAAAATACTAGAATACCTAAAAGAAACCAACAGTGAAATATTTATACTACAAGAGACTCATCTCTTGAGCATGGAGTGGGACCAAATAGTGAAAAAACTAAACTGGATGGATGTCTGTGTCTGCACTAAACAGAACTGTAATATTAAAGGGGTAGCAATCCTCATCAAAAAATCTCTTAAAGCAAAAACTGAATACGAAGCAGCAGACAGCAATGGAAGAAGGGCTATCACTAAAGTGAGAGTAGACAATATCACCTTTTCCATAGCCGGGTACTATGGCCCCAACTTAGACGATCCGATACACTGCAAAAACTATACTCGGAGCTTCTATCCACCTCTGGCCCCATAATTCTAGGAGGGGACTTCAAAATATTATTGCATCCAAAAACGGACAGATCGCCTCCTAGCAAATATGTGAACTTACCCAAGATGAGGGAATGGCTAGGGGTCTATAAAAAAGATCTGGACTTGATAGATATCTGGAAACAAAAAGGGGACAGCAAGCAGCCATTCACATACCATAACAAAAAACCCGGGCCATAGATCTAGGATTGACTTTTTCCTGGTAAATAAGAGCCTATCAAAAAGCGTCAGAAGTATCGGACACATACCAGAACATCTGTCTGATCACTCCGCAGTTCAACTATCACTAAACATTGCAATTAACTATCAACCACCGAGGTGGACAGTGGATCGAACTATATTATCCGACCCACAAAACATTGAAGAACTAATGAAGGTCTCTGAAAATTTCTTTGAGGATAATCAAATTGGAACATCAAAACAAATTACTTGGGACAAATATAAAGCGGTCATTAGGGGGAAGTTGCTAAGTTTGGGAGCTTACAAATCTAAAATCAAGAAACAAGAAATCAGAAACATGGAAAACTAAATTAAACTAATGGAAGAGCAAATTACGTCAGGAAATTCCTCAGAACCGAAAGAACCGTTAGAAAAAAAGGCCTTGTAACTCAAGGAGAATCTATCCGATTATCTGGAAAATATAGTAAGAAAAAAATGGGAAGCAAGCAAACTGTCAAACCATGAATATGGGGAAGGGTGTGGAAAAATGCTGGTGTGGAGAACTAAGACAGATCAGACAAGGAATACAATATCTTGTATTCAGAATAACCAAATCACACTGAGTTCTGAGGACTCTGTGATAAAGCAGGAGTTTGCAATGTTTTTTTCCAAACTATATAAAGAAGATATAAATCCAACCGACAACCAAATCAAAAAATATTTAGATACTGTTTCATTACCATCACTAACGAAGGAGGAGGAGAATGAATTAAATAGTGAAATCAAAGTCGAAGAAGTAAGAGTGGTTATAAAGAACTTGAAAAGAGGAAAAGCTGCTGGCCCGGATGCCTTGCCAAATGAATTTTACTCAGCACTGAAGGACTCAGTGGTAGTCCAGCTAACATATTTAATAAATAAAGTCTATATGGACCAGGAGAATATTTCAGATTCTTGGAATGACGCTACGATCAGTATTTTTTTAAAAACAGGAAAAAACCCGAAACACTGTGAATCCTACAGGCCAATATCATTACTAAATTGTGACTACAAAATTTTCATGCAAGTCATAGTAAAGAAGCTATCCACAGTGATACCTAAACTAATCCATCCTGATCAGAAAGGATTTACAAAAGGCAGACAATTATATGAAATAACACATGAACTATTTGCAACAATTGACATAGCTATCTGTGAAAAAATGCCTATAACCATAATCACCTTCGATGCAGCCAAAGCATTCGATAGAGTAAACTGAGCCTTTTTAAACCAAGTCATCAAAAAATACAATCTAGGGACAAGATTTGGCGGTACGATAAAAGATATTTACAAAAAACCAAGAGCAAAAATATTAATCAATGGATCACTCACCAGCAATATAGAAATACAAAGAGGGACAAGACAGGGGTGTTCACTATCCCCCCTCATATTTAATCTTTACATTGAGCCACTCGCATGCTCCCTGAGAAATCACACCTCAATATCCCCTTTCATTTACCGCATGTGGTCAAAGAAAGTGGCACTCTACGCGGATGACTTGATATTTACAGATAACTATGACAATTCCACCAACGCAATAGAGGACACGATCTCCAAGTTTGGCAACGTATCTGGATATTTAACAAATCAAGCAAAAACTGAAGCCATGAGTTGGAACACACAACCTAATACAACATACTCCAGAAATAAAATAAAATATTTGGGGGTCAACCTGGTCAATGAGTTAGAAAAAATCCCCCAACTAAACTTGAATAGAGTCCTCGCAGAAACAAGAAGACTACTCAAAGTGTGGGACGGGCTACCCTTCACCTTTCTGGGAGGTTCTAACATCATAAAAATGTCAATCCTACCTAAGTTCACATACCTATTTAACACCATTCCCCTGGAATTCCAGAAAGATGCATTAAAGAAAATCCAGAGTTAACTAGCCAGCTTCATTTGGGCATCTAAATGTACAAGAATTGCATAGAGCAAACTAAGGAGAAAGAAAGAGCAAGGAGGAATAGCCAGCCCAGATCTTTTCGAATACTACAGGGCTTTCCACTTTAAGAACATGAGATCCTTACTTAGAAAATATCAAGCCTACCCAAACTTCCTACAGAATATGACAGGCAAAGTGGATCATTTTTTATTCAAATTCGGCCACCAAAAATTTAAAAAAATAAATAAAACTAAAGATCCTATACAACGCGGAAAAAATTTGGTACCAAATTAGAAATACAGTGAATATACCATACTACAGCAACATGGCACCGATATGGGATTCCCCTGGTACACCAGATTGTTTAAAAGATTCCCTGGCTCTACCACTAAAAGTACCTGGAATTGAAACTTGGGGGCAACTCCTAACAGACAACTCCATAATCACGTGGGACCAAATTTTCTCAGCCACTAACTCAAACTTATCTAAATTTAAGTTCAACCAGTGGACCAGTTGGGCTAATTCTCTTACAGAAAAAAAAACGGGCAACGAAGGCTTAGAGAAGGAAATGATAAAATCCTCAGCAATAAAAAAAGAAGTATTGAAATGGTACTGGGCCCTTGTAGAGGCCGGACAGGAAGACTGCCCAGTTCCCGAAACAACATGGCGGAAAGATATGCCGGATCTAGACCTCCATACTCTCTGGCAAAAATCTCTAGAAAAATGCTGGTCCAGCCTAAAAGCAGCAGCTATAAAAAGAAACCACTTGCTAACAATTCATAGGTCATACTGGACCCCAAAAAGACTGTCGAAATTTAAAGGAGCAAACAAAGTCCTGCCCCAAATGTGGATTGGAGAAGGCGAACGACATCCATATGTTCCAAGAATGCCCACTACTCACCGCTTTTTGGCATGAAGTTGGTAAGACGATAACTATGGTACTGGGTCATCAAATAGATGCAAGTATTACTTTAATTATTTTTGGGATTCTTCTTACAAATGAAAAGGAGATAAGTAAACTTACTAAAAAGCAGGAAAAGCTACTGTTTGTATTAATATTATTGGCAAGGAGAGAGATTTGTATTAACTGGATTAAACCAGCACCTCCTTCGCATGCAAACTTGCCAAACTCTATATTAACAACAAATAAACTGGATAGGAAAGGGAATATAAGCAAGAAGTCAAATTTTTGGGGTACTATGGGAACAGTATTTCCAAGCAGCTAACTAATACCTTTGAAAGACCCGCTAACCACATCTAATGATTAAAGCGATGACAATAATTCAGGTGGAATAAATTCTGCCGAGTAGCCAGGATGGCTAGCTCCCCTCCTACATAAGAATCAGAATTATTGACAATGATAAAGGATAAAGGAGAAACCTGTTTACAATCAACACGTAAAGGGATACTCCCCAACCAAGTATGAGAAACATGGGGCAGTGACGGCACAGAACGTTGAAACAACAGACTCCCGAAACTCCTTATACATACAATCGCAAAATGAGGATAAAAAAATAAAAAAGTAGAGAGCGAATCACTTCAATGAATAGGATTGGGATATCAACAAGGTATAATGGCACAGTACAGAGCAGGAACTTGTTAGCAGTTCATGCTGTAAAATCTTGTGAATCCGACAGCACAATACTTCCAAGCCACTTTACCAGGACGGGATTTACAATAGCTCCTCTTGATAATTTGGATTTTGAAGACAGTTCTTCTTTGTCTGGTACATCCAGCACAAATGATACTGTCATGGTGTTTTTCAAGACTGTACCAATGGAGTAGCTGCTGCAAAATAAGCTGTGTCAGCTCTAGGCATAAACAAACTGAGCTGCAAACTCATAACCCAACTGCCTTGCCAACCTGTGCAAAATCACTACAAGCCATCAACACTTCCCAGTCTACAAGAAAGTCTCAAAGCGTCTGAGGACACGAATCTTCTTCTACCTTATGCTGCGGTCTGCACAGCTGATTTAACTGAATTTATCATAGCGCTTATCCGGTATGGACTGAAGGATGAAGAAAAGCCAATTCCTCCTTGGGCTAGAATTCATGCTCTGAGCTACCAGCATATTGTCCAACTGAAGGAGGTTGGGGTTTTACCAGTAATACCATCTCTAGACACAAACAACGCAACAGTATACACAGATCTAAAAAGAAAAAATCCAAAATGTGCATTCTCAGCTTGAAGACCAACCTATCCGGCCAATTTTCTACAATGAAGGTGTTTTCAGTATTGTAGCTGACCTGTTTATGAGCAATCCAGTAGGACTTGCTGATCTTTATGTAACAATGGGCGTTTTCCACTTTACATAAGTTGTGCGGTGTGCAGGAAGTTATCTTAGTTGATGTGGCATAGATGATACACTTACTAAGGCTGAAATCTTTGGAAGCAAAACTGTCTTGTCAGTATTGAGTGGAACTCATTATGTACATTTGTTACAAGGTATACTCATCATATCTAAGGCAATAGAAACATTGCGTTGGAATGCTTTCTGGCACAAGAATGACAAATTAGGTTTTTCATATCTTATCTCAAAAGTGAACAAGGCACCGGGAGCACTTCATTCAAAAGACATAATGCAAAGCCAGGCAATGTTCAATACACTCAGTTCAAAATCAGAAAGACAAGTTTGTCAATGAATGTCAAGAAAAATCAGAACCTTGCAAGTACTGGGGAAATGTTTTACACATGGTTAAGCTAGTAGAAAACGTGGTACATGCTTGGTACATACTGATTGAAAAGGTGATTGGGAGCTACATGTGAAGACTGTGGGGTCACTGCTTAGTGTGTTTCACAAATTCAATTGCATAAACTACCTGAGATATGGGTGCTGGTATTAGGGAAGAGTGAAGGAGCTAGAGGTGGAAAAACCATATCTCCACAGAAAATTAATCCAACAACATTTTGTGGTGAAAGACAGAAAGGCAAGGTTGAATGCTGCGGCTCCAGATATGAAACTGGAACATGCGATCCAGAGATCACATTAAAGTTCCAAGGGAATCGTTGGTCAGACACGTAAAAGTGAATATGTTGCTCAATGGCAGTCCTTTCTATTTGCAATGTTTTCTGAGAGATGACAAATTAAAAACAAGCATTTACAATGCAATGGTCTCGGCAGCATTAAAGGTAGAGTTATTGGCATTGCTCATTACATTTTTTTAAATCATAAATAAATGGCATGGTCATTTGATGGGACAAATCTACTAGGAAACTTTGTTAGATAGTGAGGTAGTGAAAGAGAGCGTGTTAGTGACTTAGTGTATTTGAGAGTGATGTAGTGAGTGAGTAAATTAGTAATTTAGAAAGAGAGTGAATTTGTGAGTTAGTGAGAGTGATGTAGTTATTTTTTGAGAGTGTGTGGTGATATAGTGAGGGAGTGATACCGAAATACATAGTGATGTACTGATAGATTGAGTGAGAGTGAGATTGAATTTTGAGTATTGTGTTAGAGTGAGAGATAGTTACTGTTATAGTTATATTGTGTTGCTGTGAGAGATAGTTGAATAGTGAGTTATAGAGTTAGTGATCGAGTAGTAAAGTGAGAGAGTGGTGTGGGGGAAGAGAGTGGTGCTCAATTCATAGATGAGATGCGGACACGGACAGTTCGGCCCTTCATGCTTCAGGGGTCGACTGAGACGGTATCATTTTATTAAGTCATTTACAACATTACGGACCTGCAATGCTGTGTTGGAAACAATACTGGTTCTCAGTACCTCCATTGGGGTGAAAGCACTCCCGATCAGAACGCACACCCGGAGTCATTGCCGGCAAATATGTGCTGTCAAGTGCTCAGTATGCAGAGGAGCACACATTACAATGCAACACCCCCATGCGCGAGCTCTGTAGTAGTGCAGCAGCATGTAATACCCTGCCTCGAGTGCTGCGAGTTGGGCCCGGGGTCAAGAGAATGGTTGCGAGGGAGTGTAAGTCACACACAGGCACTCCGAAGCGCCGGCTGAGGCGCTATAGGCTACAGTGCAAAAAACACAGTTGATGGACAGAATGTAGAACAATGTCATACATTCACCCCAGTACAAGGATCTGGGCCTAAATCCATCGTTTTTTTGCACTCCACACCACCCTGGTTTAGACACTGGCTATATGCAAATCAGCTCTGACCCTGTGCCTCATGGGAACAGTCCAGTCTGAACTACCAAGCCATGTCTTTCCCAGACCGGAATCAAGCATCCAAGGACCGGTTTCTGGCTATCAGCCTTCATTCAGCCTGGATAGCTTGACTCCAGTGGTGTGGAGAGCCTGGGACTCACGTCTGAGCATACCCAGCCCACTCGGGGTGAAAATTGCAAAAAACACACTATAGGCTACAGTGCCCACATATGAAGAAAAAAAACAGCCCATGCGGTTGGATGCTTACGTTTTGTAGTAAGGAAGTCAGACACCCTAGTTAAGAATCCATGCAGCTCCAATTGAACACACCGTGTGGCCCTGGGCTAAATAGTAATACATCACCCACCACTCTCCCTGCTGAAATTCGGACCACCTCAGAAATAAACCGAAACGTTTTTAAACCGAGAGTTACTTTCTGACATAAACACGGCATCGTTACACGAGCGCGAGCACTGCACACGTTGCACACACATCACAACTCCGGGATCTCAGTGCACCGGTTCCGGTGCGAACTGAGATTCACGCGTTGAGTTCAACGTGGCTGTTGTGTAAATCCCTCATCGAGCTGTTATATAATAGAACGAGGGGGGGGGGGGGGCTTGAGGGGGTTACTGACATGGATTGACAGGAGAGTAAAACTGTTTGCCCAGTTTGGTCCTTTGGCTGGACCAGTGCCAAGAAGCTAAACGCCACATAACTTTCAATGGGACCACCTCACGCTCCATAGGGCTTCCTCAATCACCCAACGAAGCAGGTGTCCCGTAGACCTGAAATGGGCTTCCTTACCCTCCTTGGAATCACGTACGTCACTGACCCACCGAGAGAGGTGACCCATGGACTTAAATGGTACTACCTCACCCTCCTTGGAATCACCTGACCCGTCACGTGACGGGTCCCCAAAGACCTCCACTGGTAGCACTTCGCCCACTGTGGTGCTACCTCACCCTGCCTGATTTTTCTCATCCTCACAGGAGGTCGACGGACCCTTTAGAGTTCACTTAGCCATGATGGTGAAGTCATTTCAGGGGTTAAGTGGCTGCCCTGCTCGCACCATATACTGAGGGGGCGTGTTAGGTACGTATTTAATAATTATGAAGCCTCTTAGGGGTGAGTGTAAATTGTGTTGACCTTCAAAGGTGAGAAGTCGGGTCAGCCTGTTGAGATAAAAACTTGTGAGTTGTAGGTCATCAAACACACATGCAGACATCTGCAGCTAGTGCACAATCCTCTGAGCTGTCTCTAAGACATGTCAATAACAAGATAACTGAGATTTTAAAACGCTTGCAAGTCTCAAGTTCCTACCACAGCTCACAGGACACGGGCACACCGGGAACACAGGGAAACTTAGAAAGAACAAGGCAGAATTATTTGTTGTTTGTGTGCAAACCCGACAGATCGAAACTATCACATGCATTCTCAACCTTTAAAAAAACACAAGGGGGCGTGGCCAAGATGGCGGCGAGGAGGGACACTTAGATCCGGGCTCCTCGTCGCCGTGCACCAAACACAGCCGCAGCTAGCTTCCACAGGGGCCTGACCGACACCTCATGGCTTCGAGGAGCTCCTGAATTTGCATGCTCACACTCTGGTGGCAGAGAATTGCGGATTGCCCGGGGGGCGACGGACAGTGGAGGGCGCGGCCTGCCAGTCGTGCGCCGCGCTGCGGCAGCGGCCTCACGTAAAGGGCGGCCCCGGCTCGAGGTCGTCGAGGCTGGCTACAACTGGGAAGGCCCGCGCTACGCGGCCCGGGTGACGAGCGGGCAGTGCACCAACACCTCGCCAGCAGACCACGTCTCCTGCGCCTGAGAGGACCAGCATCGGAGGTGCTCCTCCGCTGCAGCACTGGGAGGCATGGGACATTGTTGCACCCCCGGTGGTCCGCAGACTGATGCGGCACCGATTAGCCTGACGCCGCTGCCGAGGATCCTCGCCCTCATCACGAACTGTAGCTCCAACTCACGGCTACAGGTAACGACGCTTGCCGCCTGGATTAGGAAGCGGCCATACCCAGCGGGCCCCTTGATCAGAGTAGAGGACTGAGAGCGGTAGGGGCAGACACTGGGGGGAGTGTCTCTGTATGCGTGTCTGCATGTCTGTCTGCGCTCGTGTGTGTGTGGCCGCATTGCGTGCAGGGGGAGGTGTGCCTGGGTATGTTTGTGCTTCCCAGGAGACAGCCTGGCCGAGCGCGGCGCGTGCCAGTCGGCGCGTGCCACTTTCAAATCGCCTCAAAGGCGATGCGCGCGGCCAGGATTGTCTCCTGGGAAGCACACACGCCGACAAAAGAGCTTCGGCGGAGACGCGCTTCCGCGCGTTCAGCCGAGCCCTAATGAATGGACCATCATGAAACGGTTCCTCACCACAAACTTGTTGGAAAGAGAGGGGAACGTTTCAATGAACTTTTTGACAGCGTGCTTCATTTCATGCAGCAGCAGGGAAACCCCTTTGAGCCGGTGTGACTGCACAAGTTCGTGACCAAACAATATGTGAATAACAATATAAAGAAAAGTGTACTAGATGTCCTGGAACATGAATCGAAACTATATGCAGAACGGAACCAGGAAGGATTTGTACTGAAAGAGAAAAAGCTGTTCCACATAACTAAAGCTTAACTTCCACGCGTTCATTGCCATAGTAATAGTTTTGTCCAACCAGCCACTACAAAACAAGTTACAAAAAAAAAAAACTTTGCAAGCACAGAGATGGATGTAGCAAAAGACAGAGGTGAACTTATATTCTGTTGCATGATATTCTTTCAACAAATGCTTTATTTGATGGAGATGCTGCAACCAAACCAGTGTAGCACAAATTCGTACAAGAGATCAAAAAAAATCTTTCACCAGAAGAATTTCAATCCGAAAAGGTGTCCTCATTGAAAACTGCTCTTGTTGCGGACTATCTTTCACAATTGTGAATGGTCAAGATTTCATCCATGTAAAACTTTGGAGAGGAATGAATTTTTTTTTAAACATCTTTTTTATCCATTTTGTATCATACAGTTTGTACGGGTAATGCATATGTTATCAAGTTACATAAACAGCAAAATAACAATCAGGAAGTATCCTTCGAATGCCAACACATTTAGTTAGGTTAGGACCAGGACCTCTCAGGCACGTAACCCAAGTTCAAAATGTCTATAAAGCCACAAGAGCTAGGTACCTGTCTAAAGCTGCTAGAACAATATACCCCTCTAAATTCACTCCAGGCCCCTGCACTTTTCCCCACTTTTTAGGGCACCATCGCCCTTGATATACCACTTGTTCCGCATTTTTGACACAAGTCCATGTCTGACAAACTGCCTCAATGACGGAGGCTCTGGCTTGCCGCATGCCCGGGAAATGTTTCTCTTGCCCACCCCCACTGCTAAGGTCATCCAGATATGCTGATACCTGGGTCTAGGTTCTTCTCCAGATATGCCAACATCTCTGTTATTCGTTCACAGAAAGACTGATTAAGTGGGCTGACCCATATTATATGGGAAAATGTTGCTTCCAGGCTGCAGCCCCGTAGACATAGTGGGGACAGTGTTCTCCCTAATTAGTAGAGGAGGGTTTGGGAGTAATAAGACCTGTGCAAAATTCTCAACTGGATCAGGCATAATCTAGTTCTAATAGCAATTTCTTTTGGGCTCTGCTACGCCTCAACCCACTCTTCATCATGTATGTAGCCTAGGTCATCTGTCCATTTCTGACGTAAAGATAGCATTCCATCTGGGGAGTTATTTAGTAATTTCTTGTATACCAGTGATATACCCTTGCTAGAGATGACGTCTGCTCTAAGTCTGTCTTCTAAAGGAGACATGTTGTATTCCTGCCTGGGGTCAGCAAACAATATCATAGCCTACCCTCTCCAAACATCCCCTATGTGCTCTTTTCCAGGCATTTCCCATCGCACAAAGCCTTTTAAGCCCCTCCACCCCTCTTAACATGTTGCTTTGCCCCAATGGGGTCCTTTCTGTCAATCTGTTTCGCTAACCCGTGTAGCATGTCGCATCCCACCAAGCTCTGACGTCTGAGCGCGTATGTGCTGTAACAGTGGCTTTCCTACTGCGTTGATAAAGACCAATTTCATAGTTCCAGAGACCCATCGCGTACCTGTCTACCCTGTATGTGGGCTCCTGTTGTTTCGCGAACACGCATGTGTTGATCACTGTCACTTGTGTTGACGAATAACAGAGCTGGGCATCGGGAACTCCCAGACCTCTTTGTACACATCCCACTGTAGTTTGCACAAAGCTATCGCGGGCCGATCCCTGTCATAGCAGCGATAGTACCTCCTAGTCCAGCCTATGAGTATCTTTGCCGAGAGGCAGAATGGTGTGTTTTGCCATATATACAAAATGCGTGGAAGGGTCATCATTTTGTATAGTGCTGCCCTCCCCGGCAATGTAAGAGATAGACTGCGCCAGTGGGCAACGTCCCAGTGCAGTCTTTCTAGTTGAGGATGTACGTTCAGTCGGAGGAACACCTGTGGGTTTCGGTTGATATGAATGCTCAGGATTCAAAACCCATCGTTTGCAACTGGAGCTTTACAATTCGACAGTAAAGGAATGTTATACAGATATCAAGGTCAGTGTGCACCTTGCAAGAACTGTATATTGTCTTTGACAATTATCTTGCACTATCTGTCAAAGAATGTGAGGGAATCAGACGAATGCCTACACATGGAACAATTCAACACCTATACCTGTGCATTTTGCTAAATTCTGGCCCTCAACATTCAACAACAAGAACTTGAAGATGTTAACTTTCAAAAACATTGCTGATGCTTCAGTGAACTCTGAATTTCCAACTAATGAGAGTGGAATGAGAAGTTGGTGTCTGCAGAGATATATTTAAAAGGTACGGGCCATATTGTTCAAGAACTTATCAGCAATTTGGAGGAAGCTGACCTTGTTGTGCCACATGTTCAGTGGGCTGTTCGAAATGGTTCCAAT
The DNA here is from genome assembly GCF_964261635.1 of Lissotriton helveticus. Classification (NCBI taxonomy): domain Eukaryota; kingdom Metazoa; phylum Chordata; class Amphibia; order Caudata; family Salamandridae; genus Lissotriton; species Lissotriton helveticus. Next base: position 1,065,650,795 of record NC_136059.1, read on the forward strand.
CGAGTAACTGTACTGTCAAATAGCACAGATGTTATTGTGCTACTTAGATTTGTTGCAATGTTCATAAATCAAGGATTGACAGTTATGGATTAGTTATGGAACAGGCAAGAAAAGGTACTTAATCCTGCTTCAATTCTGTTCAAGAATCTTGACCCAGAGATGTCCAGTGTTCTTATCAAGGCACATATTCTTACTGGTGATGACACTAGGAGCAGAATTGGAAAAAAGCTTGGAGCTTTAACTGCTGAACCTGTGAAGTTTCTAAAAGGATTTGCTGGGACAGAAGATGAATGTGACTTTAAAAACATAGAAAAATACCTTGTGCATGTGTGGAAAATGAGCTCTGACTTTCACCCATTTGACAATCTTCGGTACAGTGAGGTCAAGATCTCAGTCCCACTAAGTGACCTTCCACCGATGTCATATTCTGTGCGTGGACACATTAAAAGAGTGTCCTACTTGATCAGAAGATGTGTAAATGTTTTGGATCATGCATATGAGGAGAAAGAACTGTGTGAATTTGGTTGGGAAGACACTGATGGGGTGCAAAAACCTACAAAATTTCTAACGCCTCTACCCATAGAACTTCCATGTTCATGTACTTGGAAAACCTGTGCTGCAAAAAGATGTCCCTGCCAATATGCTTTTCTCAAATGTTCAGCATTCTGCAAATGTACCACGAGCGATTGCCGAAACAAATAAATAAAGTGACCTATGAAAATGTGTCTAAAACAGAAATGATAAACAATCATTTTTTTCATATTCGGATCATAAACGTAAGGATTAAAAATCATTATCATTTGTTTCATTTCTGTATATGTCTCTTCTCCTCTATTATAGCTGCATTTTGGAATATGGTGGAAGGGATGCTCTGAGGAGTTATTTTCTGTCTCTACATGACTTCAAAAACCTATGTTTTGACACCAAAATGAATTATATATGTCTCAAGGTTCCTGAAATATTACATCATCACTGCAACATATTTTCCATTTTTGAAAATGTTGTTCCGAAAAATTCGGCCCAGCTCAGCAATGTCTAACTAAGCTAAATTACTTTTCTAATGATCCAAAAACATAAATCAAAAATGAAAGCCTCTGGATAACATTTTTTTACTGAGGTATGTCAGGGGACCAGGATAAATTGTGGTTATGTTGCCTGTTTGGATCAGAATTCTGTTTATTGTAAAGGAAAGTAGGAAGGCCTTCACAGAAAGGACTGTCTTCAATTTCAGGACACTGATATGGTACAGCTTCTTTTTTTCTGATCACAACCCCTGCATAATCAGAAACTGCAAATAGGCTCCCCACTTTCTGAGAGGTACATCTGTGACAACAGTTTGTGTTGGAAGGTTATGTTGAAACTAGGTCCCTTTTAGAATACTACTTCAGCTTGTTTTGCCAGGAGAGCTAATCTCAACTTGCCTTCTAATATGTTCTCCCATTGAGACAATTGGTCTTTAGCATCCTTGCTGGGGTCACATTTGAAGTCATGCATTGGGTACCAACATGATTCAATTGGCCAATGGCACCAGAAGGTAAAGAATTTGACAAGCTGTATTAAAAGAAGCCCTCTAAACATGAAGGTACATCTGAAAACTAGTAGATACTCTATTTAATGTAATTCCTAGATAGCAGAGTGATTTTTGGAGGTTGGCAGGGCGACCTGGTCGATGTAAAAGCGCAGTAGAGATGTTGAAGTCGTGACAACTTGTCTGAAGTGTGCACCTTTATCAACCAAGTGAGGAGATAGGAAAGGTGTAGATATTCTGTTTGTGGAGATGAACCCTCACCACAATATGCACTTTGAAAAAAGTCCGAGGTGCAGATTTCAGAACAAATGGAAGAACTGTGTATTGGTAATAAGAATGGCGTACTGTGAAGCTCAAAAATGTTCTGTGCTTCCTCACTACTGAAATGTTGAAGAAAGAATTTTGTAAATTCACAGTACAGATTCAGTCTTCTTTCATGAGAAGAGGATATTTTAGGTGTAGAGATAACATCCTGAACCTCTGTCTCTTAATCCATTTGTGAGATTGCCTCAGGTCTAGAATCAGTCTGAATTATTGTTTGAAGCCAATATTGGGGATCACAAAATAACCTGACTAGATGCCTTACTAGCTCAATTGCACATTTTTGCAGAAAGCCTATTACCTCCTGTTAGAACTGGCTATTTCTGGTAGGCTAAGGCTGACGCCAAAGCCAGGCAGAAACCACCATTCTAGTCAGGGCAAGGAAGTCACACCCCAAGATAACCCCTGCTCACCCCCTTGGTAGCTTGGCACGAGCAGCAAGGCTAAACTCGGAGGCAATGTGTAAAGCATTTGCGCCAGCGCACAACAGCAACAACATCCTAGGCACACCACAAAAGGGACTCCACACAAGGTTATATTAAAATAACTTTTGTAATGTCAAAACATATCAGATAGAATCACACATATACATTGTGCCAACTGGCACGAGCAATATTCACATGGGATTATTTACACAGGACAGGGCCACATGGGCCACTGTCATAATCAGCACTTTTAGAAATATAAATAGTACTTATAGAACTTAGAATAAGTATATAAAATCACTGTAACACAAAGTAAGAGTTATAGATCACATCCAGTAACTACTGGGAACAGGTAAGTACCTCCTACGCAACCCTAAACACCTTAGGAGAATGTCACGCAGGGGACCAGGACCTCACTAGGACCACCTGTACTAAAAAGAACAACCACCTAAGTATCACACAGCATTTAGGGGTCTAAGAAAGAACACATTACCCATGATGCATAAATATACATTCAGAGGAGTAGTAAAGGGAAACACATGATGTATAAACCTACACATTCAGCGGTGTTAAGAATAAAGCACATGATGCAATAAAAATACATTCAGAGGTACCAGAACAATGCAGTAGCGCAAAAGTCACATGATGTCTAAAAACATTCAGAGGTGCAGGAATAACACATGATGCAAGAAATCACATTCAGAGGTGCAAATAACCATACAATTGCGCAAACCCTACATAAGCCACCACCTGTGGCAGTCCCTAGGCCAACTGGCCTTGTTGGGGCTCAGACGCCCTGTGTCCAAATGTCAGGGCCCGATGCCATGCAGCGCTAGTCTCAAGAGAAGAAAGCCTAAACGTAGCAGCTGGCACTAAGTGCTGTGCAGCTGTGAAGGCCTGGCACCACTGTGCCCTCTCTGTCCCACACAGGGACTCTCTCCTGAAATTGCGCCTAAACGGTGCAGCTGCCCACTAATTGCTGGGCAGCTGGGAAATAAAACTGCGGCAGGGCTCTCACTGGCCCTAGTAGTACATTGCGCCACACTGAGCCACACAGGCTCTAAAACAAAACATGCCCTCTGGCTCCTCAACCAAAATGCCCCTCTGCGCCTGGCGAGCTCTCAATCGCAGCTGACCCCTGCCAGAGTGGGGTAGCTGAGAATAATGCCCCACAGGGGCGGCATGGGTCTCCAGGGCCTTAGGACCCCCACGGGGGACCTCGCTGCACCTATGGGACCGTTGGAGCACTCTTGGCTCTAAATGCGTCCTCACCGACATCACCCCTCTTTGGGGAAGCCCGCGGCCAGAAGGGCCGCACAGAATGCAGGCAGGACCCGGCGCCATCTATTTTGCACACGGAGCCCCCCTCAGCAGCTTCTACTCACCGGCTGCTCTTTACTGGTGGGGGCTCCTCTCCGCTCTCCGCCTTCTCCGGAGCCTCAGCTGCTCCGTCTCTGCTGCGGCCGGCCTTCTTTCGGTGTGGGGCTCTCCTCTCCTCATGGGAGCCCCGCGAGCGCCGCAGTCTTCCTCCTCACAGGACAGGAGCGCGGGGAAGCCCTCGAGGTCGGGCCAATCCCTGCGCGGTCCAGGATGACGCGAGGGGAATCTCCTTCAGCGGCTGCAGGGCTCCCTCAGCTCACGGGAGCCCTGGCGCCCAGCCGCCATGTTCCCTCTTCCTCTCTCGCCACGGGGCTCCCTCAGCACACAGGAGCCCCAGCAGCAGGCGACGCTTCTTCCTCTTCTCTCGCCTCCATTTTCCGAGCAGGTCACGAGCGATGGGCCAATCCCATCGCGGCTCTTGCGGCGAGCCCCCAGTGACGTCAGAGCCTCTGCGGGCCAGGCGGCCAACCTCAGCGCGGCTCTCGGGGACAGGCCTCCTGCAACGGCCAATCAGAGCGCGGCTCCTGTCGGCGAGGGACCAATCAGGTCCCGGCCCCTTCGTTTTTCTCTCCTCGGCTCCTGGTCACTTTCAGGACCCCAGGCCGCGGCGGTGAGCACACGGGCAATGCCGGGTGGGCACCGGCCTCCAATAAACATGAAAATAAAAGCGCTACTAAGCGCTCGGGGGCAAAATAAAGCGCTCCAAGCGCTAGAAGTAAAATACAGCACTCTCCATCGCTATAGGGGCACAGGCAGCACAAGAAGCGCTCCCCAAGCGCTAGAAGCCTCAGGAAGACCCCCAAGAAGCGCTCCCAGCGCTAGGATAACCAAAGTCCATCAAAAGGTCCTTCAGGGGTCCACGACATAAGGTGGAGCACAGCAGCTCCCAGAAAAAAGAAAGTCCATCAGGAGTCCAGGGGCTAGGCAGGGCTCAGGGATTCCCCTGAGCCCCAGCAGCAGCACGCCCCTGGCAGATTCAAGTTAGAAACAAGAACATTTTGGAAGGGGACACAGCCCCTTCTTATACACAGAAAAGTCTTTGAAGTCTTTGAAGTCTCAGTGTGAGAACCAGCTAGACTGGTTTAGAGGGAAGTCCCTTCAGTATCAGGGACAGAGGTGACAGTCGCCCAGCGGGGGGGTGGAGCCAGCATTGTGGCAGGCAGGCACAGCCTCATTCACTCTCAGGTGCTATCTCCACCCACTTCCTTGGCAGCAGATGCTGCCTTTCATCCACGGGCTGACTCAGACAACCATCTGGGGGCTCTGCAGCCCCTGTTACACTCAAACCAGACAGTCAATCCAAAAGCAGGCCCAGGCACTCCTGGGCCAGGCTCACCAGCCAATCACATGCCAGCAGACTCACTACACAAATATGCCCACTTCTAAAAGTGGTACTTCTAGACTAGACACAACCATGCCGCATACACCATTATGCAGCATTCAATCTCACGAGTTCACACATATCAAACTCGACCCTGCACTCCCCACACATCAGGAACTGCCATGGGCATACATATTCCCCATTCATTCCTATGGGAGGGCAGGTCACTCACCACACATACACAGAGAGCACACACACTTTACACTGTGCCACAGTGAAAAAGTGCGCAGAGGCCTAAAATCACCAACCCAGGTTCCAGGAACAGGCTAGGAAAAAGCAAAAAAGTCTCGGGGTGAACCTGCCCAAAGGGCCGGGTCCAACACCTCCATCCAGAGCAACTGAAGTAAATGTTTTAGTGCAGGTTTCAAAGAGATTGAGTAAAAGGGATTTGCATTGAAGATGTTAACCATTCTGAATTAGTTGTAGGGCCTTTCTGTGAGTGGTTATGTTTTGCTATTCACCAAAATGATTGAAAATAGTCTCCCACCAGAGTGGTAACCAGAAATTAGGAAGTAGGAGAGTCCTTGTCTAGGATGAGACTGGGACTTCACAGAGGAGGCAAGTTGCTGGTGTTGCTATTGACCTCTACCAGATCTTCTCTGGAATGAAAGTTGTGGGTGTTGGGGTTGTCTCTTGTGGTAATGACAGTCCCTGCATCTACACTGACAGCTGAAGAATTTCTTCTGCTCCAAACCTTCCACTATCAACGTTTCAGCCCCATTTTCCATTCTTTGTATCTCCTCATTCATATAAAAGCAGAAGAAGGACCAACTCTTGAATGGCAGGTTCATAGTGTTTTTAATTGCACATCAGACTTCAATGATGTTAAAAGAAGTCAGTAAGTAGGCTTTACGGAGATTCGGTGACAAAATGTGGTAATCGACTAATTCACAGTGTCAGTGGAAGCACTGATCACTTGAGTTGTCACTGGCTGGCGCTTTTACACGGCTTCCATGAAATCTTGCCTTGGTTCTCATGGGTGTTCCTAAAGTGGCCAAAGGTTTCCATGAGGGTCTGTCACATTGGCCTACCAAGGCCATGGTGCAAGCTGTCTTAAAAGCAACAGCAGTGAAACCGCAAACTTTACGGCACGCTGCATCAATCCATGTGATATCTCCATCGGGAGGCACAAAGACCTCTGAGGCTAATGTATGCCTCTTTCTGACACCAAGGCAATGACAGAATCCGCTTTGGGTTCTTATCGTAGGTATACTGAATGGTGATCAGAGGGTTTGAATTTCTTTTTAAATCTTGGTGTAGCCATTTTCATTGTGGCTGGAAAACGGTCCCTCTGAAGTTCTGCAAAGCTGGATTCAAAGGCAAGAGGACCCCTGTGCAGAACGAGGCTGTAAGGTCTCCACGATAGCCGAAACTGTGCTTTGAAGGCCTCAAATTTATTTTGAGCTTCGCCGCTCCACTTAGAATGTCATCATAGGAGGTAATGGAGTTGTTTATAGGTAAAAAACGTATCAGGGAGCAGGAAGTGATGTGGGAGTACAAGAAGTTTAAGATAAATCTGACGAGTAATGTCTGAAATGAGAAACAGATTGAGACCTCTTCCTCTTAAGCCTTCTAGGAGACAGCGAAAGCAGAGACGAAGGAGGATTCAAAGCTCCTGAAGTAAAATAAGGATGCACTGGAGCCAGAGGCATCTTTTTGATGGAAAACAGAGAAGTGCCCTAGGAAAAAACACTGGTTTCAATGAAGATCCCAAACTTCTAAAGGCACAGGCAGCACCTGGAGAACATCCTCTACAGGAATTACCTGTGAACCTGATGGCAACAGTGACACCAATGGCGAAGCAGAGAAAGATGTTCAGAAGAAGAGTTAGAAAAATAGATATTGACTGCCTGGAGAAGTGTTGCAAGATCTATTCAGCATGAGCCAGAAAAAAGAACTGAGGCGTAACACAAATTGCTATAGCAGTTCATGCTGGGAAAGGGAACCTGCTAGCTCCTTAAATTAAATGGCGCAGGTTTTCCAGACGTGTACAGTAGCTCATACCCTATTTTCCTTCATGGTTCTTCTCCGTCGTTTAAGGGTGTGAAACGTCAAATCTAACACTTAAGGACAGCTTTTTAATTATATGCTGCAATGTTTATTATTAGAACACTGAAGGAGGTCCCAGGGGAATTTTTAACGACCCTAACTGCTAAACCCCCTGACTATAAATGACACCAACAAAAATTAGCAGTGAGTCGGAACGACCAATCAAATTATGTACCCAACAGAGAAGAACAGAGTAAAAAAATAGGGAGAAGCTATCAATGTGAGAGAGTTCCCATCAGTCCACCATCGAGACCGCCCTTCATCATCTGGGATCTCTTATTCCTTTCAAAACTGGTAAACCACAACAGACCGGCAGATTTTGATAACCAGGTCAAGGGTGTCCCAAGCAAAATACCTCAGATGTGAACAGGGTATGCCTAATGAGGAACTGAATTGCAGTGCTAAGAAGTTAAAAGTGTTGAAGTGAAAAAAGAAAAGAGAAAAGCTCTAAAATTAGGTAGTGATAGGGAAAAACAACTTTTAATATGCACCCTCTCACTCCCAAATCAATAAAAACAGTGCAAGTAGTAGTGTAACAAATAACTACCAACAAGGATATTAGGTCGACATGTTTCTGCAGTGACTGGAGCCTATCGGTCTCCTGCTGCTTCCTCAGGACCATTAGTGCTACTGCTATGTGTTAAAAAGGTAAAGGATATCACCTGATAAGTGCAATATATACTCGTCTTCCCAACCATTTGCTGGGAAGGAACAACCCCACCTCACCTGGCACCAGCTCAGGTAGTGGATGCACCGCGCTCTCCGTCGGTACACCGGTCGTCCCTCGTCCCTCTGAAGCTGTTTCGTGGGGAGCTGCAATGTTGCCTTTTATTTTGTTTAAAAGTGGTCATTACCAGAGAAATATTTGGAAGAGGTTGGCCTGCTTTCTCACCTTCAGACTGTTTGATATGGATGTTGATTTTGACTATATTTAAAAAGAGGTAGCCTGGATTCCCTGCAGCAAGCACAAATATTCTATGTTTGTGGCTAGCAGTGAAGAAGCTACGATGCAGAATGTTGTGTGTTTATAGTGTGTAGGATATTTTCATATTAGTGTGATAACCAAGCCAATATCTAGACACACTGGCAGGACACTCTATGCTGAACAATCATTTGCAATGATGGAATTATGGATACAAGAATGATAAAGTAAACACACATTTTTGGAACATGTAGAAGCATGACGCCCTTTCTAAATGATTCACTTAACCAGAAAAACACTTTGGCTATTTCACAACTAAACAAATTTCCAAGTCACCATGTGATACTTTTCCATTTGAAATAAAGATTGAGTAAAAAAAACTATGGGAAGTGACAGGGAATAGAGGCGATACATCCTCTTGGGCACGAAAGCTTTGAACTTGTGGGCATGGTGTTGTGGAATCCTGACTACATGCATTGCTGGTGTGAAACATCCACACATAGCAAACTAATGTGTTTGACTGATGCTAATAAATATTACCAATGTCATTGTGAAAATAGACTTTTATATATGATTTTTAAAAAGCTCACAATTTAGACATTGGTATAACTGAGCTAACAATCTTATTGTGATATATTTACTTTTGAGTTTCTAAGCTTGCAAGCAACTGTGAGTACATTTTATTTCATATATAATGTGAAAGAAGCTTAGTTCAAACTGCAAAAAGTTCAATAACACATACTAGCAATTTGAGACAGTAAAATACAGTTTCAGATCTTGTAATACTCATGAATCGATAAAATACAAAAGACATTAAAGAAATGTTCCCTGTTAAAGACGAACATTTTTCCTCATGCCACAGAATTCAAGTATGAATATATCCATTACCTTGCCCCAATCCCGCTGGCATTCTGTCACTGCAGATGGCATTTTGGCTCTCTTTTTACTCTTCTTGAGTTTCTCCCCGGCATTCACAACTTCAGTCGAATCAATTTTGCACGATGGACAGTACCTGGAAAGATATGATTTTTCATATTTTCTTTATTGTTTCTACTAAGTGATAAAGGGGATTTTTCAAGGATTGCATACATGCCATGTCAAGTGACACTGTCCCATTCAAATATATTGAGGACTGAGGTCACAGGTAAGCAGTTATTTATGTGCAAGAACACGACCCTGAAAGAAATTTGCCAGCAAATGTATGGTGTCCAGAACCCACACAGAACCAGGGACCATAGAATGTTATGACAATTTAACATGTGTTATTCTTGAAAGTAATGATCACTTATCTGTCAGCTTTTGGGAGGCACCGTACAGATTGATGAATTATTGTTATTCTGTTTTATAAACCGTGGAACTACCCCATAGGGCAGCAGGGCGCTGCACCATAATACAGCAATTGGACGAAATAACTAAAAATATGAAAAGATCACAACAAACACGTTTTCAAAACCTTCCTGAAGCCACGATGGTTGCAGAGGAAGGCCAAAACACATCTTGGCTGCCATATTATGAATAAACTTGACAAAGCACATTGAAATAATCCAGGTGCGAGACGGCTGTTACATAAATAAACCTGGAATGAGCACTAGATGTTAACATATGAAGCATCTTGTTCAAAACTTTTAGATAAAAAACAAAACAAGTGAGGTTTGCAATATGAACAGAAGAGTTCAGCTGATCAAAGATGAACCCAAGATTGTAAACGAGGGCACTGGAGGAGGGATATTACCCAAGTAACTAAGTAACCATTCTAGACATCATAAGGAAACTGGGCCACTGATAAATCAGAACCTCAGTCTTTTTGAAGTTTTGTTTAAGAGAATTTGTCTGAAAAAACACAAAGGTTAAAGGGACAGTTCTAGTTAAATATTTTAAAAAAACGTAGAAACAGAAAAAAACAAAGTTTAAAATGACGTAGTTAGGTGAAAATGTCAGTTAAAACATACCATTTTAAACTAAAAAAAATGACATTCAGTCATCTCAAGTAACTAACTCATGCCCTAAAGTAACTATAATTCGCGTCCTCTCCATGCAATGCTAATTACCTCCTATATTACATCACGCATGACCTGTTCCATAACATCACTCAGAACATCACTGCAACACCTAACATGACAATTGAAGACAACACTGTGTATGTTTGGGGGCAAGAGTTTTAATTAACTTAAGGCATAAGTTACAGTTCCTTGAGATAACTAACTGGTATATTTCAGTGTTTTTATTGTTGTTTTTATTGTTGTTTAAAATTATATATTTTGACTGCCATTTTCATATAACTATAACATCCATGTACAAGTTGTTTTTTTCTGTGTGAATGTATATATTACATACACATATATATTTACACAAACACACACACATATATATATATATATATATATATATATCTATCTATATATATACACATACATATTTGATTTTAAAAAACCTTATAAATTCACAGAAAAATCCAAAGGTTACAGGGACATTTTAGCTAGGCTCAGAATTCACTCGTACAAAACCAGTGAAATTAGCAGTTATAGGTACCTGAGCCAACTATAACTTCCGCCCTCCCCCAAATGCACAGCTATGACCTCACATATTACTTCACTCCTGACATAGTTAGTGGCATCACTGATGACATCTCAAATGACGCATTAATTTAACCTGATTTGCCGGAGGTGGCGGTCCCCGGGCCCAATCTCAATTATATTTCTATAGAGCCCCAGGCCGCTGGAGGGGGTTGAGGGGTTGGAGGAGCAGTGGCGTGGGAAGGGGATTATAGGTCACTGCATTAATTTAACTTCATTTACATGCGATGCTCAAGCCTCTTAGTACAAGCAGGAGCGGCCGGTGAAGGTAAGAGCGGTGAGACAGGTTGGGGACTCAGACGAGGGAAAATAAATAATTACATTTCCCTTGTCGTTTCTTAAGTTCCCAACCCCTACACACCACCCCACCGCTCTTACCTGCAAAGGCCGCTCCTGAGTACAAGAAAAGTAGTTGATGTTCATTTTTGAAAGAAGAGGAGTCACATTGATTAAAATTTGAACATCTTAAGAGAAATTTGAGTTTTCAGCGATGAAGGAGACTTTCAGTTGAAAAATGCACTGGAGACAGCACTGTTACAGTGAGCAACCCAGTGTCTCTCTCTTAAAGTCCCCAATTGTCCCAAAGAGCACAGCAAAATATTTTCCTGATGTGGGCAAGAAAAATATGTATTATGATGTAAAGGGTTCAATAGAACAACTTGATTGTGGCATAGCGAAAGAAACTTCACCAAACTGTAAGAAATGTTTGCGGCTTGAACACATAGGTGCACATGCAGCAGCATATCTTGACATCTAACTGTTCTGTTGAAAAAGTGCTGCTGTTTTTCCTCAAAAAAACTTTAGGAGTTGCAGTTATTAACAGCGGGAGTTCTGTAATGAGACTACCATATGACACTAACAACAATGTCTCATGAGTTGGCCCTAACTTAAGGTTTTCTGTTTATGCTTTAACCTGCTTGTAAGAAAATGGGTTATTAGTTGGGGAGGATGTGATTTCTTCCTAAATAATAAGACACATTTTGTCATTTCCAACACACAATTTCAGTAAAATAAATCGAGTTCAATCACTGTTGGTCATGGCACAGAGCAGACAGGCTTAAGTTAAGGAAAATTAGCAGTATCATATCCTTTAAAAGTTAAAGCACAATAAAATAAAAATCCCACAGACAATTTCTAAAAAAAAAAAATAAAAAAAAAAATGTTGACAAACTCAAATGTGCTATCCCAACGGGACTAAATCACCTAAACACCACCTCAACGGGCCAAGTACGTCCAAATCCCGACCTGAGTTATGCATACAAATATGGAATTCTGCTACTGTAACCTGAAAGTATAGTACAATCGATCAGTGTAGGTGTACCAGTCTCAAAACAGAATTAGTTTAAGAAAGGCCAACCGTAAATCGTGAATTCAGCAATGATTCTAAACCAAAACAACAGGAACAATTCTTCTGCAGGTTTCTCCCAACTGTAATGCACGTGTGCTATCACGGGTACACTCATACCTAGAAGAAGAAATTGTCAGGTAATTAGCATAATTTATCTTGTCTTCGTGCATGTGGGAACATTCATGAAACAGACTCTGTTGCTAACAGGCAAAGGACCAGGGACTATACACTTGTTTGGGTTGGTAAAGACACCGGTCGTGATTTCCCACTGCCTTGTCTGCTTAGTTTGTCTCCTCACTGTGAATGAACTAAGATCACAGATGGCACCACTAAAATGGCTACAAGAGTACTATGGCATTGGAACACGCTAGCGGTCATTGATTTACGCATTTATATGTTTTATGACATTCCTCTTTAGGGGGTAACCAGCCAATATCCACTTTTCTCTTACGTTTTAGGTGCTTTTGACAAACGATTGTGTCCTGATGAGACCTGACAAATTACGCTGAGTCAAAACGTCAACACCTCCTCCTCCCTTCGATTGTCTTATGACACACTATATAAGCCTATGTCGATTTATTCATATAGGCTTACGATCGTACTGTTTCACTGTATATAATGCACTTCAATCTTTTTCCAATAAATAATGGCATTGGAAACTAAGAGAGAAGAATTATGACTTATCCCATTTCAGAATGAACCCATGTATTATATGATCATTCAGACTACCTGAAGGAATTTATATGATTAATTAGATAACCTAGGATTAATACACAAGGTGTTCACTTGAATGAGTTCCACAAATGTTGAGTATTCTAGTTGTAAACAGATATATTTCTGAGGTACCCCATTTGTTGAAAATGCTACTTAGAACATTGTGCTGCACTAGTAAATCCGAAGGGGTTACTTCTAACTAGATGTGTCCACCAGTGAAGAAGGTTAAAAGCTTAAATAAAAGTAAAAATAATGACCACGTCACCTCACCAATGTGCACCTCCCAGTTTACAGAGTATACAAATCAGCCATACCACAGTGGTGAGGTAGATGGAACTGAGAAGATCGTCAAACAATGCTGAGTGGACGAACATGTGGGGATTTGGTTGGAAAAATCAAAATAGTGATAAAGGAGGAACTTTCCCCAATATTAAAAAGATTATCCGAAGTTGAACATTTCATAAAATCTTCCACTAAGGAGCCCCCACTTACTAGATTACCTGGAAACTCTAGGGATAGCACAGAGACTAGTGCAGAGCCTATATCTGAAACTAATTGTAAAACAGAGCAGAATGATTTGCCCCATACTTTAGGAGACTGGACAGGCTCGGTTAACCCCATGGTAGCAACCTCAGAACACGCAGAGGAGGTTCAGAATCCAAGTAAAACCAGGACGACCCACAAGCCAATAAAAAGGACACAGCAACGACTGACACTGTGAACTTAACCGATATTGGATTGCTTCCTGAAACAACTTAGTTTGCTGTTGTAATGGTTGGAGTTCCAAGCCTTAGAATGGACCAGAAGGAAACATTTCCTGAGCTCAAAAACAAGTTGAGACTTTATAGGAACTTCCCCATGTCACTGGTTGATAATATCCTTTTTACCCGAAGAGTGGACTGGATTGGTGAGGGGGTTAAGGATCAAGAAGGAGACTGTATTGTTATTTACTTCAGAGATTCATGTTTGTGGAGGACTATTACAGAACAGGACAATTAGGTATACAGGGGACATGGGGCCTTCAAAAATAAAACTTCTCCTATTGGGATATTTTCATAAACCTTTTATAGAAGTCATCAAGATAAATACCCTATTACCAAATTCCATGTGGTACCAACCTAACGTCACATATAACATTCCTGTCTATAATAGGTTTGGGCACCTGGACCAAGTTGACTGACTGAAGGTGGTTGAAGAATTCAAATATCCACCTCCCCAAATCAGAAATGCCCACCAGACCAGGGCGAGTAAATCTAAAATTGACATTAATAGCCGTTATAGGGGGATCACGGAGAAGCAACAACGAGTTTGTAAAATAAATGCCTTACAACAAGGAAGCCAGGCATCGTACACTGGTACAACATTATTAGATTCTGACGGTCCTGGGTACACTAGGAAAGTAAAATCTAACCCTAGTATACCACCTGAAATACAACCGGTGAGACCACCACAAATGAGGTTGCTGAGAGCATACACGTCCCGAAGATAGTCTCATGGAATGTTGCAGGAATTGGTTCAAAACATGGAAACCAGGACTGGGAATCTTTTGTAGAACAGTACGACATATGCCTTTTCCAAGACACCTGTCACTCTTCTCTTATCCAATGGCGGGCTATGTTACATATGGTAAAGCAGCAGTTGCAGGGGTGGGTGGAAGACCCTCTGGGAGTTTACTGGCCAGGGTGGGGATGCATCTTGGTATCACAGTGCTGAGCATAGAGGAGGTTTCAATGACATTTTATGGTTAACAAGTACATTTCTCAACGGTCGTATTCTAACAGTATATAGAATATTTGCCCAAGTCACCTTCTTTTACACATGGCGAAACTACCACCAGTGTATAAAAAACGAATAGGTGGCGATATTAACAACCAGAACCTTTAGACATCTCTTGATGCACTATGCTCTCAGAAGAAGGCAGACTGTGGGCAATTTCCGGCTTAAACCTCCAACCCATCAAAAAATGTCCAGCCCTGGCAAATCAAATCAACGCAATAACTCTTAATCAGGACATTTAAGCATGTAACGGCGGGACCAATTCAGATAAGACAGGGAACCCAACCTTTTATAGAGCATCCAGTCAGAGTCTAATAGACTACATCTTAGTAGATGTCAGATTATGGCCTTGTGTACTGGATATGATAGTGATAAACAGAATAGACAGTGACCATAAAGCTCTAGTTCTTTCTTTGAGTATAACTGTGAGAAAAAAATGCAGATACTATTTCTCACCCCTTAGATAATAGATATCAGCCATCAAACAATAAGCAAATAATTCAATGGTAGTCAGTGAAGTGCTCAGAGGAAACTATGAGACATATATGCAGATAAGTTGAAAAGAGCCTAGGGGCGTATTACACCTTAGATATAGATCTAAATCAAGCTAAGTCTCTGCAAGCAATAGGGGGAATCCATTTAAATCTTTTTGGGGACCTTAAAAATGTATTATATATAGAAGCAGAGAATCAGGGCAAAATTAAAAGGAAATACTGACTTGGTATAGCAAGAAATATAGATTGGCCAAAGAAGCCCTGATAAATGCAGAAAAATCTAAGAACAGATAGGATATCCGAAAATGTCAAGCAGATTATAATAAAAAACTAAAAGATAAAAAAAGAATTAAATGGGACCGAGAAAAGTGGGATTTTCTTTTGGCCGCAAAAAGAGAAAAAAAACACACAACCTTCTGGAATCTGGTTACTAAAAGAAATGTCAAAGGAATCACTAACATCAATACCAATATAGCGGCAAAAATTTGGACCGTCCACTTCTCACGAATATATAATCCCACATTGTACAGGATTAAATGATGAACCATCGGAGAAACTAATATAACTGACTCAAATAGTCCTGAAAGCTTTCCAATAATTACGTGTGAAGAAGTTCAAGATGCTATTAGGAAGGTAGTTCTCCACAAAGTTCCTGGTCCAGATAAAATCCCGACGGATCTATTCCTGTCTAAGATAAAAATACCAGGGCCCTACCTTACTTTGATATTTAATGCTATTTTGAAAGGCCTACAGGTACCACACTATTGGGCCGGAGCAGAAATATTCCCAATGTATAACAAGCATTGGCATGCCAATAGGTCTCGCCTTTGGGACCTTGCGTGTTTAGCCAGAACTTTTGGCTATGTTGTAAAGAATTGGGGCTGCTGTGCGTCATGTTGAAAAGTTATAATAAAAAGTGTTAAGCATTTTTGTTACTTTTATACAAACCAAGACGACATTATATACAACTGAACAACCGGATTAAAAAATGATTTTAACATAAAATATGTCTTCTAGTATTTGTGTAGTTGCACTGCTGGCAACTTCTTCCTGCCCGTTCTCATTGCTTTTTTATTATAAAAATATTTGTTATGGGGGAGCGGGACATAAATAACGGGGGAGTGGAGGTTGGAAACAGTGATTTAATTAGAACACGAGCAGTGGACGGACACTAGGGGAGAATCAAAGGATGCCAGATTCCGAGGGCAAACTGACGTGATGCTTAAGTGATGTTTAGGTGATGCTTAGGTGTGTGTAATTATGTGGCACTGAGTGGTAATATGTGGAGTGTATTAATGTTGCATTGAATATAGTAATTGTGACGTGATTATGTGGTACTGAGTGGTATTATGTGGAGTGTATTTATGTTGCATTGAGTTGAGTGTAATTACGTGGTGTGTAATTATGTGGTACTATGTGGTAATATGTGGAGTGTGTTAATATTGCATTGAGTAAAGTGGAATTATGTGGCATGTTATTACGTGGCACTGAGTGGTATTATGTAGAGTATTTATGTTGCATTGAGTAGTGTAATTATGTGGTGTGTAATTATGTGGCACTGAGTGGTATGTGGAGTGTATGTTGCATTCAGTATAGTATAATTATGTGGCGTGTGATTATGTGGCACTGAGTGGTATTATCTGGAGTGTATTTATGTTACATAGAGTAGAGTGTAATTATGTGGCGTGTAATTATGTGGCACTGAGTGGTATTATGTGGAGTGTATGTTGCATTCAGTAGAGTATAATTATGTGGTATGTAATTATGTGGCACCATGGTATTATGTGGAGTGTACTTATGTTCCATTGAGTATAGTGTAAATATGTGGCACTGAGTGGTATTATGTGGAGTGTATTTAAGTTGCATTGAGTAGAGTCTAATCATGTGGCTTGTAATTTTGTGGTACTTAGTGGTACGTGGGGTGTAGTTATGCTGCACTGAGTAGATAGTATTTATTTGGCGTGTAACTATGTCACACTGAGTGGTATTATGTGGAGTGTATTTATGTTGCATTGAGTAGAGTGTTATTATGTGGTGTGTAATTATGTGGCACAGAGTTATTATGTGGAGTGTATTTATGTTGCATTGAGTAGAGTGTAATTATGTGGTGTGTAATTATGTGGCACTGAGATGCAGTGGTCATGATGAGTGAAGCTGTGGCGCGCTTGGTGATGCTGTGGTAGAGAATTCTCAAATTGTAACAGCTCAAATGTGATCTAATCAATTTTCTGTCCTTGCTCTATGATTTATATAGGACAAACAATACAAAAGGCACGAACAAGGATGTGCCAACATCGAAGCAGGATACGTTGCAGAACTGCGAATGCTCCCCTTGTACAGCATTTCACTGAATAGGCCCACACAGAAATGGATTTCAAATGGACTATCATCTGCCTGGTCAAACTCCCTAGCCGTGGTGGCAACCTGCAACAACTTCTGAATAAGGAGGAACTACGATGGATTTTGAAGACTAAAAGTCTTCACACTGGGCTTAATCGGACTGAGGATTGGACCTCTTTGATCTAACGAACTGACTCTATGTTCTCAAACTGATTCTTTCTACTGATTTTAACTGGCGCCTACAAACACAATTGTATTCCCTTTTTTTTGGTGTATATGCAAATAATTCAAACTGTTATTGCCGGAAATCGTGAACATGTGTTATAAATTTATTAATTATGCTGGCATTCTGTTACTGTATGTCCAAAGTGAGTTGTACGTATCGGCATGCATTTCCCCGTCCTTCACTCGGTTAAAAATTAATGCACTTTCAGTTCGCCTTATTGTTTTCAGTATCACAGCCCTTTCTATGGGTCTTGTTCCCATCCCAAAATGGCCGACAGCTTTTGCCGTATGCCGATTGGTTCACATCCCCCACGTGACTCCTCTGCTCACTACATCGCGCCCTGCCTTGCAGTTTACGCCGCCCAGATTCCCCGTGCCAGCAAGAACCCCCACTGTGGACTTGCACGCTGTATTACCAGGTGAGACCCATCCCGGCTCTCTGTTTACCTCTATTTCATATGGCTAAAGAGATAACCGGCACTCACGCCGCCCGCTTGTTTGTTCATTTTATTCCTCCAGACCCGGATACGGAGAGCAACTTACTTCGGGTAAGCCGTATTCCCCTGCAACCGTCACCTTTAACGCTATCACTTTATCGTTACCCTAATTATAATTTCTTCCCCCCATTTCACAGATCCCATTTTTCCGAGGGCAATCTCAAAGGTAGGATTCGTTCTTACAGACCTGTAATTTTGGCAGCAGTCCGAGTCATTTCACCGATTCCTTTTTCCCCCCAATTAGATCTATTACGTTTTTTTTGCCCTGGAGCAAAACAAATGTAACAAATATAAGAAGTTGTCTCGAATTGAGTGCTACACAATTGGTAAGCCACTCGTCCTTGAGCCCACACCCCACTCCCTTACAGTGTTACATCTCAGTGTTTGCACTTACCGGCACTCCTGTTTTGTGCCGATTAACTTCCTGCACGATTATTTATCACTATTGCACCCCGGCTTATACTAGCCAGAGTCACCTTTAATCACTGTTGATATGTTGCGCCACTAGCCTTGCTCCCTCCGTTGTTTACACTGCCTGCACCTAGCATGTACTACACCCCGCTGCCGTCAGCACTTTGGCATGGTATGAGTCATGCAATTTATGCACGCAGTTTTAACAATGTTGTAATGACATGTCTCTATCTTTTTATGTCTCCCTTCTCTTCCTATGGTATGGCATATTTATATTTACACTAGTGATATCTTTACAAATGTGTATTTTTAAGGCAATTACCCTCTGTCCTGAGGATGAACCTTTATTAATTCTGGTTCGAAACGTCGTCGACACCATTACACTAAATGCATAAATTGTTTTATACTTTTCCTTGCATATGTGTATGTTACAGATTGTCTGGTTTATGATTTACCCTAATCAGATGTCCTGCTATTGCCTGCTATTTTTTCATGTTGTATGTTTTCTTAGTGTGTTAGTCGGACACCGGCCGGTGTCCCGCTTCTATCACACTCAGTGTTCTATTGTTGCATAATTATTCTTGTATCAGGGTAATAAACTGTCCGGCTGGACATTCCCCCCAAAAATATAGTTCCATTTGGTCTATATTTATCTCCTTTTATAGTTTCTTTTTCTACGGACCCCTGTTCTTTATAATAGAGTGATGCTGTGGTGGCACTGTGTGATGCTGTAGTGGCGCTGCGTGATTCTGTGGTGGCGCTGCATGATGCTGTGGTGCCAATGAGTGATGCTGTGGTGGCGCTGTGTGATGCTGTGGTGGCGCTGCGTGATTCTGTGGTGGCGCTGCGTGATTCTGTGGTGGCGCTGCGTGATTCTGTGGTGGCGCTGCGTGATGCTGTGGTGGCGCTGAGTGATGCTGTGGTGGCGCTGAGTGATGCTGTGGCTGCGCTTGTTGATTCACGATGACACATCAGCAGCAACCCAGATATTTCTACCTCTAAAAATACACGCTAATGTCTTATTCATGTAGTGCTCGCCACCCGTCTTTGTACAAAGCTGCGGCGTGAATCCATCACTGAAACTGTAGTGAATGTCAGTCAGTGCGCGCTGTTCTGGCTTTGACAGGCAGGTTCTCACGCCCTAACCCTTTTCCGTGTGCTCTGCTTTCCCTTTATTGCAGATATTAGTGAACATCGGAGGCAACTTCGACTCTGAGCGAAACACTTTTATATCACCCGGGAAGGAGATTTACAGCTTTAATTTCCACGTGGTGAAAGTGTACAACAGGCAGACAATTACACGGAAAGAATGTGCGCTAGATAACAGGCCTAACATCACAACATATGCTGCACACGCCAGTATTTAATGAGGTGCGATTTAAAAATGTTATGTAATCGAACTTGTAAAATGTACATATACCCATAGGGTTTTCGGGTGCTAGTGAGGAGACTGAAAGTGACAGCAGTAACAGGGAAAACAAGCGCAGAGTTTAACAAGAAAAAAACACGAGCACCATCTGTTTGCAATTACCGCCAACGGGATAATTGGAAACTGACGGTGTTAAAGCTCGCTCCCTCGGACCCTAGGCCTTCGACCAAACAAGGCAGGACAATCACCCGCCTTGCACCAAGTGCGTGCTGTGTTTTTAAAAAAGACACATGCACAGGCCAGTTGCAGGCTAAGAAAAAAAAAGCACATGCACAAGCGTGTGTTCAGAGCTCAAAAGCCCTTACATAATGCCTCGCAGAGTAGGGCATGCGCGCTGGCTCGGGCGAGACCTAAAAAGGTTAGTCCTCTAGACCCAGCAAGCTATAAGCCAATTAGGCTAGTAGACACTGTCCAGTTGTTTTTTTTAGAAAGATTGTCCGACATCGGCTCCCGATGGTTAGATAATCAAGATGTCCTATGCCCTTTTCAGGCAGGCTTTCAAACCAATAAGTCAACTATATATCAAATTTTTAGGTTCCAGTTAATTTATTGGGAGACAGTAACAATAAATAAAGGAAGACTATGCTGTATTTGTGGATCTCAAAACAGCTTTCGACGTGGTGCTGAGGGCTACTCTGTGGAGGGTTTTAGCAAAGACGGGCGTACCAGATTATATTCGTGGAATCTTAGAGAGGCTTTATTAGTCTAATTTCACACAGGTCCGGAGTGGCAGACTAGGCAAACTTACAGAACCTTTTTCTGTAAATAAAGGTGTGCGGCAAGGGTGTGTCCTTGCCCCTACCCTATGTACACTGTTTATCAATGATCTAGGTGGCTACTTAAATAACTGTGAAAACGATGCATCCAAACTTGCAAAAATGAGGGTCCCGGACCTCACATTTGCTTACAGCACTTTTCTTTTGGCTAACTCGCCAATGGGGATCCAGAAATTACTGAACCAGTTCAGCAGATTTTGTCCAGATATGGGGTTGGAAGTTAATGTGTCAAAGACCAAGTATATGGTCTTTAATCAATACCATACAACTCAATATAACCCAACACTCAATGGTGTCCCCATAGAACAAGTGCAATTATTTGAATATTTGGGAGTCACCCTTAGTGGAACGATGGAATGGACCCACCACATTAGCAAACGAAGGAGCAAATTTGAGCAACAAATCAGAGGGTTGCTAAAGATATGCTGGGGCTCTACTTTAAAACAAGTTCTCCAGTTGTTCAGCTCTACTTTTGTCAGGCTTTAGGGATGGCCCTATATGGAGCAGTTATGGGGGCACAAAAACATTAAAAACTTAGAGCTCATGGAAAATAGAGTCTTGAGGCAGGTGTTAAACTTACCGGCAAGTACCCCTATGATTTCCCAAGACTGGATCAATCAAAGAAAAAGCAGCACTCAAACCCCTGACCTTCTGGAGAAAAGTTTGGGCTACCCCAGAATTAATACATCATCACAAGGGTCTTGAGTTTTTTGTTTCAATTTTTTTTATTGAGGTTTCGTATATCACGGGTATAAGGCAGAAAGTGATTACACATTATTACACACATAGAGAGTTACTTGGTAAAACAGAAATTAAGTTCTTGTGACAGGTGGTCCAAATCTCGCCTGACTTTGCAGATCTAAGTGCAATCGGCTAGGGCCCACATTTCTTCGTCCGTGAAGTCCCGTGTCAATAGAGGTGTATGTAAGTGTCGTCCCCGTGTGTTTCGCCATAAACCTGTAATCCCATGATGGATGTTGGGGAGGGAAATGTGCGCCTGTCTCGGAACCGCCGGCCTACAATTTGAAAAATAACATAAAACCTTGGGGGAAACTCTTCCTAGTATATCATGTGGTGCTGGACGTGTGTGGCATGCCAGCCGGGGTCAGCGGGCACTGCGTGAAGGGGGTGCCAGGTCCTGACAGTTAAATGGACAGTGGGACAGTTGGGGGGGGGGGGGTTTCCAGGGGCAGGGGGGCACCCCGTCTGGGTCGGCGTCTATAGTTGATCCGCTCCGCCTTATGCGCAAGGGACACAGGTGCCCGGTATCTGTGTGGGATGTCGTGGGGAGGCTTGGGTGTGTGGGGGAGATGGTTCTGGTATGACTTCCGGGGTCGTTTCAGGTTTGAATTGGATGAGTAGTTGTGCCCACTGTAGAGAGATGGGGTTCTTTCACATGCCCCGTACGTCCTCATCGCGCAAAAGCTCCTCCTCTGCCGCCCACCATTTGATTACTGCACCTATCCTGGATGCTTCTGCGGGGCCCGTGGGGGCCCTCCAGTGCATAGTAATGGCCTGTTTTGCTAGAAGAAGGGCAAAGGATGCAAATTTCCACTGCAGCTTCTCCGATTTTTTCTTTTGGTAGGTTCCCAACGCGCAGACCTCCCAGGATGCTATTTGTGGTAGGGCAACTAGCGTGTGAAGGGTCTGGTGTATCATGGTCCAGTATTGGTGGAGGGAGGGGAAGTCCCAGAACATGTGTTTAAAGTGCATCGCGGGCAAAGAAACGGCGTATCTGGGTAGTATCGTTGTAGTTTGTCTGGCGTGAGATAGGCTCGGTGAAGAATGTTGAATTGTATGTTTTTAAATCTCGCGTTTCTAGATACTTTTTTGGTATATTCCAGGGCGCGTTTCCATTCCGTGTCATGGAAAACCCTTCCCACGTCATCCTCTCAAGCCTGACGCAGGGCGTCCAGGGGGACGTTTGTCAGTTCCCTGACGGCTTTATAGTGCCATGTACCAGATGTGTGCCTGATCCCCTACGAAGTACGGTATGGAGTACCGGGTGTGTGGGTGGTTCCCCGTGGAGCTATCTATGCGTGAAGAATTGGCCTCGTGGGAGGTCATACCACTCAATCATCTGTTCGTAGGAGCGTAGCTGGCCATCCTGGATCAGCTCTGCTATTTCGGTCACGTCATGATCGGTCAGGTTTGTAAACTCCTGATGGTGAAGTGATGTTCCCTACGAGGAAAGCCCACCAGTGGTAAAAGTGGTGAGTAGAGCTGCCTATCTCGAGAAAGTCGATGAATACGCATCATGCACGTACGTGCTATGGACACTTGGAGTGGATGGGTGTGGGATGTCTTGGTACCCGGCAGGAGCATATGTCTAATGGCCGGGAGCGGTACCCGACCGATGGCTGTTGTAGTTTCCACTACGTGGCGGTCCGCTGTCCAGTGGGACAGCCATTGAAGCTGTGCTGCCAGGAAATAGGATTCGAAGGACGGGGCACCCAGGCCGCTCTCTGTGATGGGCAGCTGCAGGGTACGGAGCGCTACTCTATGTTGACCACTGCCCCATATAAGCGTTGTCAGCAATGAGTCCAGTTCCCGGAAAAAGGATCTGGGTGGGATTACCGGGAGATTGGAGAAATGATAAAGCAGTCTGTTTACCATTATCATTTTTGCTAAGGCCACCCGGCCGATGGGGGCCAGGGGCAAGGTTTTCCAGAAGGACACAGCTGAACGCAGGCCAGCCAGTGCCTTACGGTTGTTGCCTTCATACAGGTCCGTCGGGGATTGATATAAGCGTACTCCCAGGTATCGAGGGGCTGCTCCACTCCAATGGAGCGATTGCGTGCCGAGTGTCACCACATGTGGCGCCAGGTGGGGGTTGAGCGGAGAGACCGTTGACTTCTCCCAGTTGACCTTGAGTCCTGAGATAGCGCCAAAGGCTTGTAGGGTGTCATATTGGAGTGAGATCATCCGTGACGTCGCGAACGTAGATAAGCAGGTCGTCTGCGTATAGGGAGACGCTTTGGGTTGTCTCCGCTATCGGTATTCCCCAGGGTTCACCCTCTCCACGCAGTCGCACAGCCAATGGCTCGACCGCTAGCGCGAACAGTAGGGGAGAGAGCGGGCATCCCTGCCTAGTGCCTCTTTCGATCGGGAAGGGGTCAGAAATTAGTTTACCCAGTCTCACCCTGGCGTTGAGCCCTTTATACAGAAGCCGCGTGTATGCCAACAGGGTCTGGCCATAGTTAAGGGACTGAAGGACCGCAAACAGATGGGACCATAACAGCGTGTCAAACGCCTTTTCCAGGTCGAATATCAGGCAAGCCGCTCGGGGGTACCTGTCGCGTACGCTGTCTTGTATGTGGAAGAGTCCCCTTAAATTGTGTGAGGTGTTACGCCTAGGTACGAATCCGCATTGGTCGGGATGAATTAACGTGGGTATGAGTGGACTATAGCGGTCGGCTAGTATTTTCCCCAGGATTTTACAATCCGCGTTTAGGAGTGTAATGGGTCTGTATGAGGACGGGTGCGTGGGGTCTCTGTGGGGTTTCAAAAACGTCACCATAATAGATGCTCGGAATGATGCGGGCAGGATCCCTGTCGACAGAGCCTCCTCGAGCGTAAGTGCTAGGCGGGGCGCTAATTGGGCCTTGAATTTGCTATAGTATTCTAGCGGGAATCCGTCCATCCCCGGCGATTTCTTCCGAGCGAGGGACCCAATGGCATGTTTGATCTCAGGTGCTGTGATTTTGCCGTCTAAGTCTCTTTGGTCTTCTGGGGATATAGTGGGAAGTCTATGTGCGCCTAGGAAGTGCTGTAGTGCGTCATGTGGCGTAGGTGCTGGGCTGCGGTATATTCCTATGTAGTAGGTGCGAAATGTGTGGAGGATAGCAGATTGAGAGTAGTGGAGCTGGCCCATTTCGTCTAGGAGCTCCGTGATGGGTCGCGAGGCTGTGTCCTGCTTGGCCATCCATGCCAAGAGGGCGCCCGCCCCGTTACCCTCCTTGTGTACGCGGGTTGCATATTTCCGTAGGTCTCGGAGTGTTTCCGCATATGTCAGTTTCGCCGCACCTAGTCTCTCTGGGGAGACCCCGCCTCTGTCAGAGTCTTTGGACAATGTTATGTTATGTTATACTGTATTTCTAAAGCGCGCGGCTACTCAAAGTGTCCCGGCGCTGCTACAATGAATCCCCCACCGCCCGCCAAGAAGAAAGCATCACAAGAAAGAACTCAGAACAAAAATGTTTTCAATTTCTTCTTAAAAACTAGCGGGTCCGAGACCCTCCTAAGCATAAGGGGAAGCTCATTCCAGGAAAGGCCAGCTTTGCGGGTGAAAGAGCAGTCCCCCAGCCTATGACGCAGAAACCGCGGATTTTGTATGAGGAGTTGGTCCGAGGACCGCAACTGCCTAGATGGAATATAGAAGGCGAAGCGCTTCTGCAGATAGAGTGTGCCCTGCCCATACAAGGCCCGTTGGACAGTGGCCAGCATTTTAAATTTCAGGCGAGCCTCGACTGGGAGCCAGTGAAGGTGCCGGAGATGAACCCGCACACTCTGCCTGGAGGAAAAACCCAGCAGGAGCCTAGCCGCCGCGTTTTGGACTACCTGCAGTTTTTTTATCAGATAGCCCGGGCAGCCCACTAGGAGCGCGTTGGAGTAGTCTAGCCTGGAAAGAATAAGCGCCCGAACCACCGTTTCTTTAGCCTCTGCAGGTAGGATGGGGAGAAATTTGCGTAGCGTTCTCAGTAAGCCAAAACAGGTCCCAGTGAGATTTTGGACATGCTTCGCAAAATTCAAATTTTCCTCAAACCAGACCCCTAAAGTTTTTTGCAAGACCTTTGTCAGATTGAGGGGGCGGAAAGTCTGGCGGCCACAGTCTGGCTCTGAAATCCGCAGGAAACGCTCCAAAAAGGAGAACCTCAGATTTCTCCTCGTTACATTTAAGCTCCGCGTTGGATAACCAACGAAACACCGCAGAGAGACAACCCTGAGCCGAACTGACCGAATCCTCGCCCCTTCTCCAGGTGAACAATAGCTGCATGTCATCCGCATAGGCCATCACCCTAGCCCCCAGTGACTCCGCCAGGTAGACCAGGGGAGTCACATAGATGTTAAACAAAAGGGGGCTAAGCGAAGAGCCCTGCGGGACACCAGTGGAGAGAGGGGATGGAGACGAGGCAAATGGCGGCAGCCAGACCTGCTGAGATCTATCCTCCAGAAAAGATCGAAGCCAGCTCCAAGCTGAGCCCGCAATACCGATGGCATCCAGCCGCTCAAGGAGGAGAGCATGGGGAACCGTATCGAATGCCGCCGAGAGATCCAGCATCACTAGAGCTGCTCTCTCGCCGGCATCCAAACAGTCCCTGATAGCCTCCAGCACCTCTAGCAGTGCCAACTCCGTGCTATGGGCGGCTCGGAACCCTGATTGCGCAGGATGCAGCACGCCCGCCTTCGCCACAAAGCTAGTAAGCTGCGAGGTGACCACCTTTTCGCAGACCTTGGCCAAACTAGGCAACAAAGAAATGGGTCTGTAATTGGCGGGGAGCGATGGATCCAGGGTGGGCTTCTTGAGCAAGGGGAGTAGAAGAGCCTGCTTCCAAGCATGCGGAACATACGCCTCGCGAAGCGACTGGTTAATCAAAAGATTAACCTCCGGATTGACCGTATCGGCTAATTCAGCCAGCAGGCGAGCCGCGCAGGGGTCGTTGGGGGAACCAGATTTCAGTGCCCCAAGGATTCTGCGGGAGGTCATAAGATCGATAGAGCTAAAGGCCAAGAAGGAGTGATCCGAGTCCTTCACTAGCTCAGACCCTCGCATGGACAATCCCCCTAGGGCCGTCTCCACGTCGCTTAAAGCCTTTTCTAGTATTCTCCTCACCCCCACTATCTGTTGGATGCAGTGTCCACGCGTGGTGAATTTGTAAGCGTCCCATTCCAAGCCCCTAGTGGAAGCAGAGCCCGCATTGCGCTGGAAATGTGCCTCGATAAAGTCTCCGTGTGTGTGACAGAAAACCTGATCGGTGAGGCACTCTTGTGGGAGTCGCCATGTGGGAATCGGGGGGGGGGGTGGGGCAGTCGCCAGTGCAGGGTCACTACATGCGCGTCGTTGACGAGACTGTTCGCCCGAGGTAGTCGGTGTGTGGGATTGTTGGCAGGATTGTGGAGGAGCAGAGGAATCTGTCTAAGCACACCCTAAGGTCGTGTGGGATAGAGTGGAAGGGGTATAATCTGGTCGTGGGGTGGCTCGATCTCCAGGCGTCCAACAGCGCCTAACGTCCCACCCAGGTGCGGAAGCTCTCAGTTTGTCTGTGTGCCGGGGAGCTCCGTGGGGGGTGGGGATGGGATCTTTCGAGAAGTAGATCCAATACACAACCTGATCCACACTAGAGCACCTCTTGCGAAGGCAGAGTATTTCGTGGCACATATAATTCCCCGCCACTTCTGGTGAAGACGGCCTACCTCTTGGTGTGTCAAATGGGTCTCCTGCAAGAAGGCCACCTGTGCCTGCTGCCGCTTAATGTAGGCGTATATGGAATATCGCTTGGTAGCTGTGTGCATCCCCCGACGTTTAATGTCATGACTTTAAGATTCGAGTGTGGTGTCGAGGATGTCATGAAATGTTCGGGATATGTAAGGGGTTCGTGCCCCCCCCCCCCCCCCCCCCCGAGTACATCCCCACCCCTCGCCAACCCAGAGACCCCCGCCCAGTGTCCGCCTCTCCATGACCCCCGGTGGCGTTGTACCTAGGAAGATAATAACATTCGGGGGGAATAAAGAGCAACTTCGGGAAACGTTCCCAACTAGGGGGACCTAATGTGCGAGGCAATACGTCCAAACTGTGGAACATGTAAGTTCGTTAGTCCGTTACTGAAGCGTGGTGGCGTGACTTCTGCTCCGGCGCCGCCAGCTCCACTATCAATAAATGTGTGACTATAAGAAAGGCTCCATAGGTGATATGATCATTGTCGGGCAGTGTCGGAGTGGTACATTGTCAGCCCGGTGGCGCCCTGGGTTCCGCCGTCAGACCCGAACAAACTCGCATCGCCCCGGGTCATTCGGGGTCTGAGGGGGGTGGAGCAGCGCGGGTAGACTGTAGTATTGGGTGACCTCCGCCCAAGTGTCCTGTGTTACATCAGCAAGTCCGAGGTCTGGGGTGTCACCCTCGGGGGTGTTTGGGACCCTTCCCGGGAAGCTCGGGCATCACTGGTTTCCTCCTCTGAGCTGAACAAATGTGGCCCGTTTTCTAAGTCCGAAGTTTCATCTTGGGGGTCAAGAGCAGCCACTGCTTTGAGCGCTTTCCTGCGTTCAGCCATGATTTAGGTGAGGTCCGGGGAGCTTTTCTTCGGCGGAGTGGAGCGGGCGCTGAGTTGCGTTAGGGTGATTTTGCGTCTCTGTCCCCGTGGCCGCCTCTCATGTGAATTGTTTTGTGAGCGCACTGGCGTCGGGTGGTGCGGAGTATGTTGTTCAACCCAAGTGTCCGCTTCTTTTGGGTCTGTGAAGAAGTGCGTGTTGACTTCGTGGATTACCTTGAGTTTGGCTGGGAATAAGAGGGCATATTGGATATTCTTTTGGCGAAGTGTCCGCTTTACCGCCTGAAAGGTGGCCCTCTGTTGTTGAACTGCCCGGGAGTAGTCGGGGATGAGCATAACTTGCTTGTCCTCCACTTTTATTCGCCAGTACGTTCTGGCTGCTCTAAGGATGGCGTCCCGGTCTCAAAAATGGAGGAGTTTCAGCAGGAACGGTCTCGGGGGTAGGCCCGGTTTTGGCTTGCGAGTCGGGACTTGGTGCGCTCGCTCCACTGAGAAGAAGGGGGTCAGTTCTGTTGACGGTCTTGATCCAGCCAGTGACGAATTGTACGGGGTCGGTCCCCTCCGCCCCCTCCGGTAGGTGCATGACGCGGATATTGCTCCTTCGGGAGCGCCCTTCCAAGTCGTCCGTTTTGTATTCCAAGAGTTTGAGTCTAGATTGGAGGTCAGCGATGTCTCGGTGGTGTTGTTGCACCTGCGGGTGTAGTGTTTGCAACTCCTGTTCTCCTTGGGATACTTTATCAGACTATTTTCTATGGTCATCCCATAGAAGATTAAGGTCTGTAACCAAAGAGTCACATTTTTGTTCCATCGCCACTCTGGAGCTTTCTATTGCTGCAAGCACTTGGTCTAGTTTTCTGGACGTGGGATCCATTTTGTCTTGTTCGTCCCGTTGTATCGTCTGAGTAGGCGCTTGGCCGTGCGACTTTTGAGGGTCTGCGCCTTGCAGAGTCGTCGTTGTCCGGCGGCCCATCACCAGAGGTGAGGAGGTCTTCAAAGAGTGTTCCTGGGGTGGTAGGCGCCTACGTAGGCTGGGCGTTAGGGCGCTCTGGGTCGGGTGAACCCCGTAGTTGCTTGGCCACTCTCCCGGTTACCGTCTGTGTGGGCTCTGCAGGTGGAGGGAGGGGGGGCGGGCCGGTGGTGGGGGTGCCCCGATCACCACGAAGTCAGATATCAGCTGCAACCCGCCCTTGTGGTGGGCAGGCCGGCAGTGGTGGTGGACGGGCTGTCCCAGGGTCCCAGTTGGGGCAGGTGCCGAGTCTAGTCCCTCGTACCCCCGCGGTTCACAGTCTTCTGTAAGGTAACTTCTAGCGGTGATCCGGCGGTCCGGTGGTCGCGCCAGGGGGGGGCGGGGGGGAGGAGGGGGCTACGGAGTCGAGAGTCGCTGTCCGCAGCCCCTCGAGTTGCCAATCAGGGCTCGCGTTGGCCAGGGGGTGACTCTTGTCCCGTCGGTGCCCCTGCAGTCGAGGTTGTGGGGGGTGAGGGGCCTCCTCAGTGGGAGATAGATGTCCCCCGTTGCATGGATCAATTGGGCCAGTCAATGTCTTTCGGTCCATTTGGTGTGCGGCGCCCGGTCACCTCCCCAGCTCTCCACCTCCTCATCTGCTGTACTGTTGAGGGTATGACGCCGGAGGTCCACCGTCGTCCAGCCTCCGGGGCAGAAGCGTCTTTGGGGGATGATTTGCAGGGTCGTCTGCTTGCATAGCACCCTGGGGCGCTAGCGTCTGGGGCCGTTCGGGTCTCCGCCGGGATCGGCCGTTCCCGCCTCTCAGGCGGCAGAGCAACAGGGAGGGGGATGGGCCGCCTACGGACTTCGTCCGCCTGTGTCCCGCTTCTCTCGTTCACGCCGCTAGGCCCGGAGTCCGCCGCTGTTTTCACTCCGTCATCTCGCACGGGTGCCCCAGCCGCGTTGTTGTGAAGGTTCGCGGCACTTCAGAGCCGCCGCCGCCGCACTCCGCAGCCGCCATTTTGCCCGGGTGCGCCCGGGGACCTCATTGCGGCGTCTCTGGCACGGAGCGGGACATACTGGGTTTTCCGACGACTGAGACTGCGCATGGAACTGCGATCACACCATGGGGGTCTCGTTTTTGGCCTTTGAAGTGGGCCGGTTACGGGAGCTTCAGAGGGATCGGTCTGCCATCTTAGGTGGCTAAGCCACGCCCCCCCATCACAAGGGTCTTGAGGATATGAAAATAATGTACTTACCTGTAAACTGTGGTTCTCCAGTATTGGTATCTTTCATAGATTCACATGCTTGAATCATTCCCCGTCGTCGAAGTGGCAGTCCCTCTGTATATAGAATAGCAATAGAGTAATGAAAAATACACTAACAGTAGAGTTAATAGAGAAAAAAACCATTCACTTTAATAGATCGTCCTTGTCGTTAGATATGGTCGAAACTGCAGCCAATCAGGAGACAGCACCCTCTAGAACCATCTACACAGAGGCTCCAGGCTCTCAGATTTTCGAGCACAAGTGTGGTATAAACCTACCAAAAAGCAGGGGAGCCTCTATAGGGAGGTGGGTGGGTCGCATGTGAATCTATGAAAGATACCAATAGTGGAGAACCACAGTTTACAGGTAAGTAACTTATTTTCTTCTCCAGTATTAGGGTATCTTTCATAGATTCACATGCTTGAATCAGAGTAAATAGCAGTTATCACAGAAGTATGAGACTGTCATATCAAAATATTTATCGTTAACAGTGTACGAAGTAGAACTGTATGCTACCCAATAAGACATACTTCAGAAGCCGCTGCTCTGCAAATTTGTTGAAGAGGCACACTGGCAAAGAGCTGTAGATGATGAGACTCGTAGAATGTGCTTTAAAAGTTGCATGCAGAGGCTTGCCAGCTTGCTGATGACAAAACTGAATTGCACATGAGAGCCAACGTGCAATAGTCTGTTTAGTCACTGGATGTCCTTTTCTGATCATTCCACGTGCTACAATAAGCTGATCAGCTTTACAGACAGCCACGGCCGGCAGTGGGAGGAAATGCAGGGCGGTGACGTGGGGAGGGGGAGGGGCAGGGTGGGGTGTAGTAATGTATGGATTACGGAGTTTTACAGGTAAGTAAACATTTAAATAAATAAAACGAATTTCTTTGAGTACACTGCATCCCAAAAAGCGTTGCAGTGCGCGCAACGAAATTAGTTTTATTTATTTAAATGTTTACTTACGTGTAAAACTCCGTAATCCATACATTACTACCCCCCACCCTGCCCCTCCCGCTCCCCACGTCACCGCCCTGCATTTCCTCCCACTGCCGGCCGTGGCTGTTTACAGATACAGGCTGTTTTTTGTAAATACAACTTTAAACATCTCAACGCTGGTGCCTGAGGATTAGGGAAGAAAGTCTTCAAAATGACTGGCTCATTTAAGTGAAAATCCTATGGTACTTAGGAATAAAGGCAGGATTTGTACAAAGCACAACAGAGTTCTTAGTAAATGCAGCCCCAGCCAGCTGGCGAAATCCTGTGGAAGAGACATCCACAGCGCAATCAATGATCTCAGCCGAGATCCTCTCTCCCTCCTACAGAATTTTTAATGCTTTGGCTTAGATTCCTCAGGCAACAGCTCTATAAATGGCGAATTGTCCAACCACATTTGCCTGTTGTATATGCCTAAAATAGCGAGTGAATTGGCCACTCTGACATTTGCTGCTGCCATGATGGAAAACTTTTTGCCGATAGAATCAAGACGTTTTCCATCTCTATCAGGCGGAGCCGATAACGGAGATGAAGGATTTCTGGCACAACGTTGTGCCGCCTGGGATATAACAGTCAGGTTTAGGTGGTCCAAAAAAACAGGCAGGATAGTTATCCGGAGCTTTATATTTTTTCATCCAATTTTGGCAATACTGTAGGAATTGAGGCTGGGGTCTTCATGACCTTTTATCCTTCCTGCCATATAAAGTTAATAATAGGGATAGCTCGAACCTGTTTCGTTGTTTGTTCCTTAAAATCGTATAGGAAACAGTCATCCTGTTTGGTGACCATAGGAAGTTGGAACCTTATCACCACCCTTTCCATCAGAACTTGGAAACCTCCAATATCTGCAGGTGGTGAGTCTATAGGCGGAGGAGTGAAAGGTGATGGTGTCTGGATTTGGTAGTCGTCCCATTCGTTAGGAAGGGATCCTTCATCCAACTCTCCCTCTTCCCTTTCTTCATCCATAGTGTGAGTGTTTTCCAGATGTTGTGACACTATAGCCACAGGAGAAATTGGAGGGGGAGATCTGATCAGCAAGGAAGGTTGCGGAATAGGTGTCTGTGGAGCGGAAGATGCCGGCTCCGAGGGTGGAAACCTGCGGTAGTAATCCTCAACCATGTGTTGTAAATTTGAGACACGAGACATCAGCATTTGAATTGTCTGATTTGCTTGTCTTTGAGTAGTAGCCTCTGGGTAATAATCATAATCATCATCATCCTGACACTTAATAAGGAGTTCGGATGGACTTCGAGCAGCACTAAACCTCTCATCATCCTCTGAATCCTCTTCATCAGCTCCATAGTCAAAAATCTCCTCAGGAGGACAAGGAGATACCTTACTTGGAGATGTATGTAACGGTAAATGAATGTCTTGGGAATTCTTTCTCTTCAGAAGCCCTGAAGCATCCGTTAACACCGATGGTACAAGCATTGATGAAGATGTTAAGGGTAGTACAGACATCAAAGTTGTCGATTTAACCAATGGTACTTCTGTCATCGTTATGGCCGTCGACGAAGATCTGCATTGGAAAACTTCTGCACTGTCGACGAGGCTACCGTCGATGAGGCTACTGTCGACAAGGCCACAGTCGACGAGGCCACAGTCGACGAGGCCACAGTCGACTGAGATTTCTTTTTTAGAGCCGTCGACAGTTTCAGCGGCGATGAAGCTTAAGTCGACATGGGCTTCTTCATTGACATGGATGACAAGGACAACGTCAACGGAGTAGATGCTGACGACAATCATCTTGGGCTGAGGGGAAGAAAAAGTAGATGTCGTCGTGGTGAATGATGATCTCGTCGTCGAAGAGATCGTCGACGACTCGTCTTTTTTCTGAGGTAAAAGTGCCTCAGGAAGAGACTTAGAAGCTTGCTTAAACTTTGTGGAAGATTTTAAAAGCATAGAGGGCACAGAATGACCCTTAGGAGGGACAGGTGCCTTTTTTGAGGATGAAGGTTGATCTTCTTGCTTAGAGGTGGGATGAAGTTTTTTCAGCACCTTAGTAGCCTTAGGAGATACCAACTCTGCCTCACTTGCTCTCTTTTTAGAGGCTGTTTTGATAGAGGAATCACTCCTCATCAGATAAGGGATTGTCTTTAGTCTTGAGATTCTGTAGCCACAGAAGATGACGTCCCTCCTTGTCTCTCAAGGTCTAATGAGAAAAAATTCTACAGATCTTGCACTCTCTCACCTGATAATGATCTGGGTGAAGACAGTAGATACATTTTTTGTGGGAATTATCCGAATGAAGTTGTAGCTTTATACAAGATTCACAGTGTCTGAATAGAGATCTCTTAGAAGTAGACATGTTCAGAGAACAAAAAAAGGCTGGAGCCTCTGTGGAGATGGTCTAGAGGGTGCTGTCGCCTGATTGGCTGGAGTTTGGACCATATCTAATGACTAGGACGAGCTGTTAAAGTGAATGTTTTTTTCTCTATTAACTTTACTGTTAGAGTATTTTTTCATTACTCTATTGCTATTCTATATACCGTGGGACTCCCACTTCGACGATGGGTAATGATTCAAGCATGTGAAGTTATCCCGCGGCAGGTGAATTTGCGTGGTTAAATTACATAAGGGTCTCTATTAATAAATTAGGTTTATCCAAATTGTGGGATGAACCGTGGTATAGTTGTTGTGCCATTTCAGGTAGAGAAATAAAGATCCAATTTAAATCACACAGACAAAATGTACTATTAACTTCATCGACACTGGGCAAATTGACAGATACATTGCTAATGATTAAGGATACATACATAATTGAACCCTTCTTAGGTGACATTGACCCAACCTTGGCTAGGAAATTTGGAGAAAGTGGGATTTCCACTTCCAAGTGGTGGTGTGCACAGTTAAACTCAGACCTATATAGGTCTTAATCCATCTTTTACCAATTAGGTAAATAATTTTTACACCATTAATCGATTGATTTTTCCATTTCACACAAATTTATTTTAGTCTTTGCTTTCAATTTATCCTCGATGCAAATTCATTCTTTACAATAAGCTCTTGCTTATACATTCCATATCCACCCAATGCATTTCGGGTCTGTTTCGACCCTTCCTCAGGGGTCTGTTAAGAAAAAACAAGGAAATGTTTTGAGCCATTCAGTCACATATTCCAGTATGTAAAACAGAAATTTTTACAAACCAAAGTGTAATATCTTAATACATTATGGAGAGTCAGTCTGTATTATACAACTCATAGCCACTGAGAAACTGGTGTAAAGGCTGCTATATACCGTATCGAGTTTCATCCCCATTACAACACGCTAACTAAGGTGAACTCATAAAAAATAAAAAATGAAAATAAACCATTCAAACTCTGGTTTCAATCGATTGATTCAAATCACTCGGGTTATATGTGTCTTCGATGTTAATCCACGTATAACCATGTACGAGTATCTAAACTCGATTGTGTGTATTACCAAACTGAGGTGTCCTTATTAACCCAGTTCCAAGCATCGAGTTAAAACTAACAAATTTACACCACTAAACACAAAAGTTTCAAAGTTTAAAGAAACGAAGAACGTTTCTGCGTTTCTACTTACAGAAAATGTAAAAGTGTTCGCGCCTCGATCTCTCGCCAATCAGAATGCCGCTAGCTACCTAGAGCGTTACCTCCCTTCTCTTATGTGCTCACATTGGCTTACTATGCGATCAAGTGACAGTAGTCTCGCATCGAGTAATTATATTTAAAAAAATGGTTCGAAAAACCATTGTCAATCTTCTAATTAAAAGAAAATTCTCAAGAGCCTGCGAGGGCATTTCTAAAGGACACTCTTTTAAATGACAAGGGGATTCGCTCGTAATTTATCACAATCGAGTGGGAATTTATGATGATGGTAATTGCTTGCTTCCGTGAACGTATCACAATAATACATGATGTGATCTTATATGAAATTAAATTAAAGCATACAACAATAATCAAACCTTCAAATAAAAAACGATAAAATTAAATTTATGTCCGCCATTTTGGAATGGGATGAATTGAATGTTCACTGTTGAATGTGATGTAAGCAGGGGTACAATAAATGCGATCCTAATGTCTGTTCATAGAAAGCAGGATAATTCTATCCTGTCGTTGAGTCCTTGAGGTTGTAGACTTCCCATTTTACGAATCCAGAAATACTCAGATCTCAATCTTTGTTTATGTGTGTCTCTGTCTGGTTGTGGTTTAATCACCTCTAGTATAGTAAAGCGAAGCTGTGAAATATTATGACCTGCTTCCATCCAATGTATTGCCACTGCCGATTTTGAGTTTTTTTGTCGAATACTGCTTTTATGTTCCGTGATTCTTACTTTGATTTTCCGCTCAGTCTGCCCTACGTATAATTTCCCGCAGGGGCATTTTATACCATAAATCACTCCTTTAGTGTCACAAGTGCTCGAGTGGAGCAATGAGATCTTCTTTCCTGTCATTGGATGTGTGAAGGTTTGGCCCGTCATAACGTTGTTGCAGTGTGTGCAGTTTGCACATTTTTGCATTCCTTTGTAGGTTTTTTCTTCCCTTGCCATTTTCTGTTGTTTTAACAGTTCCTTTAGGTTCTTTGACCGGTTGTACGCAAATGTAATTTGGATTGCAAAAAGTGATTGAAGATCAGGTTCTTGCGTTATCAATGACCAATGTTTTCGCATGATGTTGGTGATTTGAGTTGACTGCATTGAGTGTTTCAACACACAAACTGTCAATTTCGTCTCAGTTTTTTCTTTCTTCCTCATGAGGGACTCTCTACTCATGTTCATTAATTTGGTTTTAGTTTCTTCTAGTAAAGTTTTAGGATAACCTCATTGCAAATATTTTTGGATCTGGTTGTTGATGGTAGTTGTCAAGTCATTTGGGTCAGACGTGATTCTTTTCTGACGAATAAATTGGGACAAAGGTAGATGTTTTTTAAGAGAGTGATGGTGGAAGCTGTTATAATGTAAGCCACTATTTCAGTCAGTGTCTTTAATATGTACTTTTGTGCGTAGCTGTCCATTCACGATGTTGATGTTTACATCCAAAAATGATAGTTCATGTTGACTCATTTGATGTGTGAATTTTATACGTTCATGTTGTAAATTAAGAACCTGAATGTTTTTGACCAACTTTTCTTTGGTTCCTCTCCATATTATGAAAATGTCATCGATATATCTTTTGAACACAATGAGACCAGATACCCAATTTGGATTGTTGATTATATGATCACTTTCGAATTTCGCCATAAAGGTATTCGCGTAGGAAGACGCCCCCGCGAAACCCATCGATGTTCCGCTGCATTGTTCATAAAACTCGTTTTCCCATTCTAGATAACTGTGAAATAACGCGAAATGTAGTAATTCCAACATGAAGATTTTCTCAGACCCTACAATATCATTCTCCAGTAGACACCATTCCATAACTTCTAACCCCTCATTATGAGGGATGGAAGTGTATAATGATGTCACGTCAATAGAGCATAACCATGTTTCTTCATTCGCTGAAATTTCAATCGTTTCCAGTGTGTTCAAAAATTAGGTCATATCTTTTATGTGGGTGCACCACTTCTGTACCAACGGTTGCAAGAACCAATCTAGGTACTGGCCTAGTGGTTTTGAAAGTGATCCACATGCAGAGACTATCGGTCTGAAAGGCGGTTTGGTGAGGTTTTTGTGAATTTTTGGGAGCATGTAAAACTGAGGTCTGCGTGGGTGTTTAATGTTCAAAAATTGGTATGTTTTTGCAGTAATCCACTTCATTTCTAGTGCTTTGTCCAATATTTCTTTCAGTGTGGCTGCGAATACTTCTCTGGGATCTTGATCAAGTTTATGGTATGTATTAATGTCCTGTAGATGTGTTCGCACACTTTGTGTAAAATTCCGTATTAATTACCACTATCGCTCCCCCTCTATCCGCTTTTTGAATAGTTATGTCTTTCATGTCAACTAGAGATTTTAAAGTCTGCCATTCTTTCCTGGAGAAATTGCTTCTGGTGCCACTTGAATAGTTGATTTTTTTCATTTCTGCTGTGATAACTCTTTCATAAGCGTCTATAGTCTTATGTGAAGTTGGTGCGCAAAACGTACTTTTCGTTCTAAATTCCTTGAGATCTGATTCTGCTCTTCAACTATCAGCAAAATCAGATCCAAACTGCATTTATTCAGATTTGGTACCATCTGTTTAGGAAAGCTTTTTTGTTCCTGCATAACATGGGTTTTAAAGGGATGTATGACGTTACAACGCATACTTTTACAACGCATACCGTTACAACGCATTTTTTACAACGCAAAAACTTTTACAACGCATACCATTACAACGCATGATTTTACAACGCAAGTACTTTTACAACGCATGCCATTACAACGTAAGTATTGGTAAGTATATAATATTTTTTTTTTAATTAATTGTAATTAATAAAATTTAATTTAATTTAATTTATTTAATTTAATTTTTTTTACTTTGTACCCCTGTACCCCAAAAACCCAAATTAACCCAGAAACCTAAAAATACCCCTGTACCTCAAAAACCCAAAACTGTCCCTGAACCCTAAAAATATCCCTGTACCCAAAAACTGAAAACTGACCCTGAACCCTAAAAATACCCCTTTACCCAAAAACTGAAAACTGACCCTGAACCCTAAAAATACCCCTTTACCCAAAAACTGAAAACTGACCCTAAACCCTAAAAATACCCCTGTACCCAAAAACTGAAAACTGACCCTGAACCCTAAAAATACCCCTTTACCCAAAAACTGAAAACTGACCCTGAACCCTAAAAATACCACTTTACCCAAAAACTGAAAACTGACCCTGAACCCTAAAAATACCCCTTTATCCAAAAACTGAAAACTGACCCTAAACCCTAAAAATACCCCTTTACCCAAAAACTGAAAACTGACCCTAAACCCTAAAAATACCCCTTTACCCAAAAACTGAAAACTGACCCTGAACCCTAAAAATACCCCTTTACCCAAAAACTGAAAACTGACCCTAAACCCTAAAAATACCCCTTTACCCAAAAACTGAAAACTGACCCTGAACCCTAAAAATACCCCTTTACCCAAAAACTGAAAACTGACCCTAAACCCTAAAAATACCCCTTTATCCAAAAACTGAAAACTGACCCTGAACCCTAAAAATACCCCTTTACCCATAAACTGAAAACTGACCCTAAACCCTAAAAATACCCCTTTACCCAAAAACTGAAAATGTAAAAAAAAAAAAACATATAAAATATTAAATATAATTATATACTTACCAATACTTACGTTGTAATGGTATGCGTTGTAAAAGTACTAGCGTTGTAAAAACATGCGTTGTAATGGTATGCGTTGTAAAAGTTTTTGCGTTGTAAAAAATGCGTTGTAATGGTAGTGCGTTGTAAAAAGTGCGTTGTAAAGGTTGTTTACCGTCCTAAAGCTATTCTCAGTCCCCTCGGTATGCGCTTATTCCTGTGGCAGTGGATTAAAGTTGTTGCATGTAGCCGTTGGCTTATTTCTCGTTTAATCAAGGAAACCAGAGCTGTGAAATATTATGACCTGCGATCTCAAGGAATTTAGAACGAAAAGTACGTTTTGCGCACCAACGTCACATAAGACTATAGACGCTTCTGAAAGAGTCATCACAGCAGAAATGAAAAGAATCAACTATTCAAGTGGCACCAGAAGCAATTTCTCCAGGAAAGAATGGCAGACTTTAAAATCTCTAGTTGACATGAAAGACATAACTATTCAAAAAGCGGATAAAGGGGGAGCGATAGTGTTAATGAATACGGAATTTTACACAGAAAGTGTGCGAACACATCTACAGGACATGAATACATACCATAAACTTGATCAAGATCCCACAGAAGTATTCGCAGCCACACTGAAAGAAATATTGGACAAAGCACTAGAAATGAAGTGGATTACTGCAAAAACATACCAATTTTTGAACATTAAACACCCACGCAGACCTCAGTTTTACATGCTCCCAAAAATTCACAAAAACCTCACCAAACCGCCTTTCAGACCGATAGTCTCGGCATGTGGATCACTTTCAGAACCACTAGGCCAGTACCTAGATTGGTTCTTGCAACCGTTGGTACAGAAGTGGTGCACCCACATAAAAAATACGACCTCAATTTTGAACACACTGGAAACGATTGAAATTTCAGCGAATGAAGAAACATGGTGATGCTCTATTGACGTGACATCATTATACACTTCCATCCCTCATAAGGAGGGGTTAGAAGCTACGGAATGGTGCCTACTGGAGAATGATATTGTAGGGTCTGAGAAAATGTTCATGTTGGAATTACTACATTTCGCGTTATTTCACAGTTATCTAGAATGGGAAAACGAGTTTTATGAACAATGCAGCGGAACGTCGATGGGTTTCGCGGGGGGCGCCTTCCTACGCGAATACCTTTATGGCGAAATTCGAAAGTGATCATATAATCAACAATCCAAATTGGGTATCTGGTCTCACGGTGTTCAAAAGATATATCGATGACATTTTCATAATATGGAGAGGAACCAAAGAAAAGTTGGTCAAAAACATTCAGGTTCTTAATTTACAACATGAACGTATAAAATTCACACATCAAATGAGTCAACATGAACTATCATTTTTGGATGTAAACATCAACATCGTGAATGGACAGCTACACACAAAAGTACATATTAAAGACACTGACAGAAATAGTGGCTTACATTATAACAGCTTTCACCATCACTCTCTTAAAAAACATCTACCTTTGTCCCAATTTATTCGTCAGAAAAGAATCACGTCTGACCCAAATGATTTGACAACTACCATCAACAACCAGATCCAAAAATATTTGCAACGAGGTTATCCTAAAACTTTACTAAAAGAAACTAAAACCAAAGTAATGAACATGAGTAGAGAGTCCCTCATGAGGAAGAAAGAAAAAACCGAGACGAAATTGACAGTTTGTGTGTTGAAACACTCAATGCAGTCGACTCAAATCACCAACATCATGCGAAAACATTGGTCATTGATAACGCAAGAACCTGATCTTCAATCACTTTTTGCAAACCAAATTACATTTGCGTACAACAGGTCAAAGAACCTAAAGGAACTGTTAAAACGACAGAAAATGGCAAGGGAAGAAAAAACCTACAAAGGAATGCAAAAATGTGCAAACTGCACACACTGCAACAACGTTATGACTGGCCAAACCTTCACACATCCAATGACAGGAAAGAAGATCTCATTGCTCCACTCGAGCACTTGTGACACTAAAGGAGTGATTTATGGTATAAAATGCCCCTGCGGGAAATTATACGTAGGGCAGACTGAGCGGAAAATCAAAGTAAGAATCACGGAACATAAAAGCAGTATTCGACAAAAAAACTCAAAATCGACAGTGGCAATGCATTGGATGGAAGCAGGTCATAATATTTCACAGCTTCGCTTTACTATACTAGAGGTGATTAAACCACAACCAGACAGAGACGCACATAAACAAAGATTGAGATCTGAGTATTTCTGGATTCGTAAAATGGGAAGTCTACAACCTCAAGGACTCAACGACAGGATAGAATTATCCTGCTTTCTATGAACAGACATTAGGATCGCATTTATTGTACCCCTGCTTACATCACATTCAACAGTGAACATTCAATTCATCCCATTCCAAAATGGCGGACATAAATTTAATTTTATCGGTTTTTATTTGAAGGTTTGATTATTGTTGTATGCTTTAATTTAATTTCATATAAGATCACATCATGTATTATTGTGATACGTTCACAGAAGCAAGCAATTACCATCATCATAAATTCCCACTCGATTGTGATAAATTACGAGTGAATCCCCTTGTCATTTAAAAGAGTGTCCTTTAGAAATGCCCTCGCAGGCTCTTCAGAATTTTCTTTTAATTAGAAGATGGACAATGCTTTTTCGAACCATTTTTTTAAATATAATTCCTCGATGCGAGACTACTGTCACGTGATCGCATAGTAAGCCAATGTGAGCACATAAGAGAAGGGAGGTAACGCTCTAGGTAGCTAGCGGCATTCTGATTGGCGAGAGATCGAGGCGCGAACACTTTTACATTTTCTGTAAGTAGAAACGCGGAAACGTTCTTCGTTTCTTTAAACTTTGAAACTTTTGTGTTTAGTGGTGTAAATTTGTTAGTTTTAACTCGATGCTTGGAACTGGGTTAATAAGGACACCTCAGTTTGGTAATACACACAATCGAGTTTAGATACTCGTACATGGTTATACGTGGATTAACATCGAAGACACATATAACCCGAGTGATTTGAATCAATCGATTGAAACCAGATTTTGAATGGTTTATTTTCATTTTTTATGAGTTCACCTTAGCTAGCGTGTTGCAATGGGGATGAAACTCGATACGGTATATAGCAGCCTTTACACCAGTTTCTCAGTGGCTATGAGTTGTATAATACAGACTGACTCTCCATAATGTATTAAGATATTACACTTAGGTTTGTAAAAATTTCAGTTTTACATACTGGAATATGTGACTGAATGGCTCAAAACATTTCCTTGTTTTTTCTTAACAGACCCCTGAGGAAGGGTCGAAACAGACCCGAAATGCATTGGGTGGATATGGAATGTATAAGCAAGAGCTTATTGTAAAGAATGATTTTGCATCAAGGATAAATTGAAAGCAAAGACTAAAATAAATTTGTGTGAATTGGAAAAATCAATCGATTAATGGTGTAAAAGTTATTTACCTAATTGGTAAAAGATGGATTAAGACCTATATAGGTCTGAGTTTAACTGTGCACACCACCACTTGGAAGTGGAAATCCCACTTTCTCCAAATTTGTTCATTGAAGACAGTGTTCCTAGACAAAACACTTGGAGGGAGTTGCACAAAACGAATTTGAATATCACTGAGGATATGTAAAAATGAGGGCCTGATGGACCTTTAAGGACTTTTCCACTTTGCACATTCACCTCAAGATGGGCCAAGACAACAGACCCTGCTGCTCTGAGTTGTCCAACTTGTGGACACAGAAAGAAAACCATAGCACATATGCTGCTTTTTTGTCAGACATACAGAAGGGCAAGGGCGAAATGGATAATTCCTATATGCAGATGTATAGGAATTACTAGACACCTTGAGGTCTGTAGAATCTTACAGACAGATACAATACCCTCAGCAGTGTTTGCAGATTCTTGTATGTGGTACAAAAGGAAAAATATATTATAACTATTAACCCTATGCAGCCGCGGGCCGTGGAGGGAGTTACGGTGGGGCAGGGAGGCGGGGAGGGGGAGGGGCAGGGTGGAGGGACCTAAAAACCGGCATATGGATGATTACAGATAAGTAAACAATTTAATTAATAAAACGAATTTCGTAGCATTTTGTGATGCAGTGCGCGTTACGAAATTCGTTTTATTATTTAAATTGTTTACTTACCTGTAATTATCCATATGCCGGTTTTTAGGTCCCTCTACCCTGCCCCTCCCCCTCCCCGCCCCACCGTAACTCCCTCCACGGCCCGCGGCTGACCCTATGTAATTTATTCCCCGTTTTTTATCATTTTTATCACATGTGTATTCCATGATGCTGGAATTTTAATGGGTAGTTGATCACTCCTTTTTAATCATATTTGCTTTTAAACAAACATGGGCCTTCCTTTTTTAAATTGAAGTGTTTCATATCTGTTTTTTAATGTTGGCTCTTTTATGGTATTTTACCGACAAAGAGTTTTCGAAACAAAACAGAAATGCTACTTATTTGACCAGTGTCTAGTAGCCATTTATGTTAATGGAAATATTTCAACCCAATGAGTCTACCAAATTGTTTTCCATGCCTGCTATGTATTTACCATGAACATTATTAAGTTCTCTAAGGTCTTAAGCCCCTATGCCTTGTGTGTCGATGTAAACATTTGGAGATTAAGTAGATTTTATCACAGGATGAATTTTTAACACTTTCTTTATTACAACCACCAGGACTTCCCTATCTCTTTGCTCTGTTATTACGGAGTGCTGCACCACTCATGAACAATGCATGAAATCATTTCATGTGTAGTCGTTCACTGTGGATCAGTTAATATATATATATATATATTACCTACTGGCGGTCGCCAGTAGGTATATATAGTTAGGATTTTTTCTCTATGGGTTTTTTGAAAATTCTATGTCTAATAACTTTGGCGTTTGTGGACGGAATTGGCTGAAATTTTCAGGAAAATTGCACATTTTGTTTCTGAGCAGCCCCTGAAAATTGGGGGGGGTTCGTCCAGGGGGGGGTCGAGAAAAAAGGGGGGTCCCAAAACGTGTTTTTAACATTGAGTTTTCCATAGGGCGGTTGGCCTCACTTTTAGCCCGAACGGCTGAATGGATTTGCACGAAACTTGGCAAAATTGTAGGGACTGGTAGCCCGATGTGCCTTTTGTAGGTCTCAATATATGTGCTACAGTGGATTTTGAGAAATTAACGTTTAAAAAAAGATATATATCTGTAACAGCGGACCGGGCAGCGCTCCAGGACGCGTACTTTTCGTGCAACGGAGCTTTGTGAAGCGAAGCTGATTGGTTCTCCGGCGTCTGTCAACATTCCAAACAGTCCGTAGCGGCCGCCATCTTGTCTCTCGGTAGGATCGAGAGACAAGAGGAGGCCAAAGCGAAGGGGCAAATGACCATAAGGGGGAATAGTAGATCCTCGCTGACCCCCTAGGTTTGATGTGGAGGTTTTAAAAGGGCCCCGCGGGGCAAAAAAAAATAATAATAATAATAATCGAACGGCTGAATGGATTTGCACGAAACTTGGCAAAATTGTAGGGACTGGTAGCCCGATGTGCCTTTGCTAGGTCTCAATATATGTGCTTCAGTGGATTTTGAGAAATTAACGTTCAAAAAAAGATATATATCTGTAACAGCGCACCGCTTCGCGTACTTTTCGCGTTACGGAGCTTTGCGAAGCGAAGCTGATTGGCTCTCCGGTGTCTGTAAACATTCCAAACAGTACGTAGCGGCCGCCATCTTGTCTCTCGGTAGGATCGAGAGACAAGAGGAGGCCAAAGCGAAGGGGCAAATGACCATAAGGGGGCATAGTAGATCCTCGCTGACCCCCTAGGTTTGTTGTGGAGGTTTTAAGAAGGCCCCGCGGGGCAAAAAAAAATAATAATAATAATAATCGAACGGCTGAATGGATTTGCACGAAACTTGGTAAAATATTAGGGACTGGTAGCCCGATGTGCCTTTGCTAGGTCTCAATATATGTGCTTCAGTGCATTTTGAGAAATTAACGTTCAAAAACAAGATATATATCTGTAACAGCGCTCCGCTTCGCGGAGATAAAATTATATCTGTATTACCTAGCTGTTGCTAACACCAGTTAGCGACGGCTAGTAGGAGATAGCGACCATCTTGGGCCCCACTTTGCATGTGAGTGATATTTATCACTAATGACATGCAAAGTGGGCATGCCAAGATGTTAGCGACTGGAAACAGTCGCTAACATCGCTATCTCCTATTATCAACTTTTGGAAATATTCGAGATAAGCGCGAATATCTCCAAAAAGTAACAGCTGCCCTGAGCAGTTCTTAGCCATGTTATCCAATGGGAGGTGGATAACATGGCTAAGAGCATTAGCTCGGTAATGCATGAATATCGCTGAGTTTTCAGCGATATTAATGCATTGCGGTCGTTTTTTATCGTATTTGCGATAAACCTTGATAATAGCAAGGTTTATCTGCGATAATTTCTGACGGTAAAAAAATCTTTGCAATGCATCGTTAGGGATAAATATCGCTTAACTTTGGTAATATGCCCCAACGTCTGTTAACGTTCGATTCGAAGGAAATCAGGAAGTGTTGAAAAACATTGTCT
The DNA here is from genome assembly GCF_964261635.1 of Lissotriton helveticus. Taxonomy (NCBI): domain Eukaryota; kingdom Metazoa; phylum Chordata; class Amphibia; order Caudata; family Salamandridae; genus Lissotriton; species Lissotriton helveticus. The sequence goes on from NC_136059.1 coordinate 1,065,695,637, forward strand.
GCGCCATCTTGTCTTTTTTCAAATGCCACACTTTTGTCGTGCACGGCAGCCATTTTAGATGCCTTGACCAGACCCACTCTGTGCACGCTGTCGATCCTTAGCATGGCTCCCCACCCTCGCAACCATCTCACCCAGGCAGTGGTCACCCCCGCTCTCTGTCTTATGCATGGGTAATAAACCTCCCCCCATCTGCGCTGCTCTTCCCTGAGAATCACACCCTGTGCCCGCCCGACACCTCCCTTTCGCCCTATTCACTACCGCACCCTCTGACACTCCTTTTCCTCTGTGTCCGATTGTCCAGGCCGGTCCTAGGCTATCAGCTAGCCCTGCAGATGTAGTTTATGGCCACAGCTGTAAAGAATCACCCCTCTTCAAAGGAGTTATAGTAGATCAAGGCCCACACTCGATGAGATCCGTCACAGCAGAAGCGTTGCTATTATCTGAAAAACATCCTGTATTGTGATTGGGGAGGGGACCGAGCGTGAAGCGGAAGATTCCAGGGATGACTCTTTGTACATCAAAGTTTTTACAATTATGTGTCACATTAAAAATATATAGCACTCCGACAAAGTAGTAAGATTATAAAACTTTAATAATTTATAAATATATACAAGAAAACAAAAATAGTAATAACATATAAACATTTTTAGGGAAAAACAACGAAGTAGCGGTCGGCTGTGCGAATAGTCCCAACGCAGCACAACGTCCAGATTTCCGGCGTGGGGCGTCGCGGGGGGTGGGTCATCAGTAGCAAACTGTTGTGCGAAAAGTTCCAAGGCAGCAGAACGCGCCGAAATCTAGATGACACGAAAGTGATGTCTAGTAAGTTGCCACCCAGCAAATAACGGCGTGGGGCGTCGCTGGGGGTGGGTCATCAGTAGCAAACTGTTGTGCGAATAGTTCCAAGGCAGCAGAACGATGGCACCAAGGTGATGTCCAGTAAGTTGCCGCACTGGTTTTGGTATCCTACAATGCTGCTCCGAATAACGGCGTGGGGCGCCCCGGGGGAGGCGGCGTGAACGGGCCTCTCCAGGTGGAGTGTCATCTGTTGTAGTGGGGCGCCCCTTTACCGTTTCAGTTGCCATTCCGTCCGTTTTTGGTCCACTGTGTCAAAAGCCGCAATTCAGCTGAGTTGCGCCCACTCTTGCGGTGCAGCGATAGGCGGCTGTCACAGGACTCTCAAAATGGCGGCAGGCTCTTTCCTTTTTGGGCCTGGTCCACTGAAATGGCCCTGGGACACCTTGGAAATCGGACGCTTGTCTGCTAGGTCTTGGACCCCATTCTCGAAAGCGTCCCCTCCGCCTTGAGAATTCATCAAAAGTTTTGGGGGCCCCGACTCCTGCAGGCTTCTGGTGGGGAGCGGCTGCCATGATTGCTCGCGGAATGACCACGACGGAGCTACGAGATGGTGGTGCTCTCATGCTGACGCCAGTTTAGTCTGAAACATCCAGAAACAAGGTGGGGCTTTCATCGTTTGGGAAAAAAAAAAAGTTTTCATCCAATGAAAAGTGTTGTTTTTAGGTCATATGATCAAGCCTTCCATCATTAGGAAACCAAAAGTAAAATGAACCAATGAAAAGTTTTATAAACAAGTCACATGACCTGTTATGCGGCATAGGGTATAAAATGCGGAGAAAATACGTTGGCACGTGAGGCGGCGTCAGTAGCGGACCGATGTGCGAATAGGCCGAAGGCAATACAACGCGCCAAGATCCGGATGGCACCGAGGTGGTGTCCAGCAAGTTGCAGCACTGGTGTGGCCATCCTACAATGCTGAAAGTCGGCGTGGGGCGCCCCGTTGGCCTGTGAGTTTGCATCAGTAGCGGACCGATGTGCGAATAGGCCGAAGGCAGCACAACGCGCCAAGATCCGGATGGCACCGAGGTGGTGTCTAGTAAGTTGCCGCACTGGTGTGGCCATCCAACAATGCTGAAAGTCGGCGTGGGGCGCCCCGTTGGCCTGTGAGATGGCGTCAGTAGCGGACCGATGTGCGAATAGGCCGAAGGCAGCACAACGCGCCAAGATCCGGATGGCACCGAGGTGGTGTCTAGTAAGTTGCCGCACTGGTGTGGCCATCCAACAATGCTGAAAGTCGGCGTGGGGCGCCCCGTTGGCCTGTGAGATGGCGTCAGTAGCGGACCGATGTGCGAATAGGCCGAAGGCAGCACAACGCGCCAAGATCAGGATGGCACCGAGGTGGTGTCTAGTAAGGTGCACTGGTGTGGCCATCCTACAATGCTGAAAGTCGGCGTGGGGCGCCCCGTTGGCCTGTGAGTTTGCGTCAGTAGCGGACCGATGTGCGAATAGGCCGAAGGCAGCACAACGCGCCAAGATCCGGATGGCACCGAGGTGGTGTCTAGTAAGTTGTCGCACTTCTGTGGCCATCCTACAATGTTGAAAGTCGGCGTGGGGCGCCCCGTTGGCCTGTGAGATGGCGTCAGTAGCGGACCGATGTGCGAATGGGGCCAAAGGCAGCGCAACAATATTTTCTGACTGACACCACAAGGCGCTGAGATGCCAAGATCCGGATGGCACCGAGGTGATGTCTAAGTTGCGGACTGATGTGCGAATGGGGCCAAAGGCAGCGTAACAATATTTTTTGTATGGAAGATACCACTAGGCGTTGAGATGCCAAGATTCGGATGGCACCGAGGTGATGTCTAGCAAGTTGCTGTACTGGTGTGGTCATCCTACAATGCTGAAACTCGGCGTGGGTCGCCCCATTAGCCTGTGAGATGGCGTCAGTAGCGGACCGATGTGCGAATAGGCCGAAGGCAGCACAACGCGCCAAGATCCGGATGTCACCGTGGTGGTTTCATAGTTGAGAGGCACTTCATCTGCAGTGGGGCGCCGAGATCCGGATGGCACCGAGGTGATGTCTAGCAAGTTGCTGTACTGGTGTGGTCATTCTACAATGCTGAAAGTCGGCGTGGGGCGCCCCATTAGCCTGTGAGATGGCGTCAGTAGCGGACTGATGTGCGAATGGGGCCAAAGGCAGCGCAACAATATTTTCTGAAGAGAAGACACCAAAAGGTGCTGACATTCCAAGATCCGGATGGCACCGAGGTGGTGTCTAGCAAGCTATGCAGTTGAGTTGTGTGCGCACTTGCGGCGAATAGGTCGAAGGCAGCATAACAATGTTTTTTGAATAGAAGACACCACAAGGCGTTGAGATTCGGTTACCACCGAGGTGATGTCTAGCAAGTTGCCGCACTGGTGTGGCCATCCTACAATACTGCTCCGAATAACGGCGTGGGGTGCCCGAAGGGGGGGGGAGCCGGCGTGAATGGGCCTTCCTAGGTGGAGGCTCGTCTGCTGTAGTGGGGCGCCCCTTTACCGTTTCAGTTGCCATTCAGCTGAGTTTCGGCTGCTCTTGATGCTACAGCGACAGGCGGCTGCAAGAGGACTCTCAAAATGGCGGCCTGTTCTTTGGATTTGGGCCTGGTCCACTAAAATGGCCCTGGGACACCTTAGAACTCGGACGCTCGATTTTTTTTTCCTTTCCTGTACATGCAAAAAAAGGTAAATGCCCGGTACGTTACACGCTTCATCTGCCACGATGAACTCTCCAGAGGAACCGAAAAAAAATATAGTTGTGGTAACTATACCATGCATCGTCATATGGAGAGGTGGCACCAATTAATTATAGTGCTGCATAAAAGAGAGATTTGGAGGAGAACCCCTGACCTGCTAGTACATTCATCAAAGAAGTGGCACTGAGAGCTTCAGAGGCAAGGGAAACGGTCCCAAATATTTAGAAGAACTTTGGAAAGATTAAAATGACATGTTTAGATTGTGGCAAATTAATTTCATGTGGACAGATGAGTGTTACTCTAATAAATACAGCATATGAACATCATCATAGTCGATGGTTGGTAGAGACATTTTGACTATATCCTGGACCTGCCCGTCCTCGCCCAAAATGGCGCCGGAATAAATGGGACTCGTAACTCCTTGTTGTGTACTGGTTGCTGAACCTTGAAATCACGAGATACGTATGCAGTTTTGAAGCACATGGCGGGCGGGGACGAGAATTGATTGAATATTTCGACATCCCTATTGATATTAAGTTCTGATGTGTTATTGATTACTGTACTGTTGAAAGTTCGAATTAACGTCACCCATGGTACTTGCCCGCAAATGTATATCTAGATAATTTTATTGTAACTGGCCCTGTCGTATTTTAATTATAAAATGTACGTCCACCGATTCCGTAACTGTTAGACACCTTAGTTCTTGCAACCTAATGGCCCGCCCGTTACGTTCCTCTACAGTGTAAATGTCTATTCATCATATACGATTACAGTTTGCTCTGTGGCAGGCCCTCGTGGTTATAGGCTCGTATTTGTATAATGAAATTTTCACAATAAAGGTTTTTAAAAGAAAACATGGTAGTAGTATATACATTGGTAAAGTTTTTAATAATAGTGACTGTTTTAGAATCATTAAAAGGCAAGTGAAATAAAGCAGACCAATTACATGAAGGGTAAAAGGTATAATACGAAGGAACGCAGTAAAGATAAATGGTCAAGGGCTGTTGTGTTTTCTATTCCTGCAACATAAAGTGATCGATAAGAATCTCATATTCAGGCGTATCGGCGACTAAGACAGCAGGTCGACCCTCTTTTGCTCAACGGCTCCGTCATGGGACGAAGAAACGCTCTTTTTCTCGAAAAAAGAGTATATTTTACTTGCAGGACAGTTGTAAAATTTCCGGGAAAGTACATTAGCCTGGAACATTATAACATATATTTAAGAAAAAATAATGTTCGGAAGTAATGAAAAGCGTAATTTTTAGGTCATATGACCAAGCCTTTCATCATTACAATAAGAAAAGTAAAATGAACCAATGAAAAGTTTTATTAACAAGTCACATGACTTGTTATGCTTACGTTACGCGCTGCGCGCCCCGGATGACTTCCGGATGCGCTAACGCGGCGCGTCATATGACGCATTACGCGACAACGCAGGTACAGAATATAGTCAAAATGTCTCCACCAACCAGCGGTCGGAACACAACCCCTTTCAGCAGGCTAAATAGTTCTGTTAAATGACAACAGAAGGGACAGGCAACAAGAACCATCAGTCAAAGAGGGGAGGGCTAGTTCTTCTCTACCGGGTTACATTGGGGCGCTACCGGAACTGATCGAATTGGTAGTCTACAGTGTTTCTGGATGTTTCAGACTGAAGCTGGGGTTAGCATGAGAGCAGCACCATTTCGTAGCTCCGTCGTGGTCATTCCGCAACCAATCATGGCAGCCGTTCTTTATCGTTATTTTGGGCGGGTGGGTGGCGGAGCCGAGCTGTTTTGCAGCCATCATTGTGTGGAGTTCAGTTCATCTCACTAGTTTTGTATTTGTCATGAGGGGTTGTTCCTAATGTTTCTATTTTAGCGAGGTCAAAAAGAGATCCCATTAGTGGCCTACTGATTTTGCTCGATTCCTTTTCTTTTTTTTTTACACGATTTTTCGTTATCTGCAAAGACTAAACAGAGTATTGCGACTCTGTGTTTGTTTGTAAATAGAGAATGAACCAAAGAGAACTAATTCTAAAACAGTAAATACTTGGATAACAATCAATCAAATGGAGAGAGAAGCAGGCACGACGGATTACAACGGGGGCAAAGGTCTGCGTTAACTACCTTTCACCATCTGCAAAGAGAGAGTACTCCTAATAGAAATGAGGGGGGGGGGCACCATTCAAAGCAGATCAGTGTGCATAAACACGAAAATGTTTTCACTTACCACGTACTTGACATTCGACAGCTTATGATATTTGCTATTAAAAAACCATTGAAATTCACTGAAAAAACCATAGGTTATAGACCATATATAGTTAGGAATTAGCATTTACAAAACCTTGAAAATTCACTGAAAAAACCATAGGTTATAGACCATATATAGTTAGGAATTAGCATTTAAAAAACCTTATTTTACTCACACAAAACCATTGAAATTCCATATATAGTTAGTTGCACTAACTATATATCGCGCACCCGCAATCCACTGCTGATCATGTCACATATTACATCATTCATGACATGGTCAGTGACATCACTGATGACATCACTGATGACATCTCAAATGACATCACTGATGACATCACTGATGACATCTCATTTGACATCATTCTTGTGCTAATACGATAAACCTCTTCAGACTCTAATATAACCTTAGATACACTCAGTGTATACAGACACTCACACACTGCCACTCATCCATGGAGTTACTCACACACCCAGTCAGTCATGCAAAGAAACAATCTCACCTCCATTTCTTCAACTATACAGTTAAACACACCTTACTTATTGAAACATATACTAACACATATTTACTCTCTTATACAATCCCTGATACAAGTTCACAATGATCGATACAACCACTCACTCATTCAGTGGCTCTCATGCACAGTTATTTATATATGCCAACTCTCACATGTACTGTGTTTTACATATGTACTTACTATGACATGTAGCATTGAGATATCCATTCACTCATCAATACACTCATGCACACAGTCAACTGCCCATGTAGCTGTTTCCACATGCACTCTTGAACTCATACACCTAGTGAATAAACTGCTCACACATCTATGCATAGAGTCACACACCTTCCAGCCACCCCCACACAAACTCAATCTCCCATAGAAATACTTGGGCAACCAATTAATAACACATATAGCCTCTCGTATAGCTAATGATCAACACATGCAGCAGTTTACAGAACAACAGACATAATGATGCACAAATTAAGACAGTTTAGTCACTAACCCATGCATTCAGTGAGACACATTTAATCACTCACTCATACAGTCAGTCACGCACCTACTAAATCCTTCATCCAGACACTTATACATCCACTCATTCTTCAATATGTAAGACATATTTTAACTTTACAGAAACATACAGTCACTGGATGTTGTCATCAGTGATGTCATCAGTGATGTCATTTGAGATGTCATCAGTGATGTCATCAGTGATGTCATTTGAGATGTCATCAGTGATGTCATCAGTGATGTCACTGACCATGTCATGAATGATGTAATATGTGACATGATCAGCAGTGGATTGCGGGTGCGCGATATATATTTAGTGCAACTAACTATATATGGAATTTCAATGGTTTTGTGTGAGTAAAATAAGGTTTTGTAAATGCTAATTCCTAACTATATATGGTCTATAACCTATGGTTTTTTCAGTGAATTTTCAAGGTTTTGTAAATGCTAATTCCTAACTATATATGGTCTATAACCTATGGTTTTTTCAGTGAATATATATATATATATATATATATATATATATATATATATATATATATATATATATATATATATATATATATATATATCAGCAAATCATAACCAGTAGGTTCACCTGTGCCGTAGGTTCACCACCAATGGCACAATAACCAGTACTTTTTGGTCAACATTTCTTTTTGCTGGGTTTTACATCTGTGGACGTTTTAGCATGCTTTGATTATTTGAGACCATTACTTGCAAACCAGTGTAAATGGTGTGCGTACAGGCTGCCTAAATCTTCGCTGTCAATGCAGAAAATATACTTACCAGTCCTCGTCCTCAGGGATCTTCTTTAATGGTGGATTCAGGCAGTACATATGGTAGGCCACGTTGCACTCGTCACACAAAATCTGCATGTTTGCATCCTGTTTGCCTCCACACACACAGCAGGAGCAAAAACGGCATTCGGTAGCTAGGTCTCCTTTGCAGTGCTTACATTCAGGACCACTCTTCCCTGTCAGTGAAAGAAGAAAAAAATCCTGTTTTTTTGCATATCAAAATGAGCACGCGCACGAGTAGAAAAACAATTTTAAGAAAGACATAGTTAGTTATAATGAATAATTGTTCCAAAAGCCAATGTGAATAGGCTAAAGGTAATCAAAATAAAATATATATCTAAAACTGACAACAGAGCTCAAATAAGTTATTTATTGTCCTTTTCGATAGCCCCCTCTACTAGGATAGGTGCTCGCCTGAGATGTGAACAACTACAGAGGCATGTCTTAAATTAAAAGTAACAAGAGTCCTAAAATTAGCGATCAGTCCTGAGATTAGTAGATAACCACAACAAGGGAGAAACAGGGTTGCGTCTTTTCTGGTTTGGGGAATGGGGCGCCGGAGGCTGGAGAGAATAGCTTGGGGTAGGAGAACAATATGAGGACAGCTAGATAAGAGAAAGTGTGGAAAAGAAAGAAAATAGCATTATAGTCTAGAGGGGAAGAGATCTTACAGCACTCCTTTCAGACCTTGTAAGCTCCGAAGGAAACTTCCTTTATTAGCTGTGACTTCGGTTCACGTTAGAATGAAAGGTGCGCATTTTTTATGCTCTTCCACATTCTTTCTGACAGATTATTTTTGTTCAACGCACAAAACAAGCGAGCTGGGTTAAATGTCTTATTTAAACCTAAAATGGGAAGTAAACCTGGAGGGAAGCAGAGAATGTGGGGTTAAAGGAGAAACATTTACTCTGCAGTGGGGGATCTTGATGTGGCCTTAGAGACAAGTATTGGACTTTATTTTTCCAACCGATCCCACAATCAAGGTGGAGGTTCCCTTGCCATTAACGTGGTCAGACCATTGGCTGGTTCCTTTCAGCCTGTTAAGAAGTGGTGGTAAACATAGCTCGAGACCAGGGTCTGTGAAGAAGAGAAACTGGAAGAGGGTTTCCCCAGAGTCCTTAGGTCCCGTCCTGCATAATACCCCACTTCTGTTGACAGGTGATCCCAACATGGATGCAACCTCCTTTAATGAGTGGGTTACAACTTCCCTTGATCTCATTGCTCCCATGAAAATGGTAAAACTTGCTTGGAAAAAGCCTTTCGCTCCCTGGTTTTCTTCAGAGCTCCGCTTAGAGAAAAGCGCCAGTAAAAAGTTGGAGCGCATCTGGCGAAAAACGTATAATCTGGATGCGAAGAGTGTGTACAAAACTGCACAAAAAAAATTCATGCCCTCAAAAGTCTGACTATTAGGAATTTCCTAGTTACACAAATTCAAAAGAGTCAGACAATTCATCCAAGGAAGTATTTAAGATTGTGCAAGATTTTATGAAACCTCAAGCTACCATGAGCACGATTACGCCATCAGCGGACCTATGCAGAGACCTGTCTAATTTTTTCAGGAGATGGTCCAATCTAAATATTCTTCCTTATCAGTGTCAGAGGATAGTTCAACCACCCACCTCTTTGGCTCCTGTTTCTCCCGGTCATTGGTCTGAATTTCGGCCTTTTTGCCGACTTTGGCCCTGCTAGACCTAGTGAGAACCAAATCAGGCTCACCTCTTAATCCTTGTCCAGCTAGATTTGTTAATCTGCTGGCTCCTTTTTTCAATCTATTTAACAGAAAAGGAGGAGTACCACCTGAAAAAGTGCTCATAAAGCGATTTCGGCGGGATGATTTTGTACAGAAAGAAGAAAGTCCTTCTTTGGTTTTAATAACCCCTCACTCACCGACCTGGTCGGTGACATGCTTCATCATCGGGGCCACCTTGATGGCCGAATGCCATCAAGGTGTGCTACAACACCTGAAATACAGTGGAGCTGGTATGTGAGTGATGAGTGCCCCAAAAAAAAAGTAAGTGTGTTAAAAATTGTCCTGGTATGGCTTATTGGTGAAAAATATTTTATTCTTAAGACTACTGGACAATATTAAAATATGTGTAGATACAATAGCAGGTTTAATTATGACCAGGTGTATCTGAAATGTATGTGAAAGGTCTACATGTTTCAAACCGTAATGGGAATTACCGGTTTTCTTCAGGACCAAAACAAAGAAATGGGTGGTCAGGGTACACTAACACCCTGCCATACCGTTATTCCTTTGTGCCCAGGTAGCAAAATTCGGTATACTGGGCAAAAAAACAACAAAGGTATAACCCAGTGGTGGTTATCCTAGAAATACAAGACTCCTAAGTAGGGGTCATTAGGCAGCACGGGATTAGAGGGAAGGGAGGCCTTTGTTCGAAAACATACTAGTTTTCGCAGGTCTGGTAAAACATTGTACCTAGTGAGCCCCTCCGTGCGCCCAAAATCATCCCGCCGAAATCGCTTTATGAGCACTTTTTCAGGTGGTACTCCTCCTTTTCTGTTAAATAGATACCTAACCTAGGGGATCAGGAGTATTTTTCCGTCCACTTCGGTGGATAAAATCCCTTTACTCTCTCCTTTTGTTTATAATATATCTTGGCAGCGCACAGCTGCGAGAGATTTTTTGTCCTTCTTTGAACCAGTGACATTCCTAACTCCACATCAAACACACAGTAGCCACCAAAATCATCCCGCCGAAATCGCTTTATGAGCACTTTTTCAGGTGGTACTCCTCCTTTTCTGTTAAATAGATACCTAACCTAGGGGATCAGGAGTATTTTTCCGTCCACTTCGGTGGATAAAATCCCTTTACTCTCTCCTTTTGTTTATAATATATCCTTTTTTCAATCCTCACCTAAATGTTATCTGGAATGCATCTCTGATGTCGGGAAGCTACCCCTCTGTATGGAAAAAGGCATTTGTTCTGCTGATTCTTAAAAAGAAAGACGCAGATCCTGGCATACTTAAGAACTTTAGGCCAATTTCGCACCTGCCCGCTCCTGCAAACATTCTGGAGAAAGAAGTCCAGAGACAGCTCTCCAATTATTAGGATTCCAATACCCTTCTTCATGACTCCCAGTCGGGCTTTAGGACGGGCTATAGTACTGAGATGGCTCTACCAGAGGTGGCGGAAACCATCCGAGAATCACTAGACCAAGGAAGCTGTGCCATGCTTGTGCTGTTGGACTTGTCCGCAGCCTTTGATAGGTCTCTCACTCGATTCTTTTAGACCGACTGGCACAGCTGGGTATCTCGGGGACCATCTTAAATTGGTTCCACTCAATTCAATTCAATTTCAAAGCTTTTATTCGATTTGTGGGTACAAATCATACAAGCAAAAACTTATAAAACAATTCGTTACTTTAAAATTGTTATAAAAAGGCAAAGTTATACAAGAGAACTCCGGAATATTTCATATGAGGAGAGAACGGATTGGTGTCATTACAACGCGTTGTATTACAACGCATTCCGTTACAACGCAGATTTTACAACGCGGGATCCATTACAACGCATGTCATTACAATGCATGGCATTACATCGCAGATGCTATTACAACGCATGGCATTACATCGTAAGTATAGGTAAGTTGACTTTTTTTTTAAAATGTTATTTAGTTTATTGTAATTAATTTTTTTTAAATAATTTAATTAAAAGACATTTAAAAATTGTCATTAATTTAATTTTATAAAATAATATCTATTTAATAAATGTAAATATAATAAAAATTGTAATTAATTTAATTTAATTAAAAAAAGTAATTAGTTTAATGTACATATTTTTTATAATGAAATTAAATTAAATTAATAATATTAAATTATTTAATTTAATTAATTTAATTAAAAAATGTAATTAATGTAAAATAATTAATTTAATTTATTAAATATATTTCTATTAATTTTAAAATGGTAAATATAATTTAATTATCCCTAAAGCCAAACCCTGCCCTAAAACCTAAAAACACCCCTGTACCCCAAAACCCAAACCCTGCCCTGAAACCTAAAAACACCCCTGTACCCCAAAAACCAAACCCTGCCCTGAAACCTAAAAACACCCCTGTACCCCAAAACCCAAACCCTACCCTGAAACCTAAAAACACCCCTGTACCCCAAAACCCAAACCCTACCCTGAAACCTAAAAACACCCCTGTACCCCAAAACCCAAACCCTACCCTGAAACATAAAAACACCCCTGTACCCCAAAACCCAAACCCTACCCTGAAACCTAAAAACACCCCTGTACCCCAAAACCCAAACCCTACCCTGAAACCTAAAAACACCCCTGTACCCCAAAAACCCAAACCCTACCCTGAAACCTAAAAACACCCCTGTACCCCAAAACCCAAACCCTACCCTGAAACCTAAAAACACCCCTGTACCCCAAAAACCAATCCCTACCCTTAAACCTAAAAACACCCTGTACCCCCAAACACCTATACATATACTCCTATACTCATATTTATTTAAAAAATTACTTAAAATAATAAATTTAATTTATAATATTTAAAAACATAAATAAATATTTTTATTTATTTTTATTTATAATTAATATTAATTAAATCATTTATATATTATTAAATAAAATTAAAATAAATTATATACTTACCAATACTTACGATGTAATGGTATGCGTTGTAATAGCATCTGCGATGTAATGCCATGCGTTGTAATGCCATGCGTTGTAATGGATCCTGCGTTGTAATAGCTGCGTTGTAACAGCATTACGACGTAAAAGTTGCGTTGTAAGTGATACACACCGGAGAGAACATATACTAACAAGCACTAACATCAATTCATGGTTAGAGATATAATAATAAACTAGAAAATGCGGGGATTATACGCGTACAGACAGGAATAAAGTAGTTATCACGTGGAGTGCTTATCCTGGCAGCTGTACATTTTAAAACAAACCCGAAGCCTAAGGCATGGGACATTGTAAATTACAAAGTAAATTTAAAAGACAGATAGGTACAGACAGGACGGTGTGAAAATATGGCAGCACTAGACACTTCCTGGCAGCTGTACATTTCGAATAAAATTAACTACAGGTGCAATATATACGTTAAATAATAATTAAACATTAAAAGGCTAGAAGGCAGGGGAGCATACATGTACAGACAGGGTTAAGAGTAATTATCGCAGAAAGTACTCTTCCTGGCAGCTGTACAGTTTGGATCAAACCCAGAGTAGAAAGGCATTTTACATAATTATTTGCCCCATACTATAAATGAGACAAATAAGTACAGACAGGGGTATATAAAATTATGGCAATACAATACATTTCCTGGCAGCTGTACATTTCAAGATAAAAGTGGCAACAAAAAAACAAAAATGTCCAAGTTCTCTAGGGCTGATAGTAACACAAGGGCATTCTTAAAAGACCGTATATTATATTTGGTACCTTATTCTTAAAAAGTGATAAAATTTGCAAAAAAGTAAAAAATGGCAGCAACTCTGGCGTGAAATGTTGTCACATGGGCAGGGAGTTTCTGATTTGAGTTTCTGTACTGGAAACGCAACAAGATGATGTACGATACCCAACCTAACGCGAGTTAGGACAAATTGATGAGATGGACGGCTGACTTTTAAGAGATAGGCTTGGAACCCCAATGGTAAGGAATATGCTACTTACCAGTATGCATCTGTTCTTGGCATAGAGGGCTGCAGAGTGGTACATTTATGAATAGATCGCCATCTGGTGTTGGGCTCGGATGATTGCACTTTGTTTTTCTTCTGGAGAAGTCTTTGTCGTCATAGGTGACTCCTCCTCTCGGTGTTAGTGCGCATGGGCATCGGCTCCATCCTTAGATTGTTTTGCCATAGTAGGGTTAGATGGAGTAGTGTAGTATAGTACATAAAGATATGCCCATGTAAATGTATCTAAATAAGATAATGTTGGGACAGACACAGGTTTCCGGGGAGGCAGGGAGGGCATGTACCACTCTGCAGCCCTCTATGCCAAGAACAGATGCATACTGGTAAGTAGCATATTCCGTTCGAGGCATATGGGCTGCAGATGGTACATTTATGAATAGATTGTACAGCAGTTACCTCCCTAGCGGTGGTCACCAGTGTCTGTCGCAACTGTCTGAAATAGAGTTTTTAATACAGCTTGGCCCACTCTGGCTTGTTGTGCAGCCTGTACATCAACACAGTAGTGCTTTGTGAATGTATGTGGTGTAGACCAAGTTGCTGCTCTACATATGTCATCTAGGGGAATGTTCCCTAAGAATGCCATAGATGCTCCTAGTTTTCTTGTGGAATGAGCTCTAGGAGGAACAGTTAATGTTCTCTTTGCTTTAATGTAACATATTTGTATACATCTTACAATCCATCTTGCGATGCCTGCTTTAGAGATAGGATTGCCCTTATGTGTTGGGGAAAATGCTACAAATAGTTGTTTAGTTTTCCTGAAGTCTTGTGTTCTTTCTATGTAGTACAAAATGGCTCTTTTAACATCTAGTGTATGTAGAGCCCTTTCTGCCACCGTCTGTGGCTTTGGAAAGAAGACTGGTAATTCCACTGGCTGATTGATGTGGAATGCTGAAATTACCTTAGGCAAGAACTTTGGGTTTGTTCTAAGAACCACTTTATTCTGGTGTAACTGTAGGAATGGTTCTTGTATTGTTAATGCCTGTAATTCGCTTACTCTTCTGAGTGAGGTAATAGCTATAAGGAATGCCACCTTCCATGTAAGGAATTGTATTTCGCACCTATGCATAGGTTCGAAGGGTGGCCCCATTAGTCTGGTGAGTACTACGTTGAGGTTCCAGACTGGGGAAGGTGGTAATCTTGGTGGAATGACTCTTTTAAGACCTTCCATGAATGCTTTTATCGCTGGTACTCTGAACAGTGATGTGCGCTGCCTGTTTTGCAGGTATGCTGCTATAGCTGCTAGATGTACTCTGATAGATGTGTACGCTAGATTACATTGCTGCAAGTGTAATAAGTAGCAAATAATCTCCCTTGTTGATACGTCTAGAGGGTTGATATTGTTATTAGTACAGTGTATAGCAAACCTCTTCCACTTAGCTGCATAGCATGCTCTGGTGGTTGGACGTCTCGCTTGTTTAATTATTTCCATGCAATTTGGGGGGAGATCTAAGTACCCAAATTCTAGGATTTCAGGAGCCAGATCGCTAAGTTCAACTGAGTTGGATCTGGGTGCATTATTTCTCCATGGTTCTGTGTAAGGTGCATGGGTAGAATTCGTAGCTTTTGATGTGGCACTTGTGAGAGTTGCAAGAGCGTGGTGAACCACGGCTGCCTTGACCACGTGGGTGCTACTAGTATCATGGTCATTGAATGTTGTTGCAGTTTCCTGACCACTAATGGGATTAGTGGGAGAGGGGGAAAAGCGTATGCAAATTTGTTGGACCAATTTATCCATAACGCATTGCCCTGCGACAGGTGATGTGGGTACCTGGACGCGAAGCTTTGGCATTTTGCGTTCTGATGAGTGGCAAATAGGTCTATCTCTGGTTGTCCCCATCTTTGGAAGAATGGCTGCAGTATTTGTTGGTGCAGTTCCCATTCGTGTATTTGTTCCGACTGTCTGCTTAAGATGTCTGCTATCTGGTTTTGAACTCCTGGTAGGTGTTCGGCTAACAGATAGATGTTTTGAGGAATGGCCCATCTCCAAATTTCCTGCGCTAGTCTGGATAATTGGAGAGAGTGCGTCCCCCCCTGTTTTTGAATATAATACATTGCTGTCATGTTGTCTGTTCTGATCAGGACTGCTTTGTGGATAACATGTATTTGAAAGGCTTTCAATGCTAGAAACACTGCCAGTAGTTCTAGGTAGTTGATGTGTAGTGTTCTTTCCTGCACACTCCACCTTCCTTGTACTGTGTACTTGTCCATATGTGCTCCCCATCCGGTGAGCGATGCGTCTGCTGTTATTGTCACCTGTGGAATTGGCTCTAGGAACGACCGCCCCTTGGTAATGTTTGTTCTGTTCCACCACTTCAGAGAGCGGTGTGTGCGGTCGTCTACCAACACCAGATCCGTAATCTGCCCTTGAGCCTGATTCCACTGTGTCGCTAAGCATTCTTGTAGCGGACGCATTTGTAGTTTTGCATATGGTATTAGCAGTATGCAGGATGACATCATGCCTAATAGCTGCATGAACACTCTTGCTGTTAAGTGAGTGTTGTGGCTGAAATCTCTGAATGATTGTAAGCATTGCTTGGACCCTGACTGGGTTGGGGTACACTTTGGCTTTTTCTGTGTCTATAGTAGCCCCCAGATATTGTTGAACCTTGTTTGGTTGTAGGTGTGACTTTGTGTAGTTCACCGTGAACCCTAGCTGGTGTAGTAGCTGAATTGTCTTTTGTGTGTGTTGCAGACACTCCTCTTGCGACCTGGCTTTTATTAGCCAGTCGTCCAAGTATGGGAAGACATGAATTTGTTGTCTTCTTAGGTGAGCTGCTACCACTGCCAGGCATTTTGTGAACACCCTTGGTGCCGTCGTGACACCAAATGGAAGGACCTTGAACTGATAATGTTGTCCTTCTACCACAAACCTGAGGTATTTCCTGTGGGCTTTGTGAATAGGGATATGAAAGTAAGCGTCTTTTAGATCCAGTGTAGAAAGAAAGTCCCCTTTCTTCAGTAAAGGAAGTACTTGTTGGAGCGTGACCATGTGGAAATGTTCCGAATTTATGTATGCGTTGAGAGGTCTTAGGTCCAGTATTGGCCTTAGAGACCCGTCCTTTTTGGGGATTAGGAAGTATAGGGAGTATACTCCTGTTCCCTGTTGGTGCTGTGGAACCTTCTCTATGGCATGCTTTTCTAGCAGTGATATTACTTCCTGTTTTAATAGTGTCAGGTGATCTTGTTTCATTGGACGCTGTTTGGGGGGGATGTTTGGTGGGGTAGCTGTGAGTTCTAGGCAATAACCATGTTGGATAATTTGTCTTACCCACTTGTCTGATGTGATGTTTTCCCAGACAGGTAGGAACTGTGCTAGGCGTCCCCCTACCGGTGTTATATGGTCTGGGGGAAGCTCTATGAAGTCACTGTTTTGGGGTTGGAGAGTTGCGGTTGTTGTTGTTTCCGCGACCTCTACCCTTGTTGTTGTTACCCCTGTATCCACCTCTAGAATTACCTCTGGGTGATGTAGGTGTAAAAGAGGTTTGCTGTTGGTTTGTGCCTGTACTTTTGGATCCTCCTCTATAGGTGGATCTACGAAAGGAACCTCTTTGTGTCGGCTGTTGCAATGCTCCCATTGATTTAGCCGTTTCTGTATCCTTTTTCATCTTTTCTAGGGCCTCATCTGTCCCTGTGCCGAAAAGTGTTTTCCCATCAAAAGGTTGGTTCAGTAACGATGTTTGTACCTCTTGTTTGAACCCTGATACTCTGAGCCATGCATGTCTCCTTAACATGATGCTTGTGTTTGTCGACCTTGCCGCAGTTTCTGCCGCGTCTAGGGCGCACTTTATTGAAGTGTTAGTAATTAACTTCCCTTCTTGTATAAGTTGATCTGCTTTCTTTTGATGTTCTTTAGGGAGATGTTTGATGAGTGTTTCTAACTCATCATAATGCGCTCTGTCATACCTTGCAAGTAGTGCTTGCGTATTAGCTATGCGCCAACTGTTTGCCGCTTGAGATGCTACTCTCTTGCCAGAGGCATCTATTAGTTTGGACTCTTTGTCAGGAGGTGGAGCTTCTCCTGTAGATAAAGAGTTTGCTCTCTTGCGAGCGTTTGTGACCACTAGTGAGTCTAGAGGAATTTGTCCCTTAATGTATATTGGGTCTTTTGGAGCTGCCCTATATTTTTTATCAATTCTTGGGTTCAATACCCTAGCCCTCACTGGGTCTTTGAATATCTCTGATGTATGACTGAGAAGGCCCTTTAGCATTGGTAGTGTTCCTGATGTTCTTTGTGCAGTAGGTAGTGTTTCTAATAAGAAGTCCTGTACTAGAGGTTCTGTATGTAGGTCTACCTTATGAAATGTTGCTGCTCTAGTAATGAGTTGTGCAAACCCAGTATTGTCATCAGGAGGTGAAGGTTTTGAGGGATATGACTCAAGGTCGATATCATTACCTGATCCCACATTATACTCCTCCCATGGGTCTGCCTCCTCTGGGATTGTGTCCTCATCATCCCCAGGGTGTCCCCCCTCCCCTGTGTCACTCTCTCCATCTGTTGTAGGTGTAGATGGACGTGTGGGAGGGATATCTGGCTTATTGTGAGGAAGAGGTGAAGATGGTGTGTGAGGTTTGGGAGAAGGGGGAGGAGTTGTATTCGTCCCCATTGTTCTCTTCTTTGGATGAGCCTTGTCGTCCAAATGTTCATGTTTCCTCTTTTTAGGTAGTTCTGTGGCTACCTTGCCAGTCTTTGGGTCAATAAACAAAGTCTTTTGTTTAGGATCCGTTCCGTGTTCCTGTGTCGGTACCGCAGTTTTCGGTTCCGAAAGGTGTTTTTTCTTTGAACTGTCCATTTGTATTTTCGGTGCCGAAGTTTTGTTCGGATCCGACTTCTTCGGTATCGAAGATGTCCCCGGTGTCGGGGGTGTTTTCGGCGCCGAAGCGTGCTTCGGTGTCGACATGGACTGCTTCGACTTCGAGCTTTCCTTGACCTGGTGCTTCGGTGTCGATGTGGTCGGTTTATCGGAACCGGAACCACTATGATGTGGGACCGAGTGTTTCGGTTTCTGTTTCGTTGCCGGGCTCGAAGGCGGGGCGTTGGAAACTTTTTTCGGTTGTCTGACCGGGCTCGAGGGCGGGGTCGACACCGTGCGGGGTCTGTTTTTCGGTAAAGGGACGTCGTCACTCACGGTTTGTTGGACGTCGATTTCCTCGACGTCGGACTCGTCCGCTTCTGACCCCGCCTCGTCGGCCTCTTCTTCTTCCTCTTCTGGGTGCTGGTCCTCGAACAGCTCCGGGATTGCTTGTGACTGCATTCTCGATACCTCGTGTCTTCGGGCTCGACGGTTTCTAATCGTCGATTTTGACGAGAACGCTGCACAGGCCTCACAGTCCCTGGATTCGTGTTCAGGGGACAAGCAGAGGTTGCACACCTCGTGTAGGTCCTTGTGTGGGAACTTAGCACCACACGTTGGACATTTTTTGAATGGAGTCCTTTCCATGGACCCCGGGCTGGACTACGTCGAGTTTCTCGTAGTCGTCGTCCTTCGAACCGCGTCGGTATGGAGTGAAGTCGCGTTCGATAACGATACCGTCGATTTGGAAAGGAATACGCGCCGGTTATAACCTTCTTTGTTGAAGTCGGTCCGGAGCGCTTCGATCCTCATCCGAACCCGATGGCGGAAAAAAACAATCTAAGGATGGAGCCGATGCCCATGCGCACTAACACCGAGAGGAGGAGTCACCTATGACGACAAAGACTTCTCCAGAAGAAAAACAAAGTGCAATCATCCGAGCCCAACACCAGATGGCGATCTATTCATAAATGTACCATCTGCAGCCCATATGCCTCGAACATTAAGTTCCTTATAAAACTTCACAGTAGCCAACTTGCCATACACCTCATCTCGCCCTTTCTTTTTATACTTTAAAAAAGTTTGTTTAATTTCTTTTTTGGGTATTTCACCCACCAATTCAGGGTCAAGGAAAACATCAATTTCAAACAGAGTTTTATACCAAAAGCGGATATATTTCAACCAGAGGATGCGTGATGAAAAGTCCAATCCTATACAATCAAGAATAATTTCTTGAGTGAATCGAGTCTCTGACTTAGCCCAAATAGAGCGCCACAATAAAAGTGGGCGGACGGCTGCTAAGTCAGAAATAAACTCGACCCCAACCTCGTCATGGATTAATTGAACAGAAGCAGAATGGGGGACACATAACACTCTTTTTAAAAACTTATTTTCATCTTTTTGTAGGGGAGTGCCATCTATGTGACCCCACACACCCGCCCCGTACAATGCCGAGGGAACACAGCGTATATTGTATATGTTAATCATATCTCGGATACTTCTCGATCCGAGCTTGGAAGCAAATCGAAATACGCTGCTGGTAGTTCGCAACATTTTCATCCTGATATTATCAAGCTCGGGTTTCCAAGACCCGTCGTTGGCATAGGTGATTCCTAAGTAACAAAATGATTTGACTTGAAGCATTTTGTCACTATCTAGATAAAAACTGGACTTCAGTTTATTAGCTGACTGACCACACAACATGACATAGGTCTTAGATTTATTTACGCAGAGTCTCCTGTTTTGTATAAACACCATAAAACTGTCAATGAGACGCTGTAAACCTATCTGAGTACGGGATAAAAGGACAGCGTCATCCGCATATAATAAGATTGTGACAGGTTTGCCTCCAATCAGCGGAGCGTCTGCCGGTATAGTGGCTAAAGTGCGATCAACACTATTAATAAAAAGGGAAAATAAAAGGGGGGCTAACACGCATCCTTGACGGATGCCCCTTGACACTTTAAAAAATGGTGTACATTCACCTAGGGTACCGTATCGGACTTTACAAGAAAGTTTCTCGTAGAGCCTTGCCAAAAAGTGAACTATTTCTTTCGGTGCCCCTGACTCCAGTAAAACCTGCCAAAGAATACCGTGATCAACTAAATCAAACGCGCTGCTCAGGTCAGCAAAACATAAAAATAAATTGCCCTTTTTTGCTACTGTGTATTTATTAATTAAAAGGTCCAAATTTACGCATTGCTCTAGTGTGCCCATGCCTTTCCTAAAGCCATATTGCACCTTAGTTAAAATGTTCATATCTTCAGCCCAAGTTTCTAGCCTTATGAGCAGAATTCTGCTCATAACCTTTACTGAGGCGTCCAATAAAGAAATGGGTCGATAATTGGAGGCCTCGGATTTACTACCTTTTTTAAATAAGGGGATGATAACCGATTGGCCCCAAGAAGGGGGAATGTTACCTTCGGCTGCGCAGTTGAAAGTCCTCACCAGAATGGGGGCCCACAGGTTAGGTTCAGCTTTTAATAAATCTATAGGGACCCCGTCAGGGCCCGGGGCCTTCCCCCCCTTACTATTGGCAAGGCCTTCAAGTCCCTCTTCCAGGGTTATCCCCAAGGGTATAGGTGTCCATATGGACAATTCAGCAGAAGGTAAAGTTAATGATATCCCTTCTGGGTTAAAGATATTGGTAAAGTGGATAATCCACTCCTCACATGCAACATGAGAAATAATTTCCGGAATGCCTTCTGTATTTAAAAATGGGCTGTTGACTATTTCCCAGTAGTTTACTATTTTTAGTCTCTACTGCTTCGTTCAACTTGTCCCATGCTTCTCTCTGTAAGACCTTTTTCCTATTAGAAATAGCCATTTTGTAGTTGGCCCTTGTTTGTTTAATTCTATTGCTATCTCGGGGTTTAGACCCTAAGGCAAGCTTCAATTCCCGTAAGGCTACTGTACAGGAGTTATCAAACCATCCCAGTTTTACAGTTTTGTTAGTTGATAATTTCTTTCTAAAAATACCCTCAAAAACAATATTGATATTGATGAATTGTGATAATAAGAGATCAGGATTAATAACATCTTTCAAACAATAACTGATCTCAGCTTTACAGCGAACTATGACCTCCCTTTGTTTGGCCGCAGAGTTGGCCCCTGTCCATTTGATCCTCGGGCCATTTGGTCTGCTTGAAACAATATCAGTAGTACAGGATTCTCCGGTCTCTAATATGGCACCCCTTCCAGGAAGGGTGACGCAGATGCTATTGTGGTCGCTAAGACTTTCTTCTCTCACATACAAGTTTAGGTAATCACCATTGCTGGAAAACAGGATGTGATCGATAAATGTCCCAGCTTCCCTCCCTGTAAAAGTGGGGCAAATGGCATTCTGATTGTTTTTATTACAATTTAACAGGAATAGATCTAATTTAAGTAACAGTTTATTTAAAACGGAGCCATAATGGCAATGTGGGAAATGGGGAAAATCCTCACCCTTGCCCGCGCCCCCACTAAGGTTATCCTGCTCCATCCCAAAACCACAGGGATTCCCCTTTGATTGGTGGCATGGCTGCAGGTTAAAATCCCCAGCCCATAGGATGTCCGTCTTCTTATTTGAAGTGCCCATGGCCTTGGCGATTTCTTTTTCCAAAGGGAACAGAATAATCCCTCTGGTGGCATCGAAGATGTTATTATAGAAATTAACAAGGACCAAATCATTTCCCTTGCCACATTCAATCCTTAATACCTGGCCATGAGCTCCCACAGTTGAGCTGCTTCTAACTTTATAATTACTCAATCTGTTAGATAGGAGTATCAGGAGTCCCCCCTTTGCCCTGCCTGAGCTGGATTTAGTGGCATTGAGACAATGGGATGAATAACCTTCTATGTTTATATCCTCCTGGCTCCAGGTCTCCTGGAGAAGGACAATATCAAACCCTTCTCCTATAAACCTGGGCCAAAAAGGGGTGTTTAGTTTCCCTGCAATACCTGCAATATTCCAGGAGATCAGGGTAAGATCGGCAGACTTAGTTGCCTGGACTGTTGTCCTAGAGTGTCCAATTGCTAACTTCCTAATGGGGGATTGGGTATTGATGGGATGGTAACTGAGAGGGAGGGATTGGATAGAAGTGCCTTCCAGTACGGAGACCCTCTGCAAAACCACATGTCCACTTGGAGATGCAGGGGCCGCAGTGGAGACTGCTTATATGCTGGTATGGGCAGATTGCACACTTACACCAGATCCTGACTGCCTATTGACTGGTTGATTTGATGGTGGTGGGACATAATGTCAGTCAACCATCTCCAGGCAGTCGAATCTGTTGGATGTCTGAATGCCTTGCCACCCGCCATCTGCAAAATGGCTTTTGTTGGGATACCAGGGGCGAGGTACCCATTCCCTACCCCTGTTCTGTTGGGTTCGCCATGGGTCACCATAATTCCATGGATGTTCTTCGGTCATGGCCCAGTTTGGCGGTGGAATTGGGTAGTGGTAGTTAAATGTGGGGGGGTAGAAAAAGGAGAGTCGATGGGTATCGATACCCCCTTTCTTCTCCAAATCTGGCCATGAACAAATATGGTTCACAGTAGAGGCATCCTCGCATGTAACGATGACGCAATCCCCCTGAATACTCTTGGGACTCTTCCCCACCCATGGTACCCTACGTACAGATGATATTCTACAGATGATAGAGGGCTTCAGGGGCCTGTTGATACTGAGCCACTGGAGGATTTTGTTCCGGAGGGACCAATGGGGTTCATCTGTTCCTGCTGTGAGTTCAGGTACTCCTGTTAAGATTACGGTGAATGGAGATACCTCGGGAGCCAGATGAACTGGACGTTTAGGTCTAGGCCCCTTCTTACCTACGTGGGGATGAGTTTTAGGGGGAACCTGAGGTTTACTATTAGATTGCTGTAAGAGCACATTGGTCGTAGTGTGATTAGCGTCAGTTAACGTAACTTGAGGAGTATGAACAGCAGGAATTTGCTGACTGGATGACGGTGTATGAGGTACGGATTTGACTTTGGGCTTTGAATTTGTGCAATTTACACCGGTATTTAACACAGATGATGTAGGAATTGTAGAGTCATTTGTTTTGGGTTGTGTGTTAAACGTAACAGACGGTCTATCGATGTTAACTGGAGGAACCCCCGGACAGACCGCTGTGGACACCCCCCCAGGATTGTCAATTACTGCCCTAGGCTGGTTGGGTGTTTTAACAAGAAGTATGGCAAGCTGTTTTTCGATTGCCATAATACTCCGTTCCAGCGGCTGGAGATGATGTATAAGTAGGTCCCTAAATCTTTCAAAAAGCTGAGAAAAATCGCGATCTGACTGACAAGGGACACCCTCCTGAACGTTAACCAAAGTGGGACGATATAAGTTAGGCAAAACAGAAGATACAGAATTAATACTGGGGGTAGGGTTCGTGTTTGAAGCTATTATTGAATCTTTCTTTTTCTTGTTTTTAGGATGTTGGTTAACCTTATTCCCTTTATTGAAGAGTACTGGCTGCTTGGGTACGGCACCTTCTCTCACCCCCATAGACCGAACATCTTGAGCAGAATCTTCAGCCGCGATCAGCTCTAGGTCCGGGGTGATCTCAAGGTTCCCTGTGGTGTCCATTTCCAGTGACAAATTCGTGGCCGACAGATCAACTGCATTAGGGATAGAATGGACTTGTGCTGCTACATTTCCAGGCTGAATTAAAATAGGAATAGGTGCAGCTGTTGGAAGCGGGGTTAGGGCCGCAGCTATAAGGCCCAAAGAAGATCTCCTAGCGATCGCAAGGTCCTGGGAAACCCTGCGCTCTAGGAGAGAAATATTTAGGTTAATAGCCTCGGTAGTGGTAGATATAAACTTGTCGATAGGTCCAGTAAACTGCGCAGTTCTAAGGGCAGTCTTACTTCTAGATCCCCTTGTCACAGACATTATAGCAGGAGTACAGGCTCCAGGGACTGTTTCCAAGATAACAAATGACAAAAGGAGAGTACCTTTAGCAAGAGAATGGGTCAACTGACAGATGAAAACCAAGGGAATAGGCCCAGCCCAGCCTGGTACAGTCTGGAACGGGCTGAAACGGGCCCGCCCTTGGCCCGGGCTTCGCCCGGCGTCCCGCGAGGGAGGGTAAGCGCGACTTTTATGCGCCTCCTGTCGCTCCTTGAAGGTGGTGCTGGCGCAGGGCTTGTTGGGGGATGTGGTTCCCCGGCCCCCGCTCTCCGCTCGGCGGCAGTCTCCCAAGACCAGCGGGAGTCGTGCGGCAGGAGGCGGGGGTAGTCCTGTGGCGCTTCGGCGGGTTGGCGGTGATTCGCTTGGACAGCCAAACAGCTTGCAGGGTAAATTAATCAGCAAAGGTTTCCCCCGCTCAGCAGGGTAAGCGCGACTTTTATGCGCCTCCTGTCGCTCCTTGAAGGTGGTGCTGGCGCAGGGCTTGTTGGGGGATGTGGTTCCCCGGCCCCCGCTCTCCGCTCGGCGGCAGTCTCCCAAGACCAGCGGGAGTCGTGCGGCGGGAGGCGGGGGTAGTCCTGTGGCGCTTCGGCGGGTTGGCGGTGATTCGCTTGGACAGCCAAACAGCTTGCAGGGTAAATTAATCAGCAAAGGTTTCCCCCGCTCAGCAGGGTAAGCGCGACTTTTATGCGCCTCCTGTCGCTCCTTGAAGGTGGTGCTGGCGCAGGGCTTGTTGGGGGATGTGGTTCCCCGGCCCCCGCTCTCCGCTCGGCGGCAGTCTCCCAAGACCAGCGGGAGTCGTGCGGCGGGAGGCGGGGGTAGTCCTGTGGCGCTTCGGCGGGTTGGCGGTGATTCGCTTGGACAGCCAAACAGCTTGCAGGGTAAATTAATCAGCAAAGGTTTCCCCCGCTCAGCAGGGTAAGCGCGACTTTTATGCGCCTCCTGTCGCTCCTTGAAGGTGGTGCTGGCGCAGGGCTTGTTGGGGGATGTGGTTCCCCGGCCCCCGCTCTCCGCTCGGCGGCAGTCTCCCAAGACCAGCGGGAGTCGTGCGGCGGGAGGCGGGGGTAGTCCTGTGGCGCTTCGGCGGGTTGGCGGTGATTCGCTTGGACAGCCAAACAGCTTGCAGGGTAAATTAATCAGCAACGGTTTCCCCCGCTCAGCAGGGTAAGCGCGACTTTTATGCGCCTCCTGTCGCTCCTTGAAGGTGGTGCTGGCGCAGGGCTTGTTGGGGGATGTGGTTCCCCGGCCCCCGCTCTCCGCTCAGCGGCAGCCTCCCAAGACCAGCGGGAGTCGTGCGGCGGGAGGCGGGGGTAGTCCTGTGGCGCTTCGGCGGGTTGGCGGTGATTCGCTTGGACAGCCAAACAGCTTGCAGGGTAAATTAATCAGCAAAGGTTTCCCCCGCTCAGCAGGGTAAGCGCGACTTATGCGCCTCCTGTCGCTCCTTGAAGGTGGTGCTGGCGCAGGGCTTGTTGGGGGATGTGGTTCCCCGGCCCCCGCTCTCCGCTCGGCGGCAGTCTCCCAAGACCAGCGGGAGTCGTGCGGCGGGAGGCGGGGGTAGTCCTGTGGCGCTTCGGCGGGTTGGCAGTGATTCGCTTGGACAGCCAAACAGCTTGCAGGGTAAATTAATCAGCAAAGGTTTCCCCCGCTCAGCAGGGTAAGCGCGACTTTTATGCGCCTCCTGTCGCTCCTTGAAGGTGGTGCTGGCGCAGGGCTTGTTGGGGGATGTGGTTCCCCGGCCCCCGCTCTCCGCTCGGCGGCAGTCTCCCAAGACCAGCGGGAGTCGTGCGGCGGGAGGCGGGGGTAGTCCTGTGGCGCTTCGGCGGGTTGGCGGTGATTCGCTTGGACAGCCAAACAGCTTGCAGGGTAAATTAATCAGCAAAGGTTTCCCCCGCTCAGCAGGGTAAGCGCGACTTTTATGCGCCTCCTGTCGCTCCTTGAAGGTGGTGCTGGCGCAGGGCTTGTTGGGGGATGTGGTTCCCCGGCCCCCGCTCTCCGCTCGGCGGCAGTCTCCCAAGACCAGCGGGAGTCGTGCGGCGGGAGGCGGGGGTAGTCCTGTGGCGCTTCGGCGGGTTGGCGGTGATTCGCTTGGACAGCCAAACAGCTTGCAGGGTAAATTAATCAGCAAAGGTTTCCCCTCATTTCTGGATGAGCGACTTCAGCAGGTCTTTCTACGCCCCATATGTCTCCTCCTCCTGTTCCATGGTATGTGGAGTTCCTCAGGGTTCGGCATTAAGCCTCACCCTGTTTAATGTCTATCTTGTTCCTTTGCCATTGGTAGTGGAACACTGTGGAGTGAGAATAATATACACTGACACGTAGCTTGTGTTTTCATTTAAAGACACTGCAAAGGCTGCGTTTGACAACTTCAGGCATTGCCTAACCAAGATCATTTCATGGATGACGGACAGTTGTCTAAAATTAAATGCTGATAAAACAGAGGTGATGTTCTTCAAGAAACCTTCACCCCCACCGGCTGATCTATGGTGGCCGATGCAGCTGAATCCCCCTCCCACGCTGTCATCTCCTCGCTTTTCTAAATCCAGAATTGGAGGGCGAGCCTTCGCAGTAAGAACAGCCGCTCTTTGGAATTCTGTGCCTGATCACCTGCGTAAAGCAGAGTCGGAATCAACTTTTAGGAAGGCATTGAAAACATGTCTGTTTGATTTGCCCTAGCCCGTCCCTCTTCCCCCTGCCTGATCATTTAGCGCCGGGACACCCCCGTTGGTGGTAGCCGAGCGCTCTATAAATGTTTTAGTATGGTATGGTATGGTATTGCCGAAGCAAATAGGTCTAGGCTCTAAAAGGCAAAGCTGTTGGTTTTGCCAATGCTTTTTTGATAAGCAGTGGCCTATTGAAGATGGCTGCCAATGCGTATGCAAAAATGCGTGCAGCATGATGCATGGACGCTCATTTGAACATTGAACGGTGGCCACTTAATTAACCGTTCTGGCAGAGGGCCATGATAAAACTGTAAATGAAATTTAAGAAAGCAGAAAAACTGTGTGTGCCGGTGCATAAACAAGCATTTGCAATGCAATAGGTCTCGTATTAGGAAAGTTTGAGCTATTGATATTGTAAATGACAAATTTTTTATTTAGGTTTTGTTTCTGAAAATAGCGAAATTAATAGCTTTGTCATTTACCATGCCAATAGTTATAACTTTCGCAAATGTGACACCTATAGCATTTGTAATGCATTATGTGTTGTATTTACGTGACTTACATGTATTGATATTACAAATAACAATGGTTTTTAATTTTTTTAAATAATTAATACTTTAAAAAGTTATTGTAATTTATAATGGCAATAGCTTAAACTTTTGTAAATAACATTTGTGAAGATTATCTTCAGTGTATTTTATTGTGACGAAAATCCAAGAACATATGTCAAATATTAACATCTTTTTGTTACATTTGTAATAAAGCTTGAAACATTGAGATAACATATTTGAACCAGTTGTTGTCGAATGGTTGCACAGATTGATGCTGTGGTGGAGCTCAGTGATGGTGTGGTGCCACTGAGTGATGCTGTGGTGGTGCTGAGTGATGCTGTATACTATGCTATGTTTTGTTTTGCTATCCGATGTTTTGTTTTGTTATGCTATGCTGTTTTGTTATGCTATGCTATGTTTTGTTATGCTATGCTTTGCTATGCTATGCTATGCTATGTTATGCTATGTTATGTTTTGTTGTGCTATGCTTTGTAATGCTATGCTATATTTTGTTCTGCTATGCTTTGTTAGGCTATGCTGTTTTGTTGTGTTTTATTATGCTATGCTTTGTTTTGCTATGCTATGTTTTGTTATGCTATGCTATGTTTTGTTGTGTTGGTATGCTATGCTGTGTTTTGCTATGCTATTATGTTTTGTTATGTTTTGTTCAGCCATGCTATGTTTTGTTTTGTTAAGCTATGCTGTTTTGTTGTGTTTTGTTATGCTATGTTTTGTTATGTTATGCTATGATTTGTTATACTATGCTATGTTTTGTTTTGCTATCCTATGCTTTGTTTTGTTATGCTATGCTATGTTTAGTTTTGCTATCCTATGCTTTGTTTTGTTATGCTATGCTATGTTTTGTTGTGTTTTGTTATGCTATGCTGTTTTGTTGTGTTTTGCTAGGCTATGCTTTGTTATGCTATGCTATGTTTTGTTATGCTATGCTATGCTTTGCTCTGCTATGCTTTGTTATGCTATGTTTTGTTATGCTATGCTATGCTATGCTTTGTTGTGTTTTATTATGCTATGCTTTGTTTTGCTATGCTATGTTTTGTTATGCTATGCTATGTTTTGTTTTGCTATGCTTTGTTTTGATATGCTATCCTATGCTTTGTTTTGTTATGCTCTGCTATGCTTTGTTTTGTTATGCTATGCTATGCTTTGTTGTGTTTTGTTATGCTATGCTATGTTTTGTTGTGTTTTGCTATGTTTTGTTATGCTATGTGTTGTTGTGTTTTGTTATGCTATGTGTTGTTGTGTTTTGTTATGCTATGTTTTGTTATGTTATGTTATGCTATGGTTTGTTTTGCTATCCTATGTTTTTTTTTGTAATGCTATGCTATGTTTAGTTTTGCTATCCTATGCTTTGTTTTTTTATGCTATGCTATGTTTTGTTATGCTATGTTTGGTTGTGGTTTGCTATGCTATGCTTTGTTATGCCATTCTATGCTTTGTTATGCTATGCAATGTGTTGTTGTGTTTTATTATGCTATGCTTTGTTTTGCTATGCTATGTTTTGTCATGCTATGTTTTGCTATGCTATGTTTTGCTATGCTATGTTTTGTTATGCTATGTTTTGTTATGCTATGTTTTGTTATGCTATGTTATGTTGTGTTTTGTTATGCTATGCTATGTTGTGTTTTGTTATGTTATGCTATGTTATGTTGTGTTGTGTTTTGTTATGCTATGTTTTGTTATGTATGCTGTGTTTTGTTATAATATGCTTTGTGTTTTGCTAGGTTTTGTTATGCAATGCTTTGTTTTGTTATGCTATGTTTTATCTTATGATATGTTTTGTTGTGTATTGTTATGCTATGTTTTGTTTTGCTATGCTTTGTTATGTTTTGTTATGCTATGTTTTGTTGTATTTTGTTATGCTATGTTTTGTTGTGTTTTGCTATGCTATGCTTTGCTATGTTTTGTTATGCTATGTTTTGTTATGCTATGTTATGTTGTGTTTTGTTATGCTATGCTATGTTGTGTTTTGTTATGCTATGTTATGTTGTGTTGTGTTTTGTTATGTATGCTGTGTTTTGTTATAATATGCTTTGTGTTTTGCTATGTTTTGTTATGCAATGCTTTGTTTTGTTATGCTATGTTTTATCTTATGATATGTTTTGTTGTGTATTGTCATGCTATGGTTTTTTTTTGCTATGCTTTGTTATGTTTTGTTATGCTATGTTTTGTTGTGTTTTGTTATGCTATGTTTTGTTGTGTTTTGTTATGCTATGCTATGTTTTGCTATGTTTTGTTATGCTATGTGTTGTTGTGTTTTGTTATGCTATGTTTTGTTATGTTATGTTATGTTATGTTATGGTATGGTTTGTTTTGCTATCCTATGCTTTTTTTTTGTAATGCCATGCTATGTTTAGTTTTGCTATCCTATGCTTTGTTTTTTATGCTATGCTATGTTTTGTTATGCTATATTTTGTTGTGTTTTGCTATGCTATGCTTTGTTATGCTATGCTTTGTTATGCTATGCAATGTTTTGTTGTGTTTTATTATGCTATGCTTTGTTTTGCTATGCTATGTTTTGTTATGCTATGTTTTGTAATGCTATGCTATGTTTTGTTATGCTAAGCTTTGTTTTGTTATGCTATGCTATGTTGTGTTTTGTTATGCTATGTTTTGTTGTGTTTTGTTATGCTAAGTTATGTTATGTTTTGATATGCTTTGTTATGCTATGTTTTGTTATGTATGCTGTGTTTTGTTATTCTATGCTTTGTGTTTTGCTATGTTTTGTTATGCTATGCTTTGTTATGTTTTGTTATGCTATGTTTTGTTATGCTATGCTATGCTATGCTTTGTTGTGTTTTGCTATGCTAGTTCTTGTTTTGTTATGCTAGGTTTGGTTTTGCTATCCTATGCTTTGTTTTGTTATGCTATGTTTTGCTATGCTATGCTTTGCTATGCTATACTAGGTTTTGTTATGCTATGCTGGTGAGGGTGTGTGAGGGTGAGTGAGGGTTAGGGGGTGTGAGGGTGAGGGTGTGTGAGGGTGAGAGGGTCGTGAGGGTGAGTGCGGGTGGGTGAGGGTGTGAGGGTGAGGGTGTGAGGGTGAGCGGGTGTGAGGGTGAGTAAGGGTGTGAGGGTGAGGGGGTGAGGGTGAGGGGGGTGAGGGTGAGGGGGGTGAGGGGGGTGTGAGTGTGAGGGTGAGGGTGACAGGGTGAGGGTGTGAGGTTAAGGGTGTGTGAGGATGAGGGGGGTGAGGGGGTGAGGGGGTGAGGGTGAGGGGGTGTGAGGGTGAGGGGGTGTGAGGGTGGGTGAGGGTGTGTGGGTGCGTGAGGGTGAGAGGATGTGAGGGTATGTGATGGTGAGGAGGTGTGAGGGTGGGTGAGGGTGTGTGAGGGTGAGGGGTGTGAGGGTGAGGGGTGTGAGGGTGGGTGAGGGTGACGATGAGTGGGTGTGTGAGGGGGGGTGAGGGTGAGTGAGGGGGTGAGTGAGGGGTGTGAGGGTGAGGTCGTGTGAGGGGGTGTGAGGGTGAGGGTGTGTGAGGGTGTGTGAGGGTAAGGGGGTGAGGGTTAGGGGGTGTGAGGGTGAGGGTATGAGGGTGACTGAGGGTGTGTGAGGGTGAGGGTAAGGGTGTGTGAGGGTGAGTGGGTGTGTGAGGGTGTGTGAAGGGGTGTGAGGTTGAGGGTGAGTGAGGGGGTGTGAGGGTGATGGTGTGAGGGTGAAAGGGTGTGTCAGGGTGAGGGAAAGGGTGTGTGAGGGTGAGGGGGGTGAGGGTGAGGGGGTGTGAAGGTGAGTGAGGGTGTGTGAGGATGAGGGGGTGAGGGGGTGAGGGAGGGTGCGGGGGTGTGAGGGTGTGAGGGTAGGTGAGGGTGAGGGTGAGGGTGTGAGGGTGACTGGATGTGAGGGTGTGTGATGGTGAGGAGGGGTGACCAGAGACAGACAGAGGCCACTGGAGACAGTCAGAGAGCAGCCTAGACAGGGGAGAGAGAGCGGAGAGAGGGAAGAGAGAGCGGAGAGTGAGAGGGAAGAGAGAGTGGAGAGTGAGAGGGGAGAGGGGAGAGAGAGTGGAGAGTGAGAGGGGAGAGAGAGCGGAGAGTGAGAGGGGAGAGAGAGGGGAGGAGAGATTGGAGAGTGAGAGGGGAGAGAGAGTGGAGAGTGAGAGGGGAGAGAGAGCGGAGAGAGGGAAGAGAGAGCGGAGAGTGAGAGGGAAGAGAGTGGAGAGTGAGAGGGGAGACAGAGCGGAGAGTGAGAGGGAAGAGAGAGCAGAGAGTGAGAGGGGAAAGAGGTCTGACACTGAGATGAGAGCGGAGAGTAAGGGGGGAGGTCTGACACACACTGAGACGAGAGTGAGAGAGGTCTGATACTGAGACGAGAGTGCAGGGACGGTGACAGCAGAGTGCGCTCTGACTCAAAGGTGACAGGCGGGTGAGTGCGCCGGAGGTAGAGTCTCCGGCGATGGTCGGGGTCCGAGATGAGACAGAGGCCAGGACTCAGCAGTGCTGCGCTCTACCTGATGCTCTACCTGTTGGTAAAAATCACATGGGTATTTCCAGTAAAACCTACGTCACTAAGCAGGGGCAGAAGTGTCAAGTGTTCGAGGAGTTCGTGAGCCATACACTCTGGGGGGCATGCAGCCATGTGGGGCAAGCCGGAGCGCATCGCGGCCGTGCTAGAAGTGTGTGTTAATTAGGGGGAGGAGAAGTGAGGCCAAGTGCGCTGGGGAATTCGTGAGCCATACACTCTGGGGGGCATGCAGCCATGTGGGGCAAGCCGGAGCGGATCCCTTTGAAGCACGGCCTCGCGGCCGTGCTAGAAGTGTGTGTTAATTAGGGGGAGGAGAAGTGAGGCCGAGTGCGCTGGGGAAGCAACAGATGGCTTTAATTTAAAGCTCTCGGAGGCAGGCGGCTCGGATAAAAGCGCGGTCACGAGAACTCATGCACTCGTCGAAATCCGCTTTAGTTAAAATTTTTGGTTACACCGTAATAGGTCTCTCTACGAGACCTAAAAAGGAAATACAACTTAATTCACTCAAGCTTAGTTATGTGAATGCCAACTCAAACCTTGTGTACAATGCATAAGCCTTCGAAATCTCTTTGGAGACCTAACAGAGCCTGATGCAATATACTTCCAGATGCGCAGCACAAATAATACATAAGGGGCCAGATGTAGGTAGCCAAATACCGGTCGGTAACGGCCGAATTCGGCCATTACCGACCGGTATTTGGCTTCTGAGATGTAGGTGGTTCAGAATTTACAGAATCGGTATATTTACCGATTCAGTAAATTTACCACTTCGGTATTTTACCGAATCGGTAAATATACCGATTCTGTAAATCCATATGTAGGTGGGACTCTTCAGAGTCCCAAAGGCCCTACAAATTCGGTATTTTAACACCCAATCCAATTGGGTGTTAAAATACCGAATTCAGGTGTGCATGCACATGTGTGCATGCACACCTAGCCATGTGACAGACAGACATGCCCTTAGGGCATGTCTGTGTGCCACATGGCGCACATGCCTATTTTTGGCGTGCCAGAGGGTGTCAAAGTGACACCCCCTGCACCCTTGCTAAAATCGGTATTTACCGATTCTGTAATTACAGAATCGGTATTGCCCATTGATTCCTATGGGCTTCACAGCCCATAGGAATCAATAGGAAATACCGATTCGGTATTTCCAGATTCGGTAAATACCGAATCCTAACGATTCGGTATTTCCACATCTGGAAATACCTACATCTCCCCCCTTCATATTTACCACTTCTTAAATACCGAATCGGTAAAATTCGGTATTTAAGAAGTGGTAAATCAATCCTACCTACATCTGGCCCAAGATTCCAACACGTACACATCTATTAGAAGCTACCCTGTCAACATCCTATGACGCGTTTGCTTGCACAGTACACCTTAGAAAGCTAAAACCAAAGTCAGACAAGCAGACAAACTCAGCGAATAAAACGTCCATGTGAAAACTAGAAATGCAGAAACGTTGTTTTGAAACAATAAGACATAGGAACTAAAATGTAAATCTACTCACAGATCCTAACACACACACTGATTTTTAAACACGAGCTTTTTGTAAACGTTTTTGTACTGGGAAACATGGGAATCGTTATTGGCCATATATACACTGTGATAAAGCGTCCATATGCTACTGGGGTGGCCTTGACACACTGCTACCTCGTCCGGTTCTATCTAATGTCTTGTTCTATCCCATTTCTTATCTCAAAACTTGCAGTTTTCACGTATCCTTTATAACCTGTTGTATTCGATGTGTTTTCAAACAGAATAATTCAATTGAGTACCTTCTTCATAAATGGTCTACGCCCCAACAGCGATTCTTTACTAATCAATCTTCAGCTGAAAATGCCAATTAGAGTTGTGTGTTGAGAAAACAAAAACATGTATGAAAAATGTGATAATTATAGACCCACATGATTTCCTGAAGAGTTCTTCATACAGAACTGCAGAAGTTCCCAAAATAGGCCCCAAAAGAGCCAACAATTAGAGAGGCACCGTCCTGACATCATAAAAAGCACCACTATTGCTCGGTATTTACTGTTAAACTGTGACCCTTTTAAGTGTACTACCCCTAAATACAGCTCTCGTGGGATACGGTTTGATATCATAATTAACTAAACAAGCACTGGCAAAGCAAATAGGTCTAACTCTAATGTGCCAACGCTTGTAAACAATGGCTGTCACACATGCGGTTTAAAAGTTGCAAGCACACATTGGGGCACATGCATCATTGGTTTTTGCATTCGCAAACGGTGCGAATCGGTAAAATCGGCCGTTTGCTAATGCAAAAACCATTTTTGGAATGCATCAAACTTTGTTGCACAATTCGCTTTTTTTTGCACTTCCAAAAAAAGCGAATGCATTTAAGGAATCGCATTTGTGCGATTCCTTAAATGCAATGCATCATTTTTTCTAAAATTGCGAATTTGGAATTTGGAAGTGCAAATTAACACGAGGTTGAACCTCGTGTTAATTTGCGAAAATGTTTACAAAAACTAAAAAATGAATTTTTTAAAGTGTCATGTTACAGACACACATGTCCTTAGGACATGTGTGTGTGAAACATGCACTTTTAAAAACATTTCAGGGGTGAAGGGGGGGGTCCTTTGGACCCCCCCCTGCACCCGTGGAATGCATCAACAAATTGCGAATTCTTAACTGCCTTCCCATTGACTCCTATGGGCCTTTCGGCCCATAGGAATCAATGGGAATTGCGAAAATGCACTTTGGAATTCGCTATTTATTTGAGAATCGGTAAAAATTGCGATTTTTACCGATTCCCAAATAAATAGTGAAAAAAATGATGCATAGCATTTTGCAATTCTTAATTTGCGATTCGGTAATTTTCGCAATTTAAGAATCGCAAAAGCTATCAATGATGCATGTGCCCCATTGTGTTTATAACATTAAAGCCTGCCCTAGAGGCTTTGCCAATGCTGAGAAAAAATGATCACAAAATGTAATTTTATGTATATAAAATGCACACAGGAACGGAGTGTGACAATCAGTGTGATGATTGTGTATACTTTTCAAATGTAAGACAGTCCCTTGTGCATTCCAATGGAAGTTGAAATACTACCCCAAATAGGCAAGAGCATAAGGTGATACAGTCGAACTCCTTTGGTTGGAGACAAAGGGCCCGACATGAAAAGGTTTAAAGTACGGCTGCCGTATTAGGAAGACGGCGGTCGGAGTTTAAGCCAGTGGGGGAATCTGACGTGGTTCCGACGGGGTCAGTCGGAAACACTCCATAATCCCTTAAAGACGGCGTTTCCGCTGTCTGGATTATTATGTATGTTTATGTTTATGTTTGCCATTTATAAAGCGCAGCTTATACCCGCGGGCGTCTTGGCCCTGTAGGTTTCAACAGTCATTTCATGTCGGCCTTTCCGGCATGGGAAGGCTGTCGGAAAGCGACATTGGGAGCCCCTAGCAGGGCCTCCTCCCCCCCCTGGCCCTTCGCTATATGGTGGTGCGGGGATGTTTAAAAACACCAATTTTTAGATGAGAGCTTGTGCTGCAGGCGTTTTCAGCCCGCCACACAAGCTCTCATTGGAAAATGCAGGTTTCCAACCATACTATGGGCCTATTACGATGTTGGGCGGAGAATGTCAGGCGGAGTTTCCTCCACCCGACATCATCTCGGTCAAGGGACCGACAGACAACACCCCGTCGTCGCTCCCAACCGACTAATTAGGATGCAACCGAAGACTGTTCGGTCGCATTCCTATACTTTACATTGGGAACATGCATTCTGGCCGAAACACATGCTCCCATGGGAAAGTGTAGGAATGCGAGCAAACAGTGTTCGGTTGCATCCTAATTAGTCAGTGAAGACCACTGACCGGGTGTCTACGTCGTGGTGCAGGGAACAGAAGGGAGGGGGGGATCCATAGGGGCTCCCTCGACCTCCAACCGGAGGCCCTGCACCCAAGGGGGCCCTTCTGGGGGCCCTCAAAGTCTAGTTCCGACAGCCTTGCTCTGTTGGAAAGAACGGCACGGAAAGGCTGCCAAAACCTGACATCGTAATCCCACGGGTGGAAAGATCCGCATTACTGGCTGCATTCTGGCTGGCGGACGGGCCCTCCGTGCTCGTCGGAAGTCAGTGGGAATGACCATTCGGATTCCTTTCCGAGCACCTCCATCGTAATTATGCGGTCAGAAAGGAATACGACAGGCATATTACGATGCAGTCTGAAAGGCTCTGACCGGCAGTCAGAGCAGTTTTCGACAGCATCATAATCAGGCCCTAGGTGCAGTTGCATCCTAATTAGGTTGTAGGAACCGCGAAAGATCCGCATTACTGGCTGCATTCCGGCTGGCGGACGGGCTCCCCGTGCTCGTCGGAAGTCAGTGGGAATGACCATTCGGATTCCTTTCCGAGCACCGCCATCGTAATTATGCGGTCGGAAAGGAATACGACAGGCATATTACGATGCAGTCTGAAAGGCTCTGAACGGCAGTCAGAGCAGTTTTCGACAGCATCATAATCAGGCCCTAGGTGCAGTTGCATCCTAATTAGGTTGTAGGAACCGCCGACCTATGGTCGGGCGGTTCCTTCCCTGTAATGGTGTCAGGCAGACGCAATTCCGCCTAACATCGTATTCATGGTCAAAGTTTATGCAGATTTTATCAAATTAGTACCAATATGTCGACCGAAACTAAAAAGGGCCAAACCATGTGCACAAGGAATGGGCAAAACAACTAAAGACATATCTTTCTGTTTTTGTATGGAAAAAAGGTGATTATTTAGACCCAGGCAAGCTTGAAGACGGATTTCGGAGGCATGCACCCAGGATGACAACCACACAGTTTGATATGTTGACTGGCACACACTCAGGCATGTGCAAAGGAGGGAATCTAGGCAAACGAAGAAAGCACAGCAGTATATTTGGAAAATGTTTTTCTAGGATAAAGAATGTAGCCCTGCTCATGCGGGCAATGGTACAGAATAGAAAGTTATCAGGGAAGTAAGTACTGTATAGTAAAATGCAACAATGACAGCAGCGTTTTGCACTGCCTACATCACCTCGACAACCAGGGTAAAGTGTTATATTGGTAGTAGATTCCACTGGATGTATGACGGAACCATGATGTGGACAACAAGGACCCCCTGATTAGAATCAATAATTCTTGGGACAGGAAAAAAAGATACTCTTTTCAACAGCCACGAAACGCCAGCAGCCATCTTCTGCAGCGTCGTGATTTCCTCTGAAGTTTTTCATGAATCAAGCGGAGGGGAAGGAAAGGACCGGGACTTTATCCTCCGGACTTTGAAATCTCAAATATTCACGGACACATATATGTTCGGTAACGAAACGCTAGCAGTCATTTCCTGCAGCGTCTTGCCTTCCTCTGACTGAAATTCGTGAGGTGAAGGGAAATGACCGTTAGCATTCCCTCTGAGTTTTAAGTATCCAACGCTGTGGACACGTTCATCCTCGGCTGGGCGTTCTGATCCTACAGCAATCAATCATAATGACATAGATCAGACGTAAAGCAACTAATTGAGAGCAACGTAAAGTTCCCAGCGGATCTCCATATTGTAACGGTTGTACTGTGCCTAAATATAGTAACTTATCGCCACATCCTAAATAGCATCGAAATATGAACCGTTGAGAGATTAAAAGTTGACACTATTGAATGTGAGAACCAAAAAAAATTTAAGAATTTATTTGTGGCTCCTGAAGGCGGCGTTTTTTCAAAACGCCGAAACGCGCGTCGAGAGTATTGATTGCCACTTTTGTGTGTTTTATATTAGATGAGAATATTGTATTAATTTTGTATAATTTGTTTATGTCAATTTTATATAATTTGATGTATACCATGTTTGTTTTTAACATAAATACTCATTAAAGAGATTAGAACTTTTAAATATTGGAATTACTTTGAAGCTCCTGTTTTTGCAAATACACTTCCCTTCTGTTCGATAGATTGTCTTTTGTTGTACACACAAAAATGTATGACGGAACCACGCATGCCTTTACCACTCGTGCCTTTACCACGCAAGTCATTACCACGCATATGCCTTTTACCACACATATCATTAAATAAAAATGTATCGCAGGTAGGTGAAAACCCTAAATATATATATATATATATATATATATATATATATATATATATATATATATATATATATATATATATATATATATATATATATTCACTGAAAAAACCATAGGTTATAGACCATATATAGTTAGGAATAGCATTTACAAAACCTTGAAAATTCACTGAAAAAACCATAGGTTATAGACCATAAATAGTTAGGAATTAGCATTTAAAAAACCTTATTTTACTCACACAAAACCATTGAAATTCCATATATAGTTAGTTGTACTAACTATATATCGCGCACCCGCAATCCACTGCTGATCATGTCACATATTACATCATTCATGACATGGTCAGTGACATCACTGATGACATCACTGATGACATCTCAAATGACATCACTGATGACATCACTGATGACAACATCCAGTGACTGTATGTTTCTGTAAAGTTAAAATATGTCTTACATATTGAAGAATGAGTGGATGTATAAGTGTCTGGATGAAGGATTTAGTAGGTGCATGACTGACTGTATAAGTGAGTGATTAAATGTGTCTCACTGAGTGCATGGGTTAGTGACTAAACTGTTTTAAATTGTGCATTATTGTGTCTGTTGTTCTGTAATCTGATGCATGTGTTGATCAGTAGCTAAATGAGTAACTATATGGGTTATTGATTGGTTGCCCAAGCATTTGTATGGGAGACTGAGTGTGTGTGTGGGTGGCTGGGAGGTGTATGACTCTGTGCATAGATGTGTGAGCAGTTGATTCACTACATGTATGGGTTCAAAAGTGCATGTGGAAACAGCTGTATGGGCGGTTGACTGTGTGCATGAGTGTATTGGTGAGTGAATGGATATCTCAGTGCTACATGTCAAAGTAAGTACATATGTAAAATACAGTACATGTGAGTTGACATATATAAATAACTGTGCATAGGAGCCAGTGAATGTGTGAGTGGCTGTATGCATCATTGTGAACTTGTATCCAGGATTGTATAAGAGAGTAAATATGTTTTAGTATATGTTTGAATAAGTAAGGTGTGTATAACTGTATAGTTGAGAAAATGGAGGTGTGATTGATTCTTTGCATGACTGACTAGGTGTCTGAGTAACTCCATGGATGAGTGACAGTCTGTGAGTGTATGTTTACACTGAGTGTATCTAAGGTTATATTAGAGTCTGAAGAGGTTCATTGTATTATCACATGAATGATGTCATCAGTGATGTGATCAGTAATGTCAAATGAGATGTCATCAGTGATGTCATCAGTGATGTCATTTGAGATGTCATCAGTGATGTCATCAGTGATGTCATTTGAGATGTCATCAGTGATGTCATCAGTGATGTCACTGACCATGTCATGAATGATGTAATATGTGACATGATCAGCAGTGGATTGCGGGTGCGCGATATATAGTTAGTACAACTAACTATATATGGAATTTCAATGGTTTTGTGTGAGTAAAATAAGGTTTTTTAAATGCTAATTCCTAACTATATATGGTCTATAACCTATGGTTTTTTCAGTGAATTTTCAAGGTTTTGTAAATGCTAATTCCTAACTATATATGGTCTATAACCTATGGTTTTTTCAGTGAATTTCATTGGTTTTTTAAAAGCTAATATCTATAGCTGTAAAATGTATTCTTCTTTAAATCCAAAAATATATTTTATATGTTTATTAATAAAAAAAAATTTAAATATTTTTTTTGTTTCGCTCCCGGTTCGCGAACCGGGAAGCTTTCCATTAGCTCAATTTGATGCCGCGACCCGGTCCGCGAACCGGTAAACGTTCCGTTAGCGCAACTGCCGCGTTAGAAATCAACATCGTGACGCGTCGCGGAAGCGTGACGTATCACGTTGTCGCGTAATGCGTCTTATGACGCGCTGCGTTAGCACACCCGGAAGTGCTCCGGTACGCGAACCGGGCGCTACCCACGCAAAAAAACAAATTTTTTTTTTATTTTTTTTGCCCCGCGGGGCCCTTTTAAAGCCTCCACATTAAACCTAGGGGGTCAGGGAGGATCTACTATGCCCCCTTATGGTCATTTCCCCCTTTGTTTTGGCCTCCTCTTGTCTCTCAATCCTACCGAGAGACAAGATGGCGGCCGCTCCGGACTGTTTAGAATGTTGACAGACACCGGAGAGCCAATCAGCTTCGCTACGCGAAGTTCCGTTACGCGTAAAGTCCGCGAACCGGAGCGCTGCCCGGTCCGCTGTTACAGATATATATCTTTTTTTGAACGTTAATTTCTCAAAATCCACTGAAGCACATATATTGAGACCTACAAAAGGCACATCGGGCTACCAGTCCCTACAATTTTGCCAAGTTTCGTGCAAATCCATTCAGCCGTTCGGGCTAAAAGTGAGGCCAACCGCCCTATGGAAAACTCAATGTTAAAAACACGTTTTGGGACCCCCCTTTTTTCTCGCCCCCCCTTGACGAACCCCCCCCAAATTTCCAGGGGCTGCTCAGAAACAAAATGTTCCATTTTCCAGAAAATTTCAGCCAATTCCGTCCACAAACGCCAAAGTTATTAGACATAGAATTTTCAAAAATCCCATAGGGAAAAAATCCTAGCTATATATACCTACTGGCGACCGCCAGTAGCTAATATATATATATATATATATATATATATATCCAAACACACGATCTTGAACCTCCAGCCAGTGGCGAACAAAGACCAGCGAATCCAAAAGTAAGGCAAGATGATTTATTGCACCAGTTTCAGAACGGCAAACGGCAGTATGACGCGTTTCGGGCGGATGCCCTTGATATATTTATATATTTTCATCACTGTTCTGCAGGGTATTATGCGTCTTCCTTTTACTCTGGAAGATCCTGCAGAACCTAGTGATGTATGAAATGTGACACAGTTGTTAGTTTTCTTCAAATTAAAGGAAAAACAATTAATTGTATTTAACAATGCGACTGCAAGCAGGTGGCCTGCAATCTTCGAGGGAGTGGCCATATGCCATGGGATTACTCTGGTCTAGAATGCACTGTCATTATCATAGGATACAAAAGAAAAAGGCAGTACTTCTAGTCTCTTCAATTGGGTACCCCTTCATTGTCCTCACTAACTACAATGTGAGAGCATATCCTCTGCCATCTAAGGGTAGATAGCTACATTGGACTTCATAGTGGCATTGTCTAATAGGGTAAACATTTTGTTTTCTGAATGATTACATCTGTGTGTTCCTACATTCCTTATCTAGAACCTCTCAAAAGAAAAATCGCATGATAGATTGTCAGAGGCATACAGATACCTCTCTTTAATAATGGGGCATCACATGCACGATGCAATACAGGCTAATGATCAAAAATGTGAAAACAAAAGACAAGAACTAGAGAGTTCTGGCATTTCCATGATTAGTACACATTTGATCCTACCAAAAATCAAAACAGCAGAACAAAAACCCAACTAAAATAGGCATTGAAATTATGTAATGTTCCAAAAAATAAACGTAAGGTATTCTCTATTGAG